>NC_045162.1:16212123-16244623 GCF_900700415.2 Clupea harengus | reverse complement strand
AGTGCGTGTGTCTGTGTGTGTGTGTGTATGTAAGTGTGTGTGTGGTGTGTGTGAGAGAGAGAGACAGCGTTTGAGTGTGTATGTTACACAGAGAGAAAATGTGTGTGTGTGTTTGTGTGTGTGTGCTCTTGCATAGCTGAAAACAGCAGAGGTAAATCCACTACTGTTGGTAAATCCATTGAGCTGACAGAGCTGCTCTACCCTTATCTCTCTGTGTCTCTTTTACCCCAACACTCCCTTTGCACTCGTCCGCTCTTCTCTTCTGATCTCTCCATCCCTGAGGCACCCTTTCTTTTTTCCACCACAATCGCTCTTCAAGATGCAATTTGTACCTTCTGTTCTGATCAAACTCCTCAATACTGACAGCAATCATGTCATTCTGTAGGCATGACTTAAAGACAGTGGTCCACAATATCCCTATACTCTACCGTCTTCTAGTTGATTTGATATGTGTGTATTCTATGCATATAAACAAATGCATACGAAACACCACAGACAAAGAATGAGGAACAGGCCTACTGTTCTGTCAGAATGGTATTATGACTGCTCTAAAAGAGAGCACAACAAACAACTTCATTTTGCACCTTTACAAGACGAATATGTCCCGTTAGCCCTATTTCCCCTCGTACTTCCACCCCTGCTCTCTCTCTCTCTCTCTCTCTCTTTCTCTCTCTCTCCAGTTTCTCCACTTCTCCCTCTCCCCCTCCCGGGTCTCTGGGAGCGAGGCAGAGAGCGGAGAAGAGCAAAGTGGAGCGCGCTCACAAACTGGCCTAACGGTCTGGATTTGAGATCAGCTCCGTTTGGACGGAGCCGCGCTCCCAAGCAGCACACATCTGAAATCAGGCGAATTAGGAGCAAAGAGGGAATTTGGCCCAGCTATTTCAGCTATTCACACACATGGAACCCGTTACTGCGGGGGAGAGAGGAGCACAGCCCGAGATGGCTTCAGCAGAGAGACAGGCAGAGAAGGAGAGCAAGATGGAGAGAGAGAGAGAGAGAGAGGGAGGGAGGGAGGGAGAGAGAGAGAGAGAGATAGAGAGAGGAGGGGGAGAGAGAGTGAGATGAGAGGGAAGAGAGAGAGGATGAGAGGAGGAAAGAGAGAGAGAGGAGAGGGGAGAGGGAGAGAGAGAGAGAAGAGAGAGGAAGAGAGGAATAGTGGGGAAAGAAACAAAGAGAGTGCAAAAGGGAAGGAAAGAGAAATAAAAGAGAAAGAGAGAGAAAGACCTAGAGCTCTCGGTCAGACAGACAGAAAGACGGAGAGCAGTCAGAGCACAAAGGGAGAGCTGGCACCGGGGCTGGGAAAAGCATGCGGCGTCCAAAGTCTTAATTTCCGGATTCATAAAGTCATGCGCTTTTCATGAACATAAGTCTGTGGAAGAGGCTTTGAATGAGATGAGCACTGACAGCTAATGAAGGACATTTATCTTCCCCCCCTTCACCCCCCGCACTCCAAACAAAAGAACTGCTGAGAATACGGAGCCACATCTCCAGACATGCCGGGTGCGGTACAACTTTATGGCTCTGGACACCCGCAGCAGAGCCGTAGGCACGTGGGGCGGCTGGGGGCCTGGGGGGATGGCTGACTGCGATGTGTGTTGTTTGGAAAGGAGCTGGCAGGCTTAGCGCTGGCAGGCCCCTTCCATGCCACCCTGCCAGCGTGGCGACGCGGGTACTGGGCGAACATGACATGCTGTCTCTGGGCTCCTCTGGGCTAGGCTAGGCTAGGCTACATGGTAGAGCTGGGTAGTTGTGAGTTGCTTACTAAAGCCTTAGTTGTTGCTAAACTGGAAGTGTCATTTGTCCAAAGTGACAATGTGTATAGGCACACCATTTCTGAGAGTGTGAGAGTGTGTGAATATGAATGTGTCTCTGTGGGAGTGTCTGAAGACTGCAGTGGTGTGACACACCTTATGAAGGATGAATGTATGCCCTCATCGCAAAGTGTGTGTGTGTGTGTGTGTGTGTGTGTGTGTGTGTGTGTGTGTCTGTTTGGCTGAGTCTCGGCCAATGGAAATCTATAGTTCAACAAAGGTCATGCATACACAGTGTGCATGTGCATGTGTGTGTGTGTGTGTGTGTGTGTCAGTTTGAAGACAAACCTGAGCCACGTAGGACAGGTCGGATATGAGCGAGAAGCTGTCCACCTCCCCGCGGCCGATGTAGGTCTGCAGGAGGATGTTGATCTTGCCGTAGCCGTTCTCCACCCCTCCTGCCGCGGGAAGCTGACAGACATCAGTCAGCAACCTCTCCAGCTCCTCACTCTCCTCATCACGCACCTATACACACACACACACACACACACACAAATGTTTAACCATCAAACACAAATAATCAACACTATCGAACATACACACACACATGCAAATAATGAAGCATAGGACACACACACACAGAGAATAATCCACCAAACACACAGACACAAATAACCAGGAATCAAATTTACAATAAAAAAAAAACATCCAAATAATATGCATCAAATGTACACACAGACAGACACCAATTGCAAACACACACACCACCATACACCCCCCCCCCCACACACACACATCAACAAACATAAATAATACCAATCACCTGCTCTTAGTCAGTACCCTCCTAAAGCACCTGTTCACACACATCATACGATCATTAAACCCTCAAAGGCTTATTAACCCGACAAAACATCATCTCACACACACACACACACACACACACACAGACAATTAAATACTGTGTTATGTGACCAGCATGGGTGAAGCTGTGAAATTGTGATGACTTTACGGCTCAAATTTACTAGCTCCGTCAGTGTGGTCTGAACAGAGTGCCGCCATAAGCCTGGGTATCAGCCTCACTTCCTCCTCGGGCTCGGAGCAGACCCTGTGGATTCCCCGGTCCAACTCACCTTAACCTGCTCAAACTCCTCCGCTTTGGACACGATGCTCAAGATATCTGCTTCCGTCTTCTGGGCGCTAAACAGCTCATTAAACGTCTGTGAGGTGAAGAGAGACAGAGACAGTGAAGTAGAGGGGGATAGAGGGAGAGAGAGATGGATAGAGAGAGAGAGAGGGGGATAGAGAGAGGGGGATAGGAAGAGAGAGTGAGGGGGGTAGAGAGAGAGAGAGAGAGAGAGAGAGAGGGAGAGAGAGGGGGGTAGAGAGAGATAGAGAGAGGGGAAAGGGGGAGAAAGAGAGAGAGGAGTAGAGAGACAAAAAGGGACAACAACATAGCCATTATATTTGTGTGCAGGTGACTCTTTCTGTTACTTACCACAGTTTTGTTTAAAGGCTTCATGAATCCTATCCAATTAAAACTAACCTGCATCTGTTTTGTTCCATAACCATTTGTGAAGTGCACCATGTTGTGAAGTGCACCATGTTGTGAAGTGCACAATGTTGTGCCTTCTGTTTACATGACTCTGCTGAGACCTGCTTGAGGTCAGGCAATCTGGTGACATATCCTCTGTAGCCACCTCTACACCCCTCACCCTCACACAGCACTGGCCGTGGCTGTATGAGCTGTCTCACCTCGATGGGGTTGCCCTTCATGTAGAAGTAAATGTGTGAGCTGTCTCACCTCAATGGTGTTGTATTTGATGTAGATGTGTGAGCTGTCTCACCTCAACGGTGTTGTATTTGATGTAGAAGTGTGAGCTGTCTCACCTCAATGGTGTTGTATTTGATGTAGAAGTGTGAGCTGTCTCACCTCAACGGTGTTGTATTTGATGTACTGTATATGTGTGAGCAGTCTCACCTCAATGGTGTTGTATTTGATGTAGATGTGTGAGCTGTCTCACCTCAATGGTGTTGTATTTGATGTAGATGTGAGCTGTCTCACCTCAATGGTGTTGTATTTGATGTAGATGTGTGAGCTGTCTCACCTCAATGGTGTTGTATTTGATGTAGATGTGTGAGCAGTCTCACCTCAATGGTGTTGTATTTGATGTAGATGTGTGAGCTGTCTCACCTCAACGGTGTTGTATTTGATGTAGATGTGTGAGCTGTCTCACCTCAATGGTGTTGTATTTGATGTAGATGTGTGAGCAGTCTCACCTCAATGGTGTTGTATTTGATGTAGAAGTGTGAGCTGTCTCACCTCAATGGTGTTGTATTTGATGTAGAAGTGACTGGCGGTGCGGCCCATGTCAGTGGAGTGGAAGTATCCGGTGCGCTCCTCGAAGCGGATCATGCGGGCCTTGTCCAGCTTCCGTCCGGCCTCCACCACCAGCTCCTTACGGTACAGGTCTAGCCCAGGGTCCATCTGGGGGGGTTAGGGCAGACAGGTCAGAGAGTCACCAGAGACTACCTGGAAACTACGATTAGCTGGTCCAGGTGGCTGGACTGGTCTGAGGATTGAGTGGAGGTGTTACCTCTCTTTACACTGTATACTATATACACCCAAACTTTACCTCTTTTATTTGTAATGACTTGACATATTTCATAGGTAAAAATATACATTTTGTTTATCTTCTGAAAAAAAAAGTGCAGCTATTTCCTGATATTCTTGCCCAGATGGGAGTTCAGCGAAGCCCCCAATGAACAGCGATGGCGTTGCGTGCCCAGCACTGGCTCGCAGGCAGACAAGAAAAATGGTACCTCGGGTTATTGGACGTGGTCTCAAAGACTACACTGTTGTAAATGGCAAACAGATGGCAACATGTAAAACATGCGGGACCAACATTACAGATGGTGAAGAAACAACGTTCCAACTTTGTTCAACACTTAGGGCTGCACAAAGACCCGTAAATTAAGCCTAATTATCCATGGAGTAATCTTTGGTAAGCCTTGGCTTAGGCTAGCAAGAGCTAGTGTGATCAGTCCCTCCAGGATTTTGTAGGCTTGGACAAATTGCAATTTTCTTTTATTCTATTATTTGCAAAAGTTATGGAATTTCTGCATTATTTGTGATCAAATTAACTAAAAATCGCAGCAATTTGTACAATTTGTCAGAATGCCCACAGCAAATTCAGTCACTTTTGGTCACAGAAAACACAAAAGACCCTTGCAAGATCCTGGAGAGACTGTGTCATATGGGTCTAGTTTACTCTAGCTAGACTAACCAAAAAATGAGCTCTCGACAAGGTTTTTTTAAAGTAACACCCTACAACCATACGAGATTATTATCAAAGCAGTGGCAGAGAGGGTAAGAGATAAATCTCTTACATCGTTTAGAGGTCAACAGCAGATTTGGGCGCGCAGAACTGTCCCAGTGAGGTGAGCTAATTACGCTGCTCTCAGGTTGCTAGCGTAGCATCAGCGTCACGGTACATAAACAAACTCAGGGTGAGATGACGTACAGTACGCCACACTCGCCTCGTAGAAATAGAACAAGAAGGCTCGACACACTACAGAAACTATTTTCTCGCGTACCGGCTTAGAAGCTTTAAACAGTTAACTGTAGTTCTAAAACCAGACAGTATAAACAGCTTTAAACAGTTAACTCGAGTTCGAAAACCTTTTTCTACTATTTCTTAAGGATGCAATGGATCATTTTTTTGTGATCCACAACCTTTAATTTCTAAGTTTTTGGGGACACAAAGGGCAGAGTTTTAGAATCCAACACACCCTTAACATAAAGCTCTTGTGCCAGTGCTATGTCTGATCTGGTCATTAGCCATCAGGGTCTTAGCCATCCTACTACGTCCTCATTGCGCACAAATGTCTGACAAACTTTTGTACAATTTTGTATTCAATTTTTTTGTAAATGTAATGCTTCATTCCGAAATCCATACTTAAGAGCAACACTCTAACCTTACTCACTGACACACACCTCACTAACTAATTCACTTGCTCACTCACACACACCTCACTCACTCATTCATTCATTCCCTCCCACACACACCTCACTCACTCATTCATTCACTCACTCACACACACCTCACTAACTCATTCATTCCCTCTCAGACACACCTCACTCACTCATTCACACACTCCCCTCACTCATTCCTTCCTTCACTCACACAGACCTCACTCACTCACTCATTCATTCACTCACCCAGACACACCTCACTCATTCATTCACTCACCCCCTCAATTCAAGTTGATTCATTACCATGATTAATGGAATGGACCCCAGACAATATTTAGTAACAGTATTTAGAACACTTTGTTAGTCTTTGGGTTGCTTATCATCAATATCCCTTTAAAACATTTCAATTTAATTTCAACAGTTTAATAATATGTGTTAATTTGAAAGTATGCAGTTTAAATCAGTCTGTCATTCAAGTGTGTGTGTTTCGAAAGTTTATTTGAAAATAAACATTTTAAAAGGCATTCACCATTTCTGCTCATTTAATACACTAGCTGTTACTCTGCAGGCAAAGATGCAAGAGAATGAAATGAGTCGAAGAGTGCACCATGACTTGTTCGGGGCTTGAAACATAAGGTTAAGCACTCAGACTTGGACTTTAGCTTGGGACTTCTCTGCCCTGACTCGGTACTTGACTCCGGACTTCATCGTTAAGACTTGAGACGTACTCGTTACTTGTCGAACAATGACTCTCGGTCTGCTCTCTGCCGTGTGCTCTCCCACTTGTCACAAAAGAGTTTAAAAAGGGGTTTTCATTAGAGAGATGTTTGTAATGAAACTCTATTGGCTTGTTTATGATGTCGACGGGCAATCCTTTAAACATTCAGGCGGTGGTCCAGACTCTCGTCTGATCTGCACCTGCCTTGGATGAATTAACCTGCCCGGTAACACCATTCAAGCTTGTTTATTTTCCTTTAATGAAAACACTTGAACCTCTCAGCTACTAATTTTGTACATAATGTCATAATGCCAGTGAGGGAGAAAAAGAAACGACGAAACATGTCCGCTTCCTGTGAATGTAATTTCGGTGCATGCGTAAGCATGGTCGTCAGTAATCACTCTAGCTCACACGGGTCTAACACACACACACACACACACACACACACACACACACACACACACACACACACACACACACACACACACACACACACACACACACACACACACACACAGGTCTAACGCTCCCCAGGCAATTAAGTGGTTACATAGACAGCGCCGTGCTGCACACCACATATCAAGCCCAAAACGAGATGCTTACCCTTAAATATCAAACCTATTACACATCTCTTTTTCTTCTCTCATCAGTTCCACTAAGAGTGCCCAGATCAACAACCTTCACCAGACTAGACTGAGACTCAGGCGAATTAGGCGAGTGTGGGTTTCAGGGCAGATTGTTAGATAAAGATTAGACAGTGTGAGGGAGTAAGGACTGTGAATACACGCGGGGTTGGGCTGCATGGCTCACAGAGAGATCATATGAAGTCTACAGAGTGTAAGATGAGACTGGTGAGGACAGGCTGCAACTAGGGTAAGACAGTTGTGTGTGTGTGTGTGTGTCTGTGTTTGGTGAGAGTTTGTGAGATACCTGGCAGGCTTTGTAGTTGATGCCGTAGGCCAGTGGGTTGGCCCTCATGCGCACAAACAGGTAGGTATAGCTGAGCCACTTCACCGCCTCCTCAACATTAGTCACCGTCCCCAGGGCGACCTGAAGAACGAGGGAGCACGAGAGAGGAGAAAGACAGTACGCTTACCGACTTATACAGCCAAGTATCCTAAAGTCATGCTCCATCTAACACTGAATCCTCTACCACTAAAAGGAGACTTCTAATTCTTGTCCTTTGGCGCCATCTGGTGGCCATATCCCGTCAGCTCCACTGGGAGTGAACACTATGCTGCAGCCACCCAGTGGTCAGTCACTAGATTGGCAGGCAACCAGATGGCCACTGCTGCTTTTGCTCACATCACCATAACTGCAGGCCTGTGGCACAGCAATGCTGTTATTACAAAATGAATAGAGGCATTATTCAAGGTATTACAGAAACACATTAGGCCATTTGGAATTGAAACAGAACACTGTGCATACATACGCGTTTGTGTGTGAGGTGCATGTGTGGGTGTTCTGTATGTTCGTCTCTGTGTGTGTGTGTGTTTGTGTGTGTGTGGGTGGGTGGGTTTTATGTATGTTCGTGTGTGTGTGTGTGCATGCCAAAATGGCTGTTTTTTGTGACTTTGACTGTGTAGCAAAGTTGCAAAGTGTTGCAAAGTGTTTAACACCTTTACAGTTCAACTATTAGTGTGTTTGTGTGTGTGTGTGTGTGTTTTATGTGTTTCTGCTTTCATCTTTATGAGTGTGTGTCACTCTCTGTGTGTGTGTGTGTTTGTGTGCATACATGTGCTTCTGCCTTCATCTTGATGGCCCTGTGTCACTGTGTGTGTGTGTGCTTTTTGGGTTTCTGCCTTCATCTTGAGAGTGTGTGTGTGTGTGTGTGCATGTATGCACATGTATGTGTGTGTGTGTGTGTGTGTGTGTGTGTGTGTGTGTGTCTGCGCTCACCTCTGCGTTGAGGTTGTCTGCGAGGCTCTGCAGGAACTGGCTCTCAATGGGGTTCTGCTGGGTGAGCAGTGTGAGGTAGTGGCTCAGTTTGTCATGGGTGGTGATGATGGTGCCCTCGCCGTACTTGTCGAACTGTGGCCGACCGGCGCGCCCGAAGATCTGCATCACGTCCAGGATGCCCAGGTCCACCAGCGCGCCCCGCTTGGCATCGTAGATCTGTGTGCCCTGGAGACCACAGGGTTGGGGAGGCGGGCGGGAGCACAAGCCAGGGTTGACAGCATGTGTTAACATGTTTCCTTTCATGGTCATGTCTGTGTCAAGGAGTTGGAGCTTAGGCACCACCCACACACAACCCCACCCCCACCCCCACACACACACACACACACCCCCACACGTCTAACCTAAATGGGCAGGTTGACCCCCCGTGCCAGTGAGGCTATTAGGATTAGTAACACAGAAACGCTAGTGCCCACACACACACACACACACACGTCTAATCCTAAGGATGACGGCGTGGGCAGGCAGAGTAACCACTCACACCAGTATGACACACACACACACACACACACACACACACACACACACACACACACACACACACACACACTAACCTTGATGATGACTGCATGGGCGGGCAGGTTGACTCCCCAGGCCAAGGTGGCGGTGCACACTAGAACCTTCAGGTAGCCCCTGGAGAACATGTTCTCCATCAGGGTCCGGTCCTGGCGCAGCATGCCTGCGTGATGGATCCCAAAACCCTCGGGGAACATCTCCCGCATCTGCTTGTTCCGCGAGCGCTGCACCTGTGACACACACACACACACACACAAATGGATGTTTCAGTCATGAAGGGATTACGAAGCCAGGTGACGTGCACCCACACATGCACACACACACAAGCGTGCACACACACACACACGCACGCGCACACACACACGCTCACACACACAAACTACAAACAAGACAAAGCATCGGAGGGCTCTTCCTATCTCTATCTCTCTCTCCATCCCCGTTCTTCTTCTTCTCTCTAAATGAACCTAAAGGCAGCCCGGTCCCTGTGCCTTGGACAGAGAGCCCATTAGATGCACTCAACATCCCCCTCTCTTCCCTCTTCTCTTCTGTCCAGCGTGTGTAAGGTGAGAGTCTGCCTTCCTCATGTCAGGGGTGTGTACACACTCTGCAAGGTCACAGTACATCAAGTGTGTGTCCGCTTCAGAGAGACAGAGGCACCGGCACAAATGCATGTGTCATGTCTGCAAGGGCTCTGTTTCTATATTTATGTCTTTCTGTTTGGACATTTCTGTTTTCTACTCTGTACTTTGGAAACACAACTGTCTTTGAAGTGGTCATGGCCACTGAAGAATTATGAATAGAATGAGTGAATTTAATGGAGAGCGAGAGAGAGAGAGAGAGAGAGTAAGAGATGGAGGGGGGGGGCGGAGAGAGAGAGAGAGAGGGCAAGAGAGAGAGAGATAGAGAGAGAGAAGAGAGGAGGAGAGATGAGAGCTGCCCTCCTGGAGAGAGAGGCTGGCCTGAAGAGACTCCTGGGACATTCCCTAGCACTGCCTGCATTAGCGGAGGTGTCAGAACGCACCTTTGATCAGCACGCTGCACCCACACACACACACACACACACACACACACACACACACACCCAGGATCTCAATACTGTGATAAGACACACATGCACAAACGCACACGCTCAACTCAACATCAGGCATCTAACAACTGCACTCTGCACCACAAGAGAACACACACATATTTGATACTTGTGGTCTACAGTTGTCTTACACTCACACCCACCCCAAAGCCCTTCGAAGACACCACCACGAACACACATACACACACACACACACACACACACACACACACACACACACTGTGGTACCTCAAGCTGCTCTTGGGGTCCCACTAGGTTTAAAAGTTAGTGAATTCCCTTACCAGGCCTATACTGGGCAGGCCCTAGGACCCTGGTGAGGTGCTCTGGGGACTAGGGAGGTCGGGCCGTCCACTAATTGCAAGCTCAGGTGCAAATTGTTTGATTAGTTTGGCACTGAGCAGCAACTAGTGAGACAAAGGGTGTAAAGTTTAAACAGTCAGTTGGAAGCAGGGCTGAAGAGGGGAAGGTTTTAGTAACTAAACATAGCACAAAAAGTAAGGACATTTGTGTTTGGTAGATTATTTCTTTGTTGTAACAATGCTCCTTGGCAATACATCTTATACCGTTGGAAAGCCTGTTTATTTCCCTTTTAAATGGTGCCACATTTGTAAGGAATATGCATTTGTGGGATGAGCAGCACAGCTGTTTATGTGGGTAGCGCCCAAGTAAAATTTGCCAAAATTCTCTGCCAATGCTAAACAGTTTATTCTCATGTTGGTATTCACTCTTGTTTTTAATTGTTTGGTGGATTGGATGATTGAAATCTCGATCAGTAACAAGGAACAAACAAGACGTATCGGCAATTTTACACTTTATTCATTTAATACACCCCCAGGAGCCTCAGGAGCGGGTGGAAGATCCATACGCAGCCACAACAGCCTGGCACCTCCTCCTCATGCTGGTCACCAACCTGGTCACACGTTATTCTGGGATGGCATTCCATTCCTCTACCAGGAGTCGTTGCAGATCAGCCATCGTGGTTGTGTTGGTCACTAACACGTACAGCACGCCCAAGCTGATCCCACAAGTGTTCAATTGGGTTGAGGTCTGGACTCATGGCAGGCCATTCCATTCTCTCCCTGATGGTGTATTCAATGAATGAAGTGTAAAATTGCCAATATGTCTTGTTTGTTCCTTGTTACTGATCAAGAGTTCAATCATCCAATCCAACAAACAACTCAAAACAAGAGTGAATACCAACAGGAGAATATGAGAATTTTGGCACATTTTGCTTGGGCGCTACCCACATAAACAGCTGTGCTGCTCATCCCTCAAATGCACGTTCCTTACAAATGTGGCGCCATTTAAAAGGGAAATAAACAGGCTTTCCAACGGTATAAGATTTATTGGCAAGAAGCATTGTTACAACAAAGAAATAATAGAAAAAACACAAATGTCCTTACTTTTTGTGCTATGTTTATGTGTGCAAGCCTGTGGGCTTATGGCTTTTCTATTATATTTGACTACCCCAGTTTGTAAAATGTAAGACTTAATAAATGGACCTGCATTGCTGAAACACCCTCATCGTGTCCCTTGGAACGCTGGGCGTTTGGTGGAGAATGCGAGCAGAGTGACCCAGCTAAGTCGCCGAAGAGGGGGAACACGGGCAGAGTGACCCAGTTAAGTCGCCAAAGAGGGGGAACACAGGCAGCGTGACCCAGGTAAGTGAGAAGATATGGATCCAGCGTGTCAACACTTCTGTCTCTTGGAACGCTGGGCGTTCACAACACACACACACACACACGCACACACACACACACCTCACACACCTTCAGCAGGTATATAATCACAGAAGTAACACATCACATGCTGTGAGACCCAAGGAGGGGCATATGTGTATCAGAGAGGAACAACACTTAGACTCCTAGAGACTACACACACTCCTGCAGTTATATAGTTACAGTCACACACACACTCCTGAAGTTATAAAGTTATAGTCACACACACTCCTGAAGTTATAAAGTTACAGTCACACACACTCCTGCAGTTATACAGTTACAGCCACAAACACTCCTGCAGTTATACAGTTACAGCCACAAACACTCCTGCAGTTATACAGTTACAGCCACACACACTCCTGAAGTTATATAGTTACAGCCACACTCACTCCTGCAGTCATACAGTTACAGCCACATACATAGAAGCTAAAGATCAATTCATGAACTGCAGGGGACTGCACCCAAAAAAGTATATCATGAAAACAACATCCACCCCTGCATGTGTTATACTACCACTGAAAACAAGCAGCTTTAACCAATACTGTACAAATACTGCTCTAAGAAGTGGTTTTAACCGATACTGCTCTCTAAGAAGTGGTTTTAACCGATACTGCTCTCTAATGGGCAGCTTTAACCGATACTGTACCCATAATGCTCTGTAATGGGCAGCTTTAACCAATACTGTACCCACACTGCTCTCTAATAAGCAGCTTTAACCGATACTGTACCCATAATGCTATCCAAGAAGCAGCTTTAACCAATACTGTACCCACACTGCTGTCTAAGGGGCGGTGAGGGAGTCATGAATGGGCCCTGAGCTGATGGTGGGCGTATGTGGCGCTCAAAGCCTTACTGCCCTATGCATTGTGCTCTGCCGTGGTGCCATTTCCACACTGAGTGCCGAAACCAAATCCCACGGGCGAAATGATCTGTCGAATAATCGGCACAACAAAAGGGAGGAGGTTGAGTGCTTGAGGCTTCAAAGGCCTTAGAGCTCATAATATCTCTCCCTGATGCTCTGACCAGATATTAACTGTGTGTGTGTGTGTCTCTGACGTGACATTAACTCCAGCAAAAAGGAGAGAGGGTGTTGTGTGTTGTGTTTGTGTGAATGTTTAACTGTTTGTGAGTGTGAGCGCATGAGTGTGTGCATGAGTGTGTGTATGAGTGTGTGTGTGTGTGTGTGTGTGTGTGTGTGTGTCTGACGAAAAAATTAACACCAGCAAAGAGGAGAGAGGGTGAGAAGCATCACATCAGCGCACCATGTCCACCCCTCTCTGCTCAGGGGTGGGGTGACACACACATGGACCCAAACACACATATGGACCCAAACACACACATGGACCCAAACACGCACAACCTGAGTGTGTGTGTGAGAGGACAGTTCTCGTGGCTCTCAAGCTATGGGTGGTGGTATTTTACGCTACTGGCGTGTTTGAAAGTGTTTTGTGTGTGTGTTTGTGTGTTTAACTGTTTGTGAGTGTGAGAGTATGAAAGTGTGACTGAGTGGTGCATAATAGAAACACATCTACGTATGAAATTGTTATTCCACGTGTGTGTGTGTGTGTGTGTTTATGTGTGTCTGATGGACAGCAGAACAGTGGGAGATTACTGCTACTTTGCTCCAACTGAGTTGGGTGGTGGGGGGCCATCTCCTCTTTCTCTCTCTCACTCTCACACACACACACACACACACATACACACACACACACAGTCACCAGTCACAACATGGTGCAGACAAAAACACACACAGCAGGATGCAGTCGTTGTCTCCAAGATAGCACCCTGACATCTCAGCACCATATCACAAGCGGGCAATTACAACTAAAACACACACACACACACACACACACACACACACACACACACACACACACACACACACACACAGAAAAGGGTTTGATTCTATTGTGTTTGTCACAGCCTGTCAAATAATGGCCTGAAGGCATTTAAAACTACTAGGATGTCAGGCAGCAAAAATAAATGAATATATGAAAGATTTATACATTTGGGTATTTGTCTGTCTTTGTGGTGTGTGTGTCTGCGGGTGTCTAGTTGGGGTGAGGGAGAGTTTGTCTGGTACGGGTCAGTCTTTGGTCTCCTCATGGCATTGGTGACAGATCACTGCAGCTCCACTTCAAGGCGACGGCTCTGACAGCTTCAGAGAGCAGTCTGGGTAAAAATAGTCTTCTTACCAAACAAACAAAAAAGGGGGAAAGAAACAAAATTGCGGACGGGAAATATAGGAACTAATGAGACAGAACCCACGCTGCTTTGACATCCCAGGAGGAACACACACACACACACACACGACTCATTGCAAAGACCATCAGACAATGGACTTGCGGCAGCAGACAGCAAAGACTCTGTCATGCTTGGCTGTCTGAAGGAAACATGAAATCCCAGGAGAAGGCAGTCCCCCACCCGACCACCATCAACACTTCAAACACCACACACATCTCTTGGATAGCAGACACATGCTCACACACACTCACACACATGCTCACATACTCACACGCACGCATGCACACTCACTCCTTCACTCACTCCGTCGCTCACTCACTCACATTATTTCTCTTTCTTTTATCTCTCTCTCTCACACACACAGTCTTTCTCTCTCTCTCCCTCTCTCTCACACACACAGTCTTACTCTCTCTCTCTCTCTCTCTCTCTCTCTCTCTCTCTCTCTCACACACACACAGTCTTACTCTCTCTTTTTCTCTCTCACACACACAGTCTCACTTTCTCTCTCTCTCACAGACAGACGGACAGACAGACAGACACACTCCTATTCGGCTCTGTCTCCCCCAACTTCAATAGGCCATGAGGAGAAAAAACACTCCAGTTCTGTTCTGCTGTCTGACAGAGGCATCCTCTCTCACCACGCCTGTTCAGTACAAAACAACACAAGACCCAAGAGATCACACACACACACACACACACACACACACACACACACAGCACATAAACACACAACACCCAAGAGATCTTCATGTCTCTCTCTCTCTCTCTCAAACACATTCCATCCCTCTGTTTATCGCTCTCTCTCTCTCTCCCTCCATCTCTCTCCCTCCCATCTCCCCCCCGTTCTCCGTCTCTCAACCCATTAGGTGCTCCTCCTGTTCTTGTTTTCCCTCAGGAGCTGAGGACGGGCTGGCTGCAGTTCCACACAGTGGCCATTAGAGGGCTCCTGCTCTCCATGCCTGAGAGAGCGCAAGACTGAGGATGAGGCAAGGGTGGGGCTCCCAACAGGACACTCTCTCTCCTGCTCCCCCCCCCACCGCCCACCCCAGCCCCGCAGTCACCCTCCTCTTCTTCAGAAGTTTTGGTGTGACACTGCAGCACTGACTGACTGAACTTTTGACATGAAGAAGTAAGCAAAAAGAAGACCGGGTTGTCAGGGCTAGAACACTTCCACAGTGCAGATAAGCCCAAAGAAATGGTTCAAACACAGTCACACACACACGCGCACACAAACACACACGCACGCACACACGCACACACACACACACCCGCACACACACACCCACACACACACCTGATATAAATACACGACGAGCACACACATCTACTCCACATGAAGTAAAAGAATCAAAATCCCTAGGGCTTTCAAAGCTTCTCCCTAACACACACACACACACACAAACATACACACACAAACACAAGGGCTTTCATAGCTTCTTCCTGACTCCCTAACATGCTACAGACATGCAATAATGAATGTTCAATGTCAATTCAACTGATTGTCTCTCACTCATGCACATGTACACTAATCTGCACATACAGTACATACACATGCATATTCACACACGCAGGCTCCTTTAGAGGACTCTATACAACTCAAGGGCATGTATACACACACACACACACACACACACACACACACACACAAACACAAACACAAATACACGCACACGCACAGGCACACACACACACACACAGACGCAGAGACGCACAGACGGACATGCACGTATGCTGAGTGAACAGAGAGTGAGGACGTGAAAGGAGACCTATCCATCAAGTCTATTTTTACACTTTAGTCCTTCAACTGGCTGACACAACTTCTACTGATGTCATCTTCTGTTCTTTCAAAGGTCTCCTTATCAAACGCGCACACATTCTCACAAACGTGCACATGTAAATGTCAAAGTGAGTTTCTCCTCCTCTCGTTTCCATCTCTTGCTCGCACACACACACACATACATCCACACCAATACAGTACATCAGCTGACAGACGGAAATTCCATATACTATTACACACACACACACAGACACACACAAGTTCGCAATGTAAAAAATATATCTGTGACTTGACTTTCACCTTGTGCAGATACAGTACATAGCCTCTCTCTTTGAAAGCACTCTTGAAACGCCCAGACACACCACCACTCAATTAGCAACCCCCACCCCACCCCCACCCACAAACCAAAACCACTAAAAACGTGGACGGAGCAGACTCTGCAGACAGCCGCTATTCCCCCCCGTACCTTTCCCATCAGAGCTTCCTTGAGTGGGCGCATTAAGACATCTAATCTTGATTGACAGCCTCTTCAACCCGGGGCGATAAAGCAAATTAACGAGCATTATGAGGGAAATATGTGGTGGATTCACTTCTGACTTTTAAAGCAGGATAAATAATGCCAAATTATATAATTGACCTTACAGGTGCCGTGTCTCCGCTCAGCGCATATATATGGCCATACATATTAATGCCTGGGCCTCATTTCCATACGCTCACAGGAGCCGGGGAATCAAGGCAGACTAGAAAGAGTCAGTCCTACTGAAGTCAATGGCTGCTTCATCTAATGTGGTCTAAGCAGAATCAAGGCCTTTTAGGATGGAATCTCTATCTTCCCTGGAGAATACAGGCCTGAGACAGCCATGTTGTCTTGCCACAAATCCTTACCATGGACCAGTATATTCGAACACAAGCTATAAAACACCTTAATGATAGGACAGTTGTACAGCAGTAATGCAACTCCTGAAATGTAGAACAATCTATCAACAAAGCTGTTCATGTTAACATTTTGAATCCAACTGGATCAAAACTTCCATGTACCGGTAATTCTTGTCTACGGCAAAGATTGTCAATGGTCCTGTAATTCTTGTCTGCGCCAAAGATTCTCATTGGCCATGCTCTATTCTGTAAGAATATCTGTTCTGCTTTTAACCAGAATGCAAAAACAGAAGACTTGATGGAAAATTCAGTTCTTGTAGATGCAGAAAACCTGACGGCAAAGGGAGTTCTTCAGAGCCCAAAGGGTTCTAGATGATGCCTTCATAATCTATGGGGACAAGTTAGAGAACGGGAGAACCGGACAATGTTCTCCCCCCTCTAATACCCTTTTAAAACCAGCAGGTAACGGGTTCTTGAACCGATTCAGTTCTTTGAACCTTCATGCCATCTGGTGAACCAGCCTGCGTTTAAGCAGAACCATTGTAATCAAGGATGCGTCATCAACAGACACAAACGATATGCATCAGAATCTTGCCACACTCGATTTTAAACTTACCGATTCCATGCTGAAGAATTTAGGGCACCAGATAACGAGAAGCTAACACACACACACACACACACAGTCATGACTCTAGGAGCAGTAACACACCATACTGTGCACACATACACACCGATGCACAAGCATGCATCGTTTTAACCACCGATTTCCAAATGTTATGCACACACGAGAACACCCCTATGCCAGCGACCCTGAGATCCAAATGAGCTTTCGAGTGAGCATCGGCATTTCCCGAAATCCACACTGACAAGCCGTCATACTGCTCTGATTCATCCCTTTCATGCTAACAAGGTCAAGGCCAAGCATTTTCATACACAAAGCCTGAACCTCCATGCATTCCCCCTACTCCTGCCTTAGCCCAGAGGAGGCAAATGCCAGCCTGTGTGTGTGTGTGTGTGTGTGTGTGTGTTTGTGTGTGTGTGTGTGTGTGTGTGTGTGATGGGTATATTTGTAAGGAGGCGGTAAAAATAGTGTGTGGATTAGAACAGACAGAGAGGGGGCATCCATCTTGGCAAAGCCCGGGGGAGAGAGGAAGGTTAGTGGATGTATCGCTCTGTCTTGTGCCGGGAGACTTTAAATATGGAGCGACACTCAGACCGGCCTCCCGAGAGGGAGAGAAACACACTGCCACTCCATCTCGGTGTGTACACACACACACACACACACACACACACACACACCCACTTCCAGCCTAATTTATAATACACGCACACACACACTGTCGCAAATGTATGGTATGTGAGCACGCGCCACTAACTTCGTTTATAATGAGAGCTGACGCGTACGCTCGCCGCATCATTCATAACATGGACGCATAATCACCTTATCTACGACACACACACCCCCACACACAAACATAAGTCAAAACACCAGCCTTCCCTTGTGCATACACAACACCTCCACACTCCTTCCACAAACACAAACACACGCAAACTCACTCATTCACTCCAACACACACACACACACACACACACACACACACACACACGTTTAACACAATCTCCCACAGACAAGCCACCTGCCCTGCCAAGCCAACAGCACAGATGGCTGCATAACTGGGCAGTTTGGGCCAAGAATCACACTATCGGTGCTAAACTCAGACAAGCCAGGAGGGTCTACACATTGATCCAATCTGTTTTTCACTAATCTTATTACCATCCTTTCTGCTTGACCAGAAATGACACATTTCCCCCTTTCCACCTGTAAAGCTTTTTATTGTCTTCATTTTGCAAATGTGGACTTGGGAGCCGGACCTCCAGACAAAAGCCTGTCTGTTAAGTGAGACAGGTGCTGGTGTGTGTGTGTGTCAGAGGCAGGAGTGAAGCGGTGCTGGTGTGTGTGTCAGAGGCAGGAGTGAAGCGGTGCTGGTGTGTGTGTGTGTGTGTGTGTATCAGAGGCAGGAGTGAAGCGGTGCTGGTGTGTGTGTGTGTGTGTATCTGTGAGGCAGGAGTGAAGCGGTGCTGGTGTGTGTGTGTGTGTGTGTGTGTGTGTGTGTGTGTGTGTGTGTGTCAGAGGCAGGAGTGAAGCTCTACAGCGTGGCCCAGGCGCCTCCACTGCTCTAGCTCTGCACGGTGGGAATCACTGGCCGGGACCTTCAAGAGGTTCTGCTGTGTTCCTGCGTCTTGGTTAGTGCTGACGCAAGCAGTTCTGGTGAAGCAGCGTGCCTCACACACACACACACACACACACACACACACACACACACACACTCTCCCCTTTCAGCTCTGTGTACTGGAACCTTGTGTGCTGCTGCTGTGGTGGCAGTAATGGTAGGTGTGTGACCTCCATAGTGAAAGAGTGAGCGCAGTCCGGGCTGCTCCGCCATGTTCCAGGGTCACATGCCGAGGGGACAGACACACACGCCTCAGGCCTCACGGCCACACAGAGGGGGGAAAGGCCAGTATGGATAGACTCCCCCAGAAGAATTAGGGCGAAAAGAACAGCAATCATCTACACTTAGTCCACAGAGTGTCTTTGGTAGAGGTTCCTAGTGCTTAAGTGGGTGACTAAGGTAACTCTTTATCGGTTCTTCTGCAGGAACAGGGAACACAGAATCCTTAACAGATCTACGGTTCTGAGAACCCTTCGAAGCGGAAACATTTTTACAAAGGCAAAAGCTACAAAGAAACCTTCATCAGTGAGTTCTAAATGGAACATTTAAAGCTTTTCCTGGAGAACCTTTGTTCCCCGGGGTGGAGAGGAGCTCATGTGCGGGTCCCTTATGGTCAGTTCATAGTGTTTGAGTGGGCCTGAGTGGTCCTGCTGCCCTTGTTCCATACCTGCTTCTCACACTGGCCATAGTCGGGTCCGTGGTCCACCTGGAAAAAGGACACCTCGCCCCGGTTCTTGGCCATCTCGATCAGGTTCATGGCTGTACGTACAGTGGCGTTCCTGGCGTGTACAAACACCATCACCTGGAACAAACACACAAACACACACACACACACACACACACACACACACACACACACACACACACACACACGGTCAGCTGATGAGCACATGTGAGCTGAAGAACCCATGGCATTATAGTGCTAAGGAAGACTGACTCTCCAGTAAAAAGGCGTGCACATGTTTGCAACAAGACACAGACACACGCACACACACACACACACACACACAAACAGAATGTTAATCCAGTGCATTATCGACAATCTTTCAGTCCAATTTTCACGCATGTAAGGAAACAGGCATGTAAACAACTTTAACAAACACACACACACAGACTCAAGGCTGAACTGCAGAGGCATACAACTCTTTGAAGGTCCATTCTTAAACACATGCACGCACACACACACACACACACACACACACACATACTTACTGCCACATGCACACACACATATGCACACATGCCCTTGTTCTCACAAGGTCACAGTGGTGTGTGAGTGTCTTTTGGAAAGGACAGAAGAGGGGTGTAATTTTCCTATTATACTCAGCTCTGCCCTTGCAAAACAGTCAATACCCCAGACAAACACAATCAATAACAGAAATACAAGACAGTTATGAGATGGGAGCAGAGGACCCGTCCCCCACCCGCCTTGAGCGCTCCCTCGCTCCCCTGCCCCTCTCTCCAGCTTTCTATTTCGCTACCCATGTCCTCTGAGGACACTATATTACAGACAGAGAGAGAGAGAGGACACTACATTACAGAGAGAGAAAGAGAGAGAGAGAGAGAAGACACTACATTACAGAGAGAGAGAGAGAGAGAGAGGGGACACTACATTACAGAGAGAGAGAGAGGGGACACTATATTACAAAGAGAGAGAGAGAGAGAGAGGACACTACATTACAGAGAGAGAGAGAGAGAGAGCGAGAGAGGACACTATATTACAAAGAGAGAGAGAAAGAGAGAGAGAGAGAGGACACTATATTACAAAGAGAGAGAGAGAGAGGACACTACATTACAGAGAGAGAGAGAGAGAGAGAGCGAGAGCGAGAGCGAGGGGACACTATATTACAAAGAGAGAGAGAGGGGACACTACATTACAGAGAGAGAGAGAGAGAGAGAGAGATAACACTACATTACAGAGAGAGGGGGGGGGGGGAGAGGACAGTGCATTGCAGACAGAGAGAGAGAAGACACTATGACACTATATTACAGACAGACAGAGGACACTACATTACAGAGAGAGAGGGGACACTACATTACAGAGAGAGAGAGGACACGATATTACAGAGAGAGAGTGGACTGAGGATGACCAGAGGAACACAGAGAAGGGTAATTACAGAAGGCTGTGAAAACATAACTCTTTTCAGTCTGTCTCTGATTGTAGGGCCTGAAGGCCTCGCTTTCACACGCACGCACGCACGCACTCACTCACGCACGCACGCACACAGTGTGACGTGCTGGTGACCATAGGCATGTAGTGTTGAGTGGGAGTAGTAGGATCCCAGCCATGAGATTGTAGGTTGGATCCCCTGCCGAGTGGAGGTCTGTTACACTGAAGAGAGGAGCCCACTGTACTATACCTCATCATCATCATCACCATAAGCAGCAGCTTCTTCATTATCATCATCATTATCACCACTACATTCACATATTCTTTTTCTTCTTGTTCATCATCATCATCTTCGTCCTCTTTTTCTTCTGCTCATCCTCTTTTTCTTCTTCTTCTTCTTCAGAAAAATGTGTCTATCTGTTACTAGACCCAACATCCAGCCGCTAATCAGAGGAATCTGGGCCTGGACACAATTAGCTGATAATACATTTATGATAACTTATTTCAGAGGGAAAAAAAAACAACCAAGCGACTAATCAAACTACAAAAATACCCAAAATACCAAAAAAAAAAAAAAAAAAAAAGTGTCCTTGAACACCTGCCAACACACTTGCAGCTCCCGCCCACAGCAATCTGGAATTGGGTTTGTGTTTGTGTGGTGAATGAACGAGAGCTCGAAATAAAGGCTAATTTCCCCAACCAGGCAGTATTTAATGCTGGAGAGGACGAGAGGGAAAGCATCTGCTCATCAGGACTGGCAGCAGGGGCCAAAGCAGGTCAGGGAGGAAGAGAGAGAGGGAGAGAGAGAGAGGAAGAGAGAGAGATGGAGAGAGAGAGAGACGGAGAGAAAAGAGGGGAGCACAGACTTGTTAAAGGCCTTTAAGGTACACAAGGGAGACGGAGGTCTTGTGTCTTCCGATGAGCTTTAATCTCCGGTTTAAGTCTGACTTTGCAGCACAACTTCAGCTGAGTCCACGTGTTCTGACTCTCTTTTAAGAACCTCTTCCTCTTTGGCAGGACTAAAATAAAATCAAAGCGTGGCCTGCTAGTCAATCTGCTCATAATGTCACATATGAAGGGGGCTTTCAAGAGCAATCCGGATGAATAGATTTCACTTTTTGAGAGCACTAGCCCAGAAACACACGCCTACACACACACACGCGAACACACACACACACTCTCCTCTTAGCAGCTGAACTCCACCACTGTTTTATGTAATTACAAGGCATTTGTGTGCTGTTGTTTAGTTAAGCAGCAGCACTGTACTATATCATGCCATTTCATTACACTGTAAAAGGGTTGTGTGATTATAATATCATTAGTAATGATGTGCCCTTCCAGATTCCAGGCCCTACCATCAACAAGGCATTCTGGGATAGACTGGCTTATCACACTGGAGGACCAGTCACACCGCAGAGAATGTCTGTGGTCCATGCTCCCTGGACAGATGAGCGACGTTCGCCTTCACACACACTGAGGGATTATACTGCTTTTGATAACGCTAGGTGAACATCATTACAAACGCATGTCTGACGGATGTTTACGTAGTTAAATTAGTAGCAAAAATTATAAAAAACATCGTGTGATTCATCATGGGAACACACACACACACACACACACACACACACACACACAGACACAACACACACAGACTTAAACTCCGAAACAGTAACAGTCCGGTGAGACCTTCTCCAGCCAAATGTTATTTATCCAATTTTTTCACCTCTCTCTCTTCTCCTCTCCTCCCTTCTCTTCTATTCTCCTCCCCTCTCTTCTGTCTGTTTTATCAGCGCGGGGCAGGCAGGGAGTCGTGCTGGCGTATACTGATGGCTCCTAAGCTTATTAAACTTCCGCCGGCCCGCTGTCCATCGACGTCCGCCACAGCGGTGGTGGGGTGTGTGTGTGGGGAGGGGGCACACAGGGGAGGAGGGAAGACGGCACTTCATAAGGAAAATTCCATCCATCACGCCTTCCCCGATGAAATTAATATATGTCACAGCTACTTCTGACAATTTAATATCAGGCCGGGGAGCGAGAGGGAGTCCTGGGAGGCCGAGAGTTGGCCCTGTGCCCGAGCACGAGCACCTCCGCATCAGCATCAGCATCCGCCATGGATGCCACGGCAACACTTTGCCATTCAAAACAGGAACTCAACTCACTTCTCTTTCCTCTGCCGCCCAACCGCTATGCCGGCTTTGGCCAACTCATTTTGGCGTGTGTGTGTATGTGTGTGTGTGTGTGGGTGTGTGTGTGTATGTGCGTGTTGTGACAGTTTCACACGGGGAAAAGGTGCTGATTTGGAGCCAGCACTCCAGGGGTTTTGTTGTTTGAGCATCATGCCACAGTAATTAGATTGTGGCTAATAGTTCAAAAAACGATGGATGGCTTCCAACTAACGTTAATAGCTCGGAGTGTCCCTTGGCACATCCGAGTCTGTGTGTGTGTGTGTGTGTGTGTGTGTTTTGTTTGGTAAACTCTGGCAGAGAACCGGCAGGCTGGACTGGGACTTGGGATACACAGAGCAGATGGAACCAAACTGGAGACCAAATGCAAAACACACACACACACACACACACCCACACACAGGAACAAGCAGACACATTCTCTCTGTCATTCCATCCCTCTCTCTGTTACTCTCTCATGCAGACATACTTTAACACACACACACACACACAAAAACAGACACACACACTCACTCGATCTCCCTCTCACTCACTAACTCACACAGGCACAGAGGCAGACAGACAGACAGACAGACACACTCACTATCTCTCTCTGAGTGTGTGATGTGTGATGTGAAATGTGTGTGTGAGTGCGTGTGTGTATATTACAGTGATGAGCAGGGCCAGGAGAAGTTGTTCCGTGCCCAGCTGAGGGGGGAGTGGATTAGGAATGATCATCATTTACAAATGTTCGCCACTGATTGGTGGAATATTTACTCAAATGTATATGTTTATAGAAAGTGTTTACATTATTTGTTATGAATACATAAATAGATGCTGGTCGACGGCGCTCGTACCAGATATGGACAGGATGTGTTTACTGTGGGCTGTCCAGCAGGAGCACTAAAGCACCACACACCTGTTCTCCTCTAGCTCAGCAATAGAGCCCCACACACCTGTTCTCCTCTAGCTCAGCGATAGAGCACCACACACCTGTTCTCCTCTAGCTCAGCAATAGAGCCCCACACACCTGTTCTCCTCTAGCTCAGCGATAGAGCACCACACACCTGTTCTCCTCTAGCTCAGTGATAGAGCACCACACACCTGTTCCCCTCTAGCTCAACGACCACACACCTGTTCTCCTCTAGCTCAGCGACCACACACCTGTTCTCCTCTAGCTCAGTGATAGAGCACCACACACCTGTTCTCCTCTAGCTCAGCGATAGAGCACGGTGCTCACAACACCACGGCTCATGGGTTAAATACACAGGGACCAAATCACTTCACATGGTGACAAGAAACATTACCCCCCCCCCCCCAAGACAAAAAGACAAGCTGCCTTTGATTCCCTAATGCCCACCTGCCAAAAGTCTGTGTGGCATGGCAAATGGATCTGGGCTTCTAGTGCTTGTCGAGCTCTAGAGTCTCAAGTCTACCTCTGTGCAATGAAGGCTGCTGTCTAATGCCCTCATTCCTGCCATTTGGAGAAGTTGGCGGGTTGACTGTCCGGCGACCATTTTCTGTCTGGGCGATAAATAAAGACGACACAAATGGAAATGGAATCCCCCCGTAATTTAGTGAGTCACCTCAGCCACACACTGCTGTCTCACCCCAGTCTCTAGCTCTTTCTCTCTCAGGGAGGTGAGCTGTCTCACCCCAGTCTCTGTCTCTCAGGGAAGTGAGCTGTCTCACCCCAGTCTCTAGCTCTTTCTCTCTCAGGGAGGTGAGCTGTCGAGCACTTGAGAGATCTCTTGATATTTGGGCTCTGATTTAGACACAGGACACTCATCATGACGCAGGGAACGACCAAACTCAAGTACTCCACCGCACGGCCCCTGCAGTCAGGAACCCAGTGTAATCACTTGGCTCGGGAGAGGAAAAACAGCACGCAGGTTTTTTATTTATTTCGCTTTTTTTTTTTTTGTCAAGTAGTGTGGATGCGAGCGCTATGGCGCGTTAGTGTGGTCTCCTCGCCTCCGTGATTTATGGGATGCAGAAATTGAGTTTGTCCGGAGTCACAGGGCGCGAATTGCCACTGGAGAGAGAGAGAGAGAGAGGGAGAGAGAGAGGGGGAGAGAGAGAGATAGAGAGATAAAGAGAGAGAAAAAGAGACAGAGAGGGAGGGATCGAGAGTCACTAGTTCCGTACTGGCGACCTTCGGCGAGTCGTTTGCTGAGCTGGGGGAACCGCGAGGGCCGGGTGGCGACGCTTGGCTTGTGATTAATACCCCATTAGCCTTGACTGAACCCAGGCCGTAGATCTAGTCCCGTGTCGCAGATTCCAGTTTTTCTGCTTTGCGCCATCAGGCCACTCAGGCTCCTTCAGGCTGATTTACGGCAGGAGTGTGTGTTTGTGTGTGTGTGTGTGTGTGTGTGTGTGTGTGTGTCTTTGTGTGTGTGTGTGTGTGTGTCTTTGTGTGTTTGTTTGTGTGTGTGTGTTGCGTTTGTTAAACTGGTGCAGAGATATCGGTGGAGACATCATACACACACACACACACACACACACACACACACACACACACACAGTGCACACTAATGGGACTGCTCCATCTGTGTAAACCTGGGCGTCCTGTGCATATAAATAAACACACACATAGACACACATGTATGAGACATCTGGGGGTGTTTACCTGGTGTCCATTTCTGATTTGTTTCAGGACATTTTCATAGCACACCTCCTCCATGTCATGCAGTTGCTGGATCTAAGAGAAGGGAACAAAGGACACACTATTTCACTATTCACTTTAGTCTCTACCCCTTCTTTCATATCTTTGGCGGTGAAAGCCACATTGTGAAAGGCTCTGGCCATTTCATCTTTATGAACAGTCAACAGGGCTGCACTGGGGGCCTTGGGAGAATGTGCTCTTAGCATGCGTGGGGGTCTCTGGGTTAGCTTACCCTAGGTGTCAAGGCTAACACACCGCAGTTGCTGACAACCACAGAGAGACAAATATTTAATATATTTCATATATTTGATCAAGTCTAAAATGTACACCAAACCAAAAAGAAAACAAATGTTCAATAAACACATTCATAATCCCAATATTATTAGATGATGGGGTGTTTGTGAGTGTGTGTATGTGTCTGTGTATCTGTGTATGTGAGTGTGTGCTTGTGTGTCTTTCTTTCACCTTGCCGGTGGCCTTGACGCCCAGGAAGCTCTGTCCGAGGGGAACGGGTCTGAAGCGGCTGTCGAAGTAGAAGAGGCCGATGTAGGGGTTGACGTGCAGGAAGGAGGCCACGTCCAGGTAGTTGGGCAGTGTGGCTGACAGGCCCAGGATTCGGATCATGCTCTGGGTGGACTCCACCTGCGCACAGGGAACCAGACGCCCAGAGAGGCAATGTAAGCAAGGGGAAACGTGACAGAGAGGGATCACATTTTACAACTTTCCAGAAGCTGGACACACACACATGATGATACACAACACAGCTTTTCCCACCACTTTTCCCACAGGACATGCTACGACGTGGTCAACAGGCCCCTAATCCAACAGTTCTGGCAAGACGTTGTAACTGTACAGGGCTACATCCAGTGGGCTGTTAGTAAACACTGTTTGCTGTTTTTACTGAGGTGGGATTAATTTCATGATGGCCAATTCACTTAGCCCGCTCATATTTGTTTTTAAAGCCTACAAAGTGTCTATACGAGTACGACCAAGTAACTGCTTTAAAGAGACTGTTGAAGAGCTGCAGTGTGAGTGTGTGTGCAGGTGTATGCGTGTGTGTGTGTGTATGTGTGTCTGCGTGTGTGTCTGTGTGTGCGTGCTTGTGTGTGCATCTGTGTGCGTGTGCGTGTGAGAGAGAGGGTAATAGAGAAAAGAGGGAGAGACTGCCCTAACTCTGTGTCCTGCTGTAGAAGGAGAACATTGGTAAGACTGGTTACTATGATATAGGAGCTGCCCGCCACTGCAATCTAAGTATTAGCCTACACTGCAAACCCTATGCCCACGAACACACACACACACACACACACACACACACACACACACACACACACACAGTCTCCCACTCTCTCACATACACAAATACAAGCACACAAATGCAAACACTCACAGGCACACACACACACAAATGCAAACACTCACAGGGACACACACACACTCACATGCACAGCACCTGACGGAGGAGCAGCCCTTCACGCTAATGAAGTGTGCTCGAGTCATTAGAACTCTGGGTAATATGGTTTAGGAAGCACAAGATGAGTTTCTCCCTCTCATCACTTAACCACCCACACCCTGTCACACACTCACACACACACACACACACACACACACACACACACACACACACACACACACACACAAATGCCTCATGGTCTGCTGTAAACTTTACTTCATTTATCAGTAGGTTTTGCCTCTCTCTCTCACCCATGCTACCCACCCACTCTCACTCACTCACTCTCTCTCTCAGACTCTCTCTCTCTCTCTCTCTCTAGTTCTCTGTCTTTCCCTACTATCTGTCTCTCTATCACACACACATCTAATTAATATACACATACGCCTCTCAATCTGCCCGTCTGGTGCGACGTGTGTTTGAACACAGTGTGGCAGCTTGAGTGAGAGGCAGGCCAGCACACTCTGTGTGTGTGTGTGTGTGTGTGTGTGTGTGTGTGTGTGTGTGTGTGTGAGTGTGTGAGTCAGACTCCGCCCTAAGTGCATCCTCTCAGCCCGAGGTGACTGGACAGCTGAGGCAGCCAGACAGCCTCAGTCTCTGAAACTTAAATCCACTGCCGAGCTTCTAACACTAATTAAATCTGACCCAGACACAACACATCTAGCTACGCCGGGCTGATATTTTACTCAGAAAGAAGGGGACTGTGTGTGTGAGTGAGAGAGAGAGAGTGAGTATCTGTGTGTGAGAGAGTGTGTGCGTGAGAGAGTGTGTGTGTGGGTGTGTGTGTGTGTGAGAGAGAGTGTGTGTGAGAGAGTGTGTGTGTGTGAGAGTGTGTGTGTGTGCGAGAGTGTGTGCGTGTGTGTGAGAGTGTAATCCTGTTGAGGGTATAAACAACTAAATAAGTACAACCAAAACATTAGCTGACATATCTCTAACCTCCACAGTGAGACATTCTTGTAGTTTTCTATGGAGCATCCAAGGTGCTGGGCAGTATGGTTGCCATGAAAACAACTAATGCAAAGGGGAGGGGTGGCCCCCACACAAACACACACACACACACACACACACACACACACACACACACACCCCTGTCTCCACTGCAGCCCATCACCCCGGGAGGGCAAATAAAATCACCTCCAAACCTCCAATCCACCGTTGCCGTCTGCGGACCTGCAGCGCTTTCCCACGAAGGGCAATAGTGCTGACAGAGATCTAGCCAGTTGGAAAACAGAGTAATTGGTTCTCCAGACACGAGGAGCTGAGCGGGGAACAATGGCAAGGCGGTGTGAAATAATGTAGGCTGTGAGGCTTGATATGGAGCCACACCGTGAAAACAGCTCCCCTGCTTTCAAGGCCTGGATTACTATGCAGGGGGAGCATCCCCGCTACCACGACAACAATTTATTATCCCACAAGCTTCAAAAGAAGAATTTCACAACCCTAACCTTTCCAATATGGACCCAGTTACCAACTACCTTAGTATAGTTTTGACCTATTGAAGACTTTCACAACCCTAATATGGACCCAGTTACCAACTACCTTAGTATAGTTTTGACCTATTGAAGACTTTCACAACCCTAATATGGACCCAGTTACCAACTACCTAAACTGACCAACTGACCAAACCAACTGACCTATTTACTTTATAACACGGAAGATTTCTGAGAAATTAGGCTCTAATATCCAATATCCATTAATTTAGGTGTTTTCATCCAAGGCACGCTACAGTCCGTATGTCCATTTTCATCAGTACTGTTTGGGTGCTCCCTGGGTGTCAACCCCATGACCTTTGCATTGGTTTGCTTTACCAGTAGAGTTGCAGGAGCACGCAATGAAATGCGACGGCACCGAGCACAAACTGCCTGCAGTGTGATGCAACAGCGTTCTGCGGCGCAGCCCGTCTGTGGAGCCTGTGGAGTCGTGGCCCGATCTAGACGGTGTGCTCGTTGGCATGCGCGCCACGGAGCGAGGGGCCTCGCCGCGTTATTTTGGTTTTAAAGAGAACCGTGAGGGCCACTGAGAGCTGCTTCACCTGAGAGCATCAAAGCGCATATCTGATGAACCTCCGGCTCGGGCTCCATGCGCAAGCACCAGCAACAGAACCATGTCTGCACTTCAAATCAGTTTCATTACTATCAGTCCTGACACTCCAGAGGAGGGAATCGGTGAAGGGGAGAGAGAGAGAGAGAGAGAGGGAGGAGAGGGAGGGAGTGAGAGAGAGAAGAGGAGAGAAAAGGAGAGGGAGAGGGAGAGAGAGGGAGGAGAGGTAAAGATAGAGATGAATCAAAAGGAGAGGTGAGGGGCAGGGAGAGGGGGGGAATGATGATGGGGAAAGAGACAGAAAGACAAGGAGGGAGACAAAGAGGAAGAAAGAATGAGAGAAAGAGAGATATGGGGAGAGAGAGAGACAGTGTGAGATAGAGAGTGAAAGAGAGGGGGGGAGAGAGAGAGAAATAGAGAAAGAGAGATGGAATGAGAGAGAATGATACAAAGAGACGCAGTAAAAGTGATTGTGAGAGAGAGGGAGAGAAAGAGTGTGTGAGAGAGAGTGAGAGATCTCAGGGAACTAGACACCTGTTCAGTCTAGGAAACACAGCTCTAGAGCATTCATCATGCTATGATTATCTTGGCCTGAAACTCAGCGCCTCAGGAAACTTTGACCTTGCATTGAACGCCCTGAAAGAAAAAGCGTGTAAAGCTCTCTACACTACTAAAAGAAATGTCCATAAAATACAAATTCCAATTACATTCTGGTGCAAGATTTTTGACAGTGTCTTCATGCCAACTGCACTGTATAATGTGAGATATGGGGTCCACTCAGTAAGCTGGACTACACTAGATGGGACAATCCCATAGAGTCCCTGCATGCAGAGTGTATTAGAAATATACTCAGTGTTCAAAGACAAACACCCACAAATGCACACAGGGCTGAAGTGGGCAGTTTCCCATTGGCATTAAACATGCAAAATAGATCCTTCAAATTCTAGATGCATCCTAAAATCAAGTGCAGAAAACACAATGCCGGTAAACCTTCAAGCATTCAAAACCCAGGAGGTCAGCTCTGAACGTAGTCCCCTCTGTCGGCTGGTTTTGAAGTTAACTAATACACTAGCCTATCAATCTCAGACCAACACTGCTTTCCAAAGTCAGATCAGAGCAAAACTAAATATGAAACAAAAAAAACATAGTTGGAACATTGGGGCAATCAAACCAGTTCACAACCCAAATTAGAACGGTATCTAACGATTAACCTTTACATAGCCATTAAGTAAGGCAGATACAAAAAAAATAATGGCTACGAAGGGAAAAAAATGCATTTGTGGTCACGGTGAGATCGAGACAGAGATGCACTTTCTCCTCACTGTGAAAAATTAAATTCAATAAAGAGCCCACTATTTTAAGAACCTTTCAAATACGGTAACAGATTTCCATTCGCCGAATAACATGGACAAACTCACTAGAATACTTGGAGAGGAGCAAACAGCGCCTCTGGCTGCTCAGTTTGTCACAGCCTGCCATGAACTGAGAGACAGTGATTAGCTCCACCATTAAATGTCTGATCTTAGGTATGTCGAATCTGTGTGTTCATGTTTGTGTGGTCCTTCCCAGTTAGCTTCATTGTTGATTGTTGTTTATTGTTGTCTCTCTTTTGTTGTTGTTGTTTTGTTTTTTACATAACACTATGCTTTGGCAACACTGTATATGAACGGTCATGCCAATAAAGCTACTTGAATGTGAATTTGAGTGAGAGAGAGAGAGGGGAGAGAGAAGAGGAGAGAGAAGAAGAAGAGAGAAGAGAAGAGGAGAGAGAAGAGGAGAGAGAAGAGAAGAGGAGAGAGAAGAGGAGAGGAGAGAGAAGAGGAGAGAGAAGGAGATGAATCAGAGACAAGGTGAGGGGCAGGGAGAGGGGGGGAATGATGATGGGGAAAGAGACAGAAAGACGAGGGAGACAAAGAGGAAGAAAGAATGAGAGAAAGAGAGAGACGGACAGAGACAGTGTGAGAGAGAGAGAGACAGTGTAAGAGATGGAGAGAGAGAATGAAACAGTTAGAAAATAAAACAGAGAGGGAGCAAAAGAAAGGGAGAGAGCTTTGAGGAGGGCGATCTGAAAGCGGAGCATGTCTGGGATCAAATAGCTGCTAAAGAGAAGAGCAGGACTGACTCATACCCAGGCTCTTTCACACCACATGAGTGGCCGAACCAGGCAGACTGGAGCAGAGGCCGCTGGAACACTCTTTCTCTCTCTCTTTCGCTTTCTCCGTCTCTCTCTCTCTCACACTCTCTCTCTCTCTCTCTCTCTCTCTCTGGGGGACCCCACCACATGGAGCACACACTGCCCTCTTTCAGACAAGCATGAGTGATGAGAGCAGCACTTCTCTTCAGTAACAGGCAGTGAGACAGTTCTCTCACTCCTGATGAAAAAAAAAAACACCAAAAAATATGAGAATATGTAATATGCTAAATGAAAACATTGGGATGATTTACTCTCCTGGATTTCAGAACTGAGAATCTCCATATTCATGTTGTTCATGATGTTGAGCCTAGACTGACAGGTGTGGTGGAAATCAACATGGCAACCACAATTCAGAGCTTTGTCTCAATTTGCGTTCTTCCAAGCTTCCTAGTCTGAGCGCATAAGTGCGTTCACACTGACTATTCTGATGGATGGTGAAGTCAGAGTCTGAAGCGCTGGACACTTCAGGCCCTCAATGGCCTCCATCTTGGCTACATAGTGGTAAGGGAGGGTCCACCAACCTCTTTGTCAATGGCGGTTAGATGGCGTCATAACTTCCTTTAAGTGCACAACAATTGTATGCGAAGACACTACCTTATTGAAATTCACACACTATGCAAGTAAAAACATAGTAGACAGTGTTATCATGCCTATGTGCATTGTGGGTAAAAAACTAACATTGGTGTCGTATAATGATGATGAAGCATGCTGGCTCTGAGGGTCTTTTTCACCTCATAACTGTCATATTTCATTCTAAGGACTCTTTGCTTCTAATCACTCCTGCATGACCTTCAGTCACCACAGGATTAACAGGATAAACTTAGCATTTTAACCAATCTACTGAGGAGAGCACCTGCCCCTTTACAATCGACCAATCCGATCGCAGCCTTTCACTCTTACGGTGTAGCAGATGGATAGATAGATAGATAGATGGATACTTTATTAATCCCGAAGGAAATTTAGGTCATCCAGTAGCTTATACACTTAACTTAACTCACAAACATACATACACAAATCACAGTAGAAAAACAATAC
>NC_045162.1:16187123-16209623 GCF_900700415.2 Clupea harengus | reverse complement strand
GAAAGAGAGAGGTTTTATAGGCTTTATAGAACCAATATTCAAATCCTTATATCACTGCAAACCTATGAGAGAGAGCGAGAGACAGAGCAAGAGAAGAACGAGATGGAGAGGTAAAGAATGTGTGTGAGGGAGAGATAGGACCAAGATACCAACCAATAAAACTCACAACCAGCACCAATAATGGAGTCCTCGGGTCAAATGACTGATGGCTTATACAGTCTCAACACACACACACACTCTTTCCTCCCCACACACACTCACGAATAACACACCAGCACAAACCGTTCCCATCTCAAATACCCACCATCCATGAGAAACTAATAAAAGCTTAAAGCTTGTGTTTACATATCAATTTTTCGTTTTTTATATGTCATCAAAGAAAACAAGCCCTTCGGGGGATAGAGAGAGAGCGCGCGCTTCTTCTCTCTCTGTGCCAATGTTTTATGGATGAGGCCATTCAGCTTTCTACTTCCACAGGCAACAATCTTGCTTACCGTGCGCCAATTAATAATTCAAAGTCTCTTAAAAGACAAGAATACCAGCAGATGGTAGGGACTCAGTTCCTACGCGGACTCGGATTAAGGGGCCTAAATGGAGAAGAAGGTCCAGGAGGGCTATGCTGGCTGTTGTGGTTTTCTTGTGATCTACAAGAAGAAAAAAAAAGAATCTACACAAAGCTACCACATCTTCAATTTGAATGAAGAAAGTGGCTTTTGAGGTAATGGCGTGGCTGATGACAATTTAATAGCAGCAAATCATGACAAACTCCAGTGCTGCTCTGAACTATAAAGGCTTCAGATTCCCCTCTGATGGCTTTTCTCTCAAGGTTCGGAATGTGAAATGCATACAGAACAGACAGACTTGATGTGTTCCACCATTAGCCTAAGCCATCTAGATGTTTATATGACACCCTTAGTCTAAGTCATCTGGATGTCTATATGACACCCTTAGTCAAAGCCACCTAGATGTCTATATGATACGCTTAGTCAAAGCCACCTAGATGTCTATATGATACGCTTAGTCAAAGCCATCTAGATGCCTATATGACAATATAAGTTCATAAACCTGAGACTGATATATTACATTGATTTATGGCTGATCTTTATTTGAACCACTGTGGTAGACACTGCACTTTGTGTGGCGCCCCCATGTGCTCAACTGAATTGATCTGCTGTTGTGCTGAATGGTTGATGCCTGTCCAATCGGGTGAGATCACCAACATATTATCGGTGCTGTTGTTAGTATAGTACCAATGTTGTCTTGGTGGCCCTCGTGAAGACAGTATTACTTTGTATACACAATAGCATCCACATTCATTCGGTGCCCACTCACAAGGTAAGGTACCTACATTACTCTGGTGTCCATGTGAGGCTGGTACCCATTGTACCTACCATATGACACCATTAGTCAAGGCCATCTAGATGTCTATATGACAATAGAAGTTCAGAAACCTGTGTATGGTGAATTGAAACTGCATACAAAGAGAGAGGAGGGGGGGCATGGAGATAGGAGAAAGAGGGAGTGAGAGAGAGTGTGTATCTGTGTGTGTGTGTGTGTGTGTGTGTGTGTGTGTGTGTGTGTGTGTGTGTGTGTGTGTGTGTGTGTGTGTGTGTGTGTGTATGTATGTGTGAGAGACAGAGAGGGGGAGAGAGTGAGAGAGAATGTGTGTGTGAGACAGAAAGAGAGGAAGTGAGAGAGAGAGTGAGATGTGTGTGTGAGACAGAAAGAGAGAGAGAGGGTGAGAGAGAGAGAGAATGTGTGTGTGTGTGAGACAGAAAGAAAGAGAGAGAGAAACAGTGGGATGAAATCAAATATCATAACTCAATATTTAAAAACTTTTAAAATAAAAAAAACCCTCCCACCTAGGGTGCCCCTAACTTTAAAGCATTTTAAATAAAAGACATATTCCTCTTCTTGGTCACCTGGGGGGGTGGGCTGTATCCCAGCATGCTCTAGTGTGGTGGCTTTATTAATTTCCTGTGCAAGATTGACACCTGACTGAGGCTTGCTGGAACGGAACAGGGCCATGGAACGTTCCGGAGCTTCTGCTGCTGTCTCATGCGCCCGACTGTGGGCATTTGCATAATCACACTAATATCCCAAACGGCCGGTGTGATTCCGCCACCGAGAGCCGCCAATCACCATCAGCAGGGACCTGTCACTCAGCTGGGTGCTCTAATGTGGGCAAGACACGACTGCCGCGAGCCAGCCGCCCATCACACACATAACCACTTCATCCACATGCACACACACACAAGACATAAATACAAGAGACACAGAGAGGGTCTCTCCCTGTGACACACACACGCCACTCCAACGAGCAGGGTAATCTATACCCACGGTGTCACTAAATACTAAGACTAGAAGCTATATATTAGTGTGGTCCAAGATAGATACACAAACAGACACAGACAGACACACACGCACAAACCACTTCTTCTGTTTCTTCATGATGTTTATGATTGAATGGAATTTCTCATATTCAGTAATTATGTTCATTGCAATGTCTGCTGCAGAGTTCAGTTCTTCATTTTACACATCTTTGTATAAAACACCTACCTGGAACAGGAGACAAACTATTCATCCATGATGTCAAGAAGCCTACACACACACCTCTCAGACGCTCATGGGGAATGGATGCTGACACCTGTCCGGCTATGTGTGTTATACCTATGCCACTCTGACACTACTACCAAGGCCCACATCATGAGACCTGCTTCTTCAGTGGCAGAGCTCCAGGGGATGCTAGGGGTGACGTACCTGTCGGAGGGTGCGGGCCACCAGGCTCTCCAGCACAGGCCCTCGGTCCTCGTGAAGGAGGTGCACCTCGTCCAGGATGAGCAGCCGCACCACCTGGGAGAGAGCCACGTCGCCCACGCTCTTACGGGTCACCACGTCCCACTTCTCCGGAGTGGTCACCAGCATCTGCAGACACACAGAACACACACACACACACACACACACACACACACACACACACACACAAACACACACACACACAAACAAGGTGAATGAAGATGAATCACCGTCACAAGCACTAGACACATTTCATGCCTGACCACAATAATGGCGCTGCTTCTCATCTGTCCGACGCCACAGTGGCCAGAGATGGCCTGACTGCCAACGTCTTCACTGAATCTCTCCAATCCCCTCTGCACTGTAAAACAAGCTCAGCTAATCTCAGCCAATCAATCACAAGCCACTGGCGTGACCATTCTGTGGCAGCAGTCAATAGTCTATCGATAACCCAAGCTATCTGCCAATGATCTGTGTTCCTCGTCAATACCCCTGACCAACTTGCCCCTGGGACACACAGCCCCTCAATGGTCACTGTCGCACGCCCCTACGCACAGACTATTTATCTTTTGCCAAATCATTAACCGCCTATCACACATCGCTACCGGGTCGGCGACCTCACATGTTGGACCGTATCTCTTCCTGTCGGGTCCGTCTTCTGCTTTTACACTTCAGGCCAGCGACACACACACACACACACACACACAGACACACACACAGACACAGACACAGACACAGACACAGACACAGACACAGACACAGACACAGACACAGACACACACACACACACAGAAACAGACACAGACACAGACACACACACACACACACACACACACACACACACACACACACACACACACACACAGGGTTTATGTGCAGGAAGTGCAGTGGTGCAGTGGTGCAGGGTGAGTCCTTTTACAGACCTGGGCTTAGATTCAAAATGCTAAAGTTAACAGAAACAACCGTTTCTGATTTTCCAATGTCTAAGTTGAGAACTCTGTTTGATCTGCAGCGCTTCCTAATGCTGTTATTTTAATACAGCGAGGCAACACTTTCAAAAGGTGATTAAAACAAAACAACACAAACAACAGCGTGTGAAAAATGGCCCTCCGAGATGTTTGCCAACCTGTCAGCGAGGGAGGAAATTCCTTTTAAACACTCAGTAAAGGAGAGAGAGGGAGCACACACACACACGCAGAGGGAGTGAGCACACACACACACACAAACACACAAACACTCACATAGATGGAGCGAACACAGCGAAAACACAAACACACACACACACACACACACACACAAACACACAGGGAGCGAGCAACAGCAGAGAGAGAGAGAGAGAGAGAGAGAGAGAGAGAGAGAGAGCGAGAGTGAGAGAGTGAGACAGAGAGTTAAGGCACAGAAAGCAAGCAGTTCATTAAATTCTCTCTAGTTTGCATTTAAATCAATCTGGCCAGCCATTAGAGACTAGCACTAGAGGAGGGAAGAAGCGGTGTGCTTGTGTTTAATTAGACTGCGGCTAATCTAAATGGAGGCTCTGGCACACAGGTGCTGGGCCCAAGTGCTCCCTTTAATTACCTGACAACAGTGGCAAGAAATGTATTTAATGGTATAGGAATCAGCTTTATGTGTTGGACTGTGTGTGTGTGTGTGTGTGTGTGTGTGTGTGTGTGTGTGTGTGTGTGTGTGTGTCAGTCAATGTCAGTATAAATGTTTCACTGGAATAATTTCCACTGGCATAAAAACAGGAGTAAAACAGAGGCAGTAAATGACATCTAACAATCAAGAATCTAGATTTACCCTGGCTATACACAGCTGGCTTCCAAACAGTCCATGCCAAAGAGATAAACACAAACAGCCCGCCCACATACACGCTCACACACGTACATCTTAAGCAGTTTCCGCTCCTGTTCGCTTGCCACCTTCCACAAACGAACTCTCTGCACAAACAAACATCACGGCACGCTTCACTCCTGCCTCTGACCACCACGGCCTGCACGCAAGCTCGCTGTCCGTCACCCTGGCAACCAGCACGAGGCGTGTGACCCAATAGCTTCTTATTCTCCTCCTCCTCATCCTCGTCTTCCTCCTCCTTTTCCTGAAATGGCCCTTCTCCCCCAACAGTGCTGTGTTTGGGCCCCCCTTGTCCTTTCTGACAGCAATCCTAATGGACATGTTTCCTGACTAATACGCTCTGGAGCTGTCAAGCTGTACAAGCCTATAATCTCAGGCCTCCCCAACGCCTTCAATCTGCGTTTGTTTCGTCTGTCCGTCCGTCCGTCCGTCCGTCCGTCCGTCCGTCTGTCATTCTGTCTGTGTGTGGCTTGTGTGCAACACGTGTGCATGTGATCTTGCTCTCATACAGGTCAATTCAAATGATCATGTAAAGAGTTGACAGGAAGGAATCACTATGGCAGCACTTTCAGTAGTTGCAACTGGTAGAGAACCAGGGTCGTTCTTTGCCGTTATGAAGGATACAAAATAAACTGTCCACATAAATGCAATAACTATTAAAACCTAGTGTTCTGTAAGCAAGAAGCTTGTCGAAGACATAATGTTTTATTATTATTATTTTTACAATGGTAGACCTGTCAATGTACATTTACAATAGGGTGGGGGGGGGGGGGGGGGTGTCAATACAATAAAGAGACTGCGCAACTATGATGGGGTTGGAGTCAATACATAGAGCAAAGCATAAAATGATATGAATATATCTCTTGGTCTTATGCGATGGTGGCGTATGGATGATACAGACAATATTTTATCGTTGGTTACCAACATTCTACTGTAGCCCAAGATAGAACATTTCAACAAAGGGTCAGTAAGTATTGTTTGGAAATCAGGTAAGCCCACCCGATTAAAAACTGAAATTAGTCATATTTGATTGTATCTATTTTTTAACCACTTTAATTTAAATTTGTATTCGCCACGTTGGTTTAGTAGACTAGTCTATCTATATTATTATATAGATATAGATACAAAACTGTCAACCAAAACAGGAGAGGGAATAACAGAGAAAGTGAGAGTTGGGAAAGAGAGAGAAAATAACAAATGAGTGGGTTAAAGAGAGAGAGAGAGAGAGAGTGAGAGAGAAAGAGAGAGAGAGAGAGAGAGAGACAGAGAAAGAGAGAGAGAGAGAAAGAAAGAGGTGAAGAGGCCATCAAAGTTCACTCTGCTCCCTCTTCTTTTCCATCAGACGATCTTCTCAATTTACCCTCCTACCCTGACCAGTGTTAATTTCGTTGACGAAAACTATGACGAAAAATATTCGTTAACGACCTTTTTCCCGTGACTAAGACGAGACTAAGACGTGACGAAAACGGATCTTTATAAATAAAAACTATGACTAAATCTATTTTAACTTTCGTTGACGAGACGAGACGAGACGAAAATGTTGGTGGTTGACTAAATCACAATTGTTTTTTTTTTCTAAACTTGTATGCACATCATTGGTTGAATGTTGCCCGGTCCTGTATCTATCCCTCCTCCACTCCCTGAGATGGCCAGACATGCAAGTGACGCCCTATGGCTGAACGTTATGATGGCTGAAGTTCAAGCACTCGTACTGGAAGACAAATAGGAATAGATATCTGGACAGTCTTTAATTATAACTTGACAGAAAATAAAACACAATGCACCGCAATAACCGGAGAGAAACCTTGTGGCTTCAAAATAGGTGGGAAGAACACAACAAGAGGCACCTGAAAGCGCACAAGACAACCCTGCCATTTATGCCAAGGTAAATTAGCTAGTAACTGTCAATGATAATTAGCTAATGTTAACTAGTTATTCGAATATATTAGCCAACGTTAAGCTAACTTCAAAGGGGCAGTCGAGTGTATAGGTTGTGTCAGCTTGGATAACTAGCTAGTCATTTTCAATTGAAACCTCCCGTTTGGCTTGGCAAATGAGTTCCAAAACTTTTAGCTAGCTAACGTTGGCTAACTATGAGGTAGCATAGCTAAGTTATACTAGCTATCGATAACTAGCTAGTAAACACATTGCAGAGTGGACTATAGGACAGGCCACGCATGACATTAATCAAGAAAAAATAAATGAATATGTGATTGGTTTACATATCCTTGTCTATTTATGCAATTGTTATTATCATTGGCACTACTATCAACTCTCAAACTATCCGTCTAGCTAAATACTGTATGTTGGTTATCAGATTGCACAGAAATTCATATGGAGGATATGTGGTTGATTTAACTAAGGCCAGGTAGGCATAGTAGTTGTATTGTGTTATCAGATCATTTGAATCTTCAAAATCTAGACTTGATATTCTCTTATATTTTAATGATAATACTGTTTATTAAGTATTGCCTTAAAATTATTATTTACATTGAATTCATTGGAATTCAGCTGTAGGCATAGGAGATCTGTATCTTAGAGACTAATTGCATCCACAGTTTAAGTACTGCAAGCTTGACTATTATGCAGTTGTAGACACAACACAAGGGGTCCCCGGGCCTGAGAAGGGATGGAAAGGAGTTTAATGTGACTATAAGATGGACTTAATTTTTTGTTTAATGTGACTAAAACTAGACTAAAATGTAATGAGACTTCGTTGACTAAAATGTTCTGAGTTTTCGTCGACGAAAACTAGACTAAAACTAAGCAGGATAAAAATGACTAAAAGTGACTAAAACTAATATGCATTTTCGTCTAAAGACTAAGACTAAGACTAAATCTAAAATAGCTGCCAAAATTAACACTGACCCTGACCCAGCTCCCCATGTCGCTAGTGGGAAGATTAAACACTGCTGGATTCCGCTCCTAAATTCTGACTCTTGGCCTCCGTCTCCCCCCAGTGTCTCCCTCTGCACCCCTTACTCTATCTCACTCTGTCTCCCTCTCCACCCCCCACTCTGTCTCCCTCCAACAGAAAGGTTTCGGGGTGTGACGTTAAAGAATCTAGACCTCCACGATCCAGGTAGAGGAGGACACGCTTGTTCTTGTTTTTGTTGACCCTCGTTTTCATCCCGCAGACTAGCCTATCCTTCTCTTTCACATCCTTTTTCATCCCTCTATACCTCCAGCACCATCAAGCGGATGTGCAGAACCGAGTTGTACTTTATTCCTCTGTTATTTTATCAGCTCATTTGTAGAGCAATTTGAACTGCCAATCTGTATGAATGGCGCTACAAAAATAAACGCCCCCACTGCCTGGCATACAAACAACTTTAAGGCCGACAGTGATTGAGCGTCCGCACATGAGGAAAAGCACTGTGTTCATTATGGATTATGAGATTGATGGGAGAAAGGAAGACCTGATGGGTTGATACACCAATGATGAGCAGCAAGCTGACCGAGTAATTTACGAGGCACTCACCCAGACCAAAACACCTGATTGGTTGATTTAGTGACCGGGCAGTCCGCTAGGCAGAGGTAATTTATTGGATGCATGTTGTGAGAAGGAGGAAGCGACTGGCCGCTGCATCGACCTGGAGTTGGAGGTAAATGACTGTTCTAGGAACAGGCTCCTGAATGGGTCATGATGCACAGCAAACATTTTACGACCACCAATGAAACCTATGGCACTCATGGACAAAAAGCTTTTAGTGATGTTTTTCTTTTTTCATAAGTGAAGCGTTTGTGTGCACGCGTGGTTCGCAATGACCTCTCAATCAGACGGTAATCAAAGCAACAAAGGCTAAGGGCCACCAGCCTAGGTGAGAGGACCCTTCAGCCAATCAGTTCCTTTTGAGCAGATAACTAAATGCTGGGCTTCTAAGACTCAGACCTACCCCCCCCCCCCCACACACACACACACGCACAGGCACTCTTCACAGATAAAGCAAAGAAAACAAACAGTTGCAGAGAAACATGCCCAGAACATCTCTGACAAGCGCTTTCCTGTGACTAAAACATCCCCAATTAAAACTGCTCTTGTTTGTCTATTTCTCTCTCTCTCTGTAATGTAGTGTCCTCTCTCTCTCTCTCTCTCTCTCTCTCTCTCTCTCTCTCTCTCTCTCTCTCTCTCTCTCTCTCTCTCTCTCTCTCTCTCTCTCTCTCTCTCTCTCTCTCGTTGGGGGAGTCTAACCAGCAGGAGTAAAGCACGCGTGATGGCGGGAGGTGTTTGTCCAAGCCTTGTGTACAAGCAAGGCATTAGGCATTTTACAGAGCAGGCACTGTTACTATGGCAACAACAAAAGAGAGAAAAAGGACAAAGTGAATCTGTCCTCAACGGCTGAGATGCAGGAATGGAGAAGAAGAAATAACAGTCAGAAAAACACTGAGGCAAAAAGATGAAGGGCATGAGAAAAAGATGAAGGAGAAAGACAGGAGGTGTGAGACAGGGTGGTGAGGAGTGAGACAACAGCGGTGACAGAAAGATGAGGTGAGACAGGTGACCATCATGCTGGAGAAGAGAGAGGAGAGAGGGTGCCAGACTACACGCCAACGAAATGGACAAATGGAAACTGCTAAACATACTGTGTCCAAAAACAAAGGTGTTTGTTGGGAATATTGATCTCTGCGTGACACACACCTCCTAAAACTGCACCTCACATCGCACAATAAGAGACACGTACGCACGCACAAGCACACACACACACACACACCTCGTCATCTCTCTCGCCCATTTTCATGTCTCTACTAGTCTGCATCAGCTCAGTGCCCACTGCAAGGCTTGACCCTCACTGACCCGCCGCCTGTGAGAAAGCCATGGGGAAACACAAGCTGGATGCACGTCCGCCAACACAGCCAGAGCCCATCACCAGCACACACCACACCACAAATATAAAACACACATCAGAAACAACACACACACCATTCACACCACACACATACACACACACACACACAAACACACGTCAGCCGGCCTAGCCCCAGGCTCACACTAACAACCCTGGAAGCACAGGGTATCTCAGAAGTCATGACACAAGTGTGTGTGTTTGTGTGTGTGTGTGTGTGTGTTTTTTCTTGTTTATTTTTCGTATTCCAGGGGCTTCTGTGCGCTGCTTGGCAGGACTGTGAGACAGTCATGCTGACAGATAAGAAACTTCTTTATACTGTTCCATAGGAGGCTGAGAGAAGAGATGCTGTGTGTGTGTGTGTGTGTGTGTGTGTGTGTGTGTGTGTGTGTGTGTGTGTGTGTGTGTGTGTGTGTGTGTGTGTGTGGAGGAGCCTGTGTGTGAAAGTATGAGTTGCTTCTTTATTGTTTCCGTCACATTCATTTCCTATTATATTACTTCTGTTTTCTCCCAACTGTTTTAAAATCGGATAAGGAAAAAAAATACAAACAGTGCCCATAACAAACACATTGACTAGGACAGCCAAGACAGCCTTCAAATGTGGGTGTGCGCATGCACAAGCACACACGCACACACACCCTTCCAACCTGACCAGGTTGTTTCTATCTTCCCATCTCTATTGCTCTCTCTCGTACACACACACACACACACTCCATCCTCCCTTTTCAGTCCATCATCTCCATCTCCATCTTCCTCCTCTTGAACTGCCCTGACTCCAGAGCAGACTGCAAACACTAGCTGGCCTTTGGACTGCATCACCATATGTGCCTTACAGTGAACTCAGTTCTATATCTTCACTGCTCTACCGTTCTCTTCACTGCTCTACCGTTCTCTTCACTGCTCTAGTGTTCTCTTCACTGCTCTACCGTTCTCTTCACTGCTCTAGCCTTCTCTTCACTGTTCTACCGTTCTCTTCACTGCTCTAGTGTTCTCTTCACTGCTCTAGCCTTCTCTTCACTGCTCTACCGTTCTCTTCACTGCTCTACCGTTCTCTTCACTGCTCTAGCCTTCTCTTCACTGCTCTAGCCTTCTCTTCACTGCTCTACCGTTCTCTTCACTGCTCTACCGTTCTCTTCACTGCTCTAGTGTTCTCTTCACTGCTCTACCGTTCTCTTCACTGCTCTACCGTTCTCTTCACTGCTCTAGTGTTCTCTTCACTGCTCTACCGTTCTCTTCACTGCTCTAGTGTTCTCTTCACTGCTCTACCGTTCTCTTCACTGCTCTACCGTTCTCTTCACTGCTCTAGTGTTCTCTTCACTGCTCTACCGTTCTCTTCACTGCTCTACCGTTCTCTTCACTGCTCTACCGTTCTCTTCACTGCTCTAGTGTTCTCTTCACTGCTCTACCGTTCTCTTCACTGCTCTACCGTTCTCTTCACTGCTCTAGTGTTCTCTTCACTGCTCTAGTGTTCTCTTCACTGCTCTATCGTTCTCTTCACTGCTCTAGTGTTCTCTTCACTGCTCTACCGTTCTCTTCACTGCTCTACCGTTCTCTTCACTGCTCTACCGTTCTCTTCACTGCTCTACCGTTCTCTTCACTGCTCTAGTGTTCTCTTCACTGTTGGAATGGTGTTTCCCCTTCTAACTCACTTATACAGCCCAATTATAATATGAGACACTTAATGAGGCGGGGAGTGATCTGGGAAGAAGAAGAGCTAATATTCTGCCATGGCTCTCTGGTGTGTGTGTGTGTGTGGGTGTGTGTGTGTGTGTGTGTGTCTGTGTGTGTGTGTGTGTCTGTGTGTGTGTGTGTGTCTGTGTGTGTGTGTGTGTCTGTGTGTGTGTGTGTGTGTGTACTGGGGTTGTAGTCCGCACAGCAGCAGCTATCAGACAGTTGATCATGACTTGAGCCCAGGGCCGCAGCCAGGCTCGTCAGCAGTGCCGACTCTCTGTCCAGTTTTATCTGGAGCTCCAAACACACTCCTCTCATTACCTCCCAAACTGAGCCTGACAGGACTGCGCCAGCAGGAGAGTGGAAACACACACACACACACACACACACACACACACACAGTTTCTCCCTAACACCCACATACACTCACTCACAGTCCCTCTATAATACCCTCACACACACCCATACACACTCACAAACAATCTCTCCCTAACACCCACAACCCCATACACACTCATACATACAAACAATCTCTCCCTAACACCAGCACCAATCACCCACCCACACACACACACACACCCACACACCCCCCCACACACACACACACAGTCTCTCTCTATTACTTGCAAATTAGCATAAACACACACACCAGAGTGCCATGGCAAGTTTTCTCTCTCTCATACACACACAAACCTAGACTCACACCCTGTTTCACAAGCCCTCTCACCCTCACCAATGCTCAAACATAAACACACTCACTATGTATGACAAACACATCCTCCGTCTGCCACACATATACATACATACCTCCAAACTTTGCAATGAATAAGAAAACAACACTCAACTTTTCAAAGAAATGCAGGAAAAACTACATTCAAAACCACATGTACAATCCAAACACACGCACACACACACACACAGGCACGCACGCACGCACACACACACACACACACACACAAGCACAGACAGACACACAGAGGAACCACTAGGGGGTGCTGTCACCACACATCAATATAAAACTACATTTAGTTCGGACTGGTGAGCATGAGCGTTTCTGTGTATGTGTGTGTGTGTGTGTGTCTTCATGTGCAACATGCATAATCTGATGACTGTCATAGCAGGAAGTCAACCATTTATTGACTGGGTTAGTGACCACAAAAATACCTTCCAATGGCCATTCAGTGTGTGTGTGTGTGTGTGTGTGTGTGTGTGTGTGTGTGTTTGTGAGTGTATGCGCCTATAGATACAATTACTTGTTTACTTCTCTGACCAGCAAAATGGCACCGCATGTTCATGAATGTGTGTGTGTATGTAAGAGGTAGGGGGGTATGCATAAATATTTGCTTTCATATATACACACACACACACACATATATGAATTTACATACATGTAAATTGAATGTTTAATCACTGTAATCCCTGTTCAGTGATATAAATAAAAAAAACAACATTGTATGTGTGTGAGAGGACACTGCCTGTTTGTATGTGTGTGAGTACCATGTCTGTGTGTGTGTGTGTGTGTCTGTGTGTGTTACCTGAGTGCGTAGTATCTCTCCCTTGGTGAGCTGCATGTCTCCGGTGAGTTCTTTGACTGCGATGCCCAGCGGTTGCAGGCGCTTACTGAAGTAATTAGTCATCTCTGCTGCCAGTGCCTTCATAGGCGCCACGTACACTATCTACGGGGGGATAGAGAGAGAGAGAGAGAGAAAGAGAGGGAGGAAGACAGGGAAAGGAAGTAGAGAGATGGAGGGAGAAAGAGAGGGAAAGGAAGTAGAGAGACGGAGGGAAAGAGAGAGATGAGGAAGAAAGGAGAAGGATAGAGGGAGGGAGGGAGGGAGGGGGGAAGCAACACACGTGAGAAAAAAGCAAGTCAAAATGTGAATGACAGGGAGAGTGGCATGAGGACGGCAACAGAGAAGGGAAGCACACAGACGAAGGAGAGGAGAGGAAATAACACAGAAAGTGAAGGGGAGAGAAAAGAAAACAACAGGGGGAAAGAGAGAAAGAGAGAGAGAGAGAGAGAGCAGAGAGAGAGAGAGAGAGGGAGGGAGGGAGAGAGAGAGAGAGAGAGAGAGACAGACAGAAAGAAGAGAAGACATGGACGTGGAGGAGGTCATGATTAATGAGAAAACACCACGGTATCATTTGTTCCTTGGCAACCTGCACAAATCACAATTTATTGTGAAATATGAAGGAGGCCACTTACACTGAGAAAGTTTAATGGTGATGAATGAAGATTGGTTATCATAGAAGTGTATGTACACATGTGTGTGTGTGTGTGTCTGTGTGTGTTTGTTTAGAGGACAATGGGACAAAATAAGGAACTATTCCACCCATGTATGAGATGGCGTCAGTATGTGTGTGTCATAACCAAGCTACTACTGCACCTGGTTGTTGCTATATATTATGTCTGAGTGTGTGAAGCGTCCCTCACTGCTTTTATCCACAAATTGGTGAATAACCATAGGAGACAAATGCACATGTTGGTGTTTGATCTGAGAGCCAAATAACCAGGCCATTACAGAGGTAAAGGCTGCAGTGGTATGGGGAGTGTGTGGCTGAGGGGGATATGTGAACAAACAAAATGGACAAATAATTTATTTTTTTATTTTTAGACATAAAAGTCTAATCTGTGACAGAATGGTCTAAAGACAGAGTCTGTTGATCCCACATAGAGTAAGGGAAAGGAGGAGTATATCAGACAGTGTTGGGAAGACCAGTCACTGAGGAGAGACAGGCCGCTGGGTCTGAGCCCAGTTTGGCAAAACCCATATTACCCAGGCTGATCCAACCCAATCCACACGCACCCAGAACCCTAATCTATCCCATCCCCAATGATCCCATCTCATCCCATTTCATCTCAGCCTTCCCCCAATCTGCCACAAACTAGGACTTGCCAATTCCTAACCCATCCCAAAATCAACCTTATTCAAACCAATGCATTCAATCACAGCCTATCCATATGAATATATAGGTTTGTGTCTATCTATCTATCTATCTATCTATCTATCTATATATATGGGGGTGGTTCTTGCCTTGAACTGGTCCTTGCGGATGACGCCCCCTGGCTGAAGGTTTTGACGGATCTCGTGTAGTACGGTCAGCATGGCGATGTTGGTCTTGCCCGCACCAGTAGGGGCACAGATGAGCAGGTTCTCATTGGTGTTGTAGGCCGTCTCGAAGACGATGGACTGGATACGGTTCAGGCGCTCCATGCCCTTAAACACCACCTGACCAATCTGAGAGCGAGTGAGAGAGAGAGAGAAAGAGAGAGAGAAAGAGAGAGAAAGAAAGAGGGAAAGGATATGTGAGGAGATGAGAGATTAAGAGACCGAGATTATAGCAGGCGCAGCATTGCATTACAACATGCTTAAAACGAGCATATTACATACTTATAACATATGTATGACATAAATTCCCACCTATTCCACATATTCCTGCCAGATACTCCATTAAGTTACTAATTAGCAATTTGATCAGCATAGAGAGAAGTCCTTTGGCAGATCTGTGCAGGCTGATGTATCTTAAATGCTATTCTCCTGAAGTATTTCATCAAATGAAGAGCTCCATCAACTCAAGCACACACTAACTCAAGGCCAATCAGCATCAGGCCAAAACCGGCCCCTCTTCACAGCCAGACGAGACTTAAAAGCGCCTCTCTGCTGACAGCCAATCCTGAGGTATGCTACGCAGGGGCCCTTCTGCACTGCCTTTTTCAGATCAAAGCCCATTCTTCAAGCCCCCAGTCGGGCTGAGCCAGGACCGCAGCGGCCAACAGGCACATTAGACCAAACTGGTCGTGCCCAGCGCCAGCCAAGAGCTAATCAAGCTCTCATCTGACAAGGCCCCGGGAGCAGCTCAGGCGAGAGCCCGGGCTGGTGACACGGAACAGGCTGGCGGGGGCCGAGGCCCAATCAAGACATCACGCGGGATGAATGGGGTGGGAATGCAAATACGGCTCCACTCGCTACTACTGTACGCAGAGAGAGGAGGAGAGGAGAGGAGAGGAGAGGAGAGGAGGTGAGGGAGAAACAAACAATGGAGGAAGGAAGGAAGGAAGAAAAAGAAAGTCCGACAGAAGAGGGTGATAAAGGGAAAAAGAGAGCGAGAGAGAGAGAGCGAGAATTGAGTCAGAGAAAGGTGGAAAGAGAGAGAGAGGTGTCATCTGCTGTCAATCAATCTCACGATGCCCAGCGCTGCCGTGACAACAGACTGGGGGTGACAGCGTGTCGTCTCCCTGGGAATTCTGATAAGGAATGAAAGGGCCTGTGTGCAATTCTGAGGTGGTGCACTTATCAACACTGACTGTGTGTGCGTACGTGCGTGCGTGCGTGCGTGCGTGCGTGCGTGCGTGCGGTCGTGAGTTCTGAGGAAAGACACCTACAACCATTATCCTCTCTGAGCACAGGCACCTCTGCTGAAAATCACAAAGAGCCCTCAAGGTGTAATGAACAAGCTGTGTACGTATGCACAACCGAGGAGAGAAAACAGAGGGTTGACACCATGGAGAAGAGACACTAATAAAACACAACCCACTTTTCTCTCTGATCAAAGTTTGCCTACAGCACAGACAGGCAGTATCATTTATTCAGAGATTCATTAAAAATATGTCATCGTACTCCTCTCTTCCATTTCGCTACGGCACTCATAAAAAAGAAATAATTAAGAGGGGGTGGAGCGTGTGTGCGTGTGTGTGTGTGTGTGTGTGTGTGTGTGTGTGTGTGTGTGTCATTGTAAAGTCAGACTGCTCTGGAGTCATCCGGGGGTCAAACAGGAGCTGGCTCAGAACGGAAGAGGTTATTAATGCATCAAAGAGCAACTTTATTAGGGCCCACTTAAGGCAGGGAGGCAGGCTGGAGGCAGGCTGAAGGACGCGCTGCCAGGATGGGCAGGGCAGCTCTAAACGAGCAGGTAAAGAGCCCTGACAGACAGCCTCTCAGCACCCCTTTCCCACACAGCCAGCTCCAGACCTGGTTCAGAGCTGGCGCCTAATCTGGAACCAGTTCTTTGTGTTATGGCAGTCAAAGAGCCGGCTCTCGGTCAGGAAAACTACTTACAGAGCGGCTACAGCTCTTTCATGGTGAAGAATCAGGGAGGGGGGATTATCGTGACCACCAAGACTAATTAAAACGTTGTGGCTGCCATTAGAAAAACAAACAAACAAAAAAAAAACAGAGCTATTTAGCAAGCTACTAATTTCTTGCATAATTGTTACGAATGCATATTAATGTCATAAACGCAACACTGATTGCTAGCTGGTTAGCTACCTAGCTGTTGGTCAAGAAAGAAAGAGAGAGGGAGGAAGAGAGAAAGGGAGAGGGGTCAATCGGCCATCTTGCCTGAGTGTTTGCATGTACACACACCAGCGTGAGAAGCTTGTAAGTGAAAAAATAAGCCAATAAAAACTGAACTTTCTATTCCTTTGCAACTACCACCAACACATTCACACACAAAATAGTCCTTTTTTTCCCCCATCTCTTTTTGTTCCATTATGGTTCCTCTACCTCTTTCGTTGTCCCGTGCCCAAAAGATAAAATGACAATAAAAAAACTCAAATCCAGGAGAGCATGTTGGGCAATGCCATGCGATGTGTTTCCTCTAAGAGGCCTGCACTTAAAGGCTCATCTCCACCTGCAGCGCGGCACACTTCCACTGAGCTCCAGAGACATACTTAGTGCTTTGAGGACGGCAGGAGCCACAAGCGAGCCTGAGACCGAGCCTGGCGACGTCTCACTTCCCTGTTTACCGATGTCGACCACCCTGTTTCTGTGGATTACAGATTAAGTCCGTTTTCCCGTTTCCTGTTGTCTACTTTCTTGCTCTTTTCAAAGGATCTTTTCTTTTCAAAGCACAGACACTTCAGCAGCAGTGATCAATTCAGAGCAGAGGCTGTGGGATTTTCACACACCTGCCTTTCAGAGGACTGTGCTTTTTTGAATGGGCATGTTGACAACAACAGGAGCAGGAACTAAGCACATTCCTCACGCAAAGGACCGAGAGAGAGAGAGAAAGAGAGAGAGGGGCGACAGTGGTACAGTGGTAGAGAAGTCGTTTAGTAATCAGAAGGTAATCAGAAGGTTGCTAGTTCGATTCCCTGTCGAAGCGTCCTTGAGCAAGACACTGAACCCCTAATTGCTCCTGATGTGCAGTGTGCCATCAGTGTAAATGTAAAATGTAAAATGTGTATACATTGTAAGTCGCACATATGTAAGTCGCTTTGGATAAAAGCGTCTGCTAAATGACTAAATGTAAAATGTAAATGTAAATGAGAGAAGAAGAGAGAGAGAGAGAGAAGAAAAGATACAGGAGAGGGACGAGTGAGGAGACAGTGAGCAGGTGATAGTGACTGAAAGAGTGAGTGAAAGAGTGAGAGAAGTGAGAGAGACAGAGAGCAGTGAGAGAGGAGTGAGCAAGAGAGCAATCACAGATGAGAGAACAGGCAATAAGAGTATCTCTGTCCACCCAACCACCCATTTGCCCCTCTTCCTGGTCCTGAAAGCATTCAAACTTATAAATATTCATGTCACAATTAGCCAGGACATGCCTCCCCCCTTCTAACCCCTCCCCTCCATCTCCAGTAAATCTGTGTCACTGTGCTACTTTTAAGCGGTGACTGGCACTTTTGATTTATCGACTTTGTCTGTTGCTAACGAAGCGCCACTGTCCCCAGCTCTCTTGAACATGCACACGTATGCAAATGTATGCAAATGCACACCTGACCCATTGTTCACCTTCAGCTAATGCATGGAGGTAGTAAATATGAAGTTGCCACCATTTAATGATCTCAGAACAAGAACCCCACCAACGATCAACACCACCCCCACACACACACGCACCCACCTACATGCACACAAACATCCCCGCACACACATACACACACACACACACACACACACACACACACACACACACACACACAAGCTTTCACACATACACACACATGCACACACTGTTCTCTTTAAGCCTGAAACATCTCCCTGGTGAATTTTATGCAAATGTATGCACTGGGCGTCCAGTGGATGGGGCCGGCTGCTGTAGGAGCTCACGCTAACACAGAGGGGTCATGTTCCCCCCAGGTGATCCATCTGCCGTGGCTAACGCACATAGATGGGGCCATCCAACCAGCTCACTGCCAGGCCTGCCACATGCACACACTCACGTGCACATTCACATACACACATGCACACGTGCAGTCATACACACACAATTAGACAAACACACTCTCCCACACACAAGCACAAACACACAAGTGTGAAATACTAATATAATCATGTACACAGACTTTCTTGAAACTATACAGACACACGCACGCACGCACGCACACACGCACACGCACACAAAATAGCACACATTCACGGATACAGAGTTATACAAAAGAACTATCTACCAAACACACACACACAGGCACTTGCAGGACCATCCCATTCTCCCATACCTACTATGACACAATGCCACAAGCTACAACACCAGCTACACACTACTTCAATCCAGTAATAAATCATATGGTCAAGATGGCAGGATGTTCCGGCGTCTGTGTTTTCCTCACTGGCCATCAGTCTCCTGAGCTGGGCTTTAAGGCTTTCAAGCCTGACTGGGGGAGGACGTGAACGGAGACTCATATCCGCTTGCTTCTCAAATTTGTTCAGCTTCTGGGCTTAGAAAACACATCTAACATTGCAACATCAGGCACCAATCCAACTCAATTACAGCAACGCAAGGAGAAAATCATTTCAATCCACGTGTTAGCAGAGAGCTTACCTCCGCTAAAAGGATACATGTTTTTTTTTTTCTTTCTTTACAGCATCAAAACGCAAAACCAAATCCAGGCAAATTGACTTAAGTTAAATATCTGCTTACATTAAGCAGCTTGAGTGCTGGTTCATACCTTGAGGGTCTTTCCCAATCTACCTCAGACTTTACTTTAAACGCTCAGATTCACTGGTGTCTAATCCATTTCTGTCTGCATACCAAACCTAAAATCACCCGTGCTGGTGGCTTAAATCCTCCCAGTCACTTTAGGAGAAGTCTCTAAAAGGTGGCTTTTAAACTCTCTTCTTTCACAGCTCTACTGCTGAAAGTGCCAAAAAAAGTTTTCCGAAGCAAAGTTTTCCACAACAGGCAGGCACCATCAACCCGAACGAATCACAGCCCAAGATAAACAAGCCAATTAAAAGCAATTAAGAACAAGGAGATGGCAGTCAACAGCAGAGACGAGGAGCTTGTGCTGCGGAGCGAGACGAGGGAGCGTGAAGACTGAACCGCCTGATCCCAGAGCAGACTGAACTGCCTGATCCCAGAGCAGACTGAACTGCCTGATCCCAGAGCAGACTTAACTGCCTGATCCCAGAGCAAACTGAACCGCCTGATCCCAGAGCAGACTGAACCTGAGGACAGATCACCACCAACAGCACAGTGTGCAGCACCAACAGCAGCAGAAGGAGGAGCACAAGCACACGTAGCAGCAGTAGCAACAGCAGTACTAGAAACAGCAGTTAGCAGAAGCCCCAGTAGTAGTAACAGTAGTAGTAGCAGCACCAGTAGCAGTAGCAGCACTAGTAGTAGTAGTAGCAGTAACCGTAGTAGCAATAACAGTAGAGGTAACCAGGGTGCGATTTGTTGGGGGGATGGGGAGGATTTACCCCCCCTCTGGTTTTTACATCCCTACCTCAGCTGGATGAATTTCATCCACGGGGGGGACAACCCTCAATTATTAAAAAAACAATGAAAAAACAGGCAGGTTGTGACAGAGTTTTCTTACACTTATAGCCTACAACGCTGGCACTAACGTTCACCTGACCCGAACTGTCGGCACAATCTCGGAATTCGCGAACGTCCCCATGCACATAAATACATTGTATACATAACAATATTACATACACGGAAATGAGCATAGCCAGCTAAATACTGTACAACGAGAGTCCAGAGCAGCATAGCGTCCTTCTTAACAGGACCCGCACAAAAAACATCTAATCCTACACAACATAACTCAGTCTGCACAGTGGAAGAAGTTGAAGTGAAGGCCCCACCCCAGGAGAACTCCGACATTGATCGCGATTATTTAAACATGCTGTGAAATCTTAATTGATTAGGTTTTGTTTTACAGTCTGATTGAGTTTCCCGTTGGCCTTATGTTCGCGTGATCGGCCCCTATCCGTGGTCCTGAAACTTAATTAGGCATCTCCCACATCACAGGTGTGGCCGATGTCATGTATTTTATATATTTTAGTTTGCATTAAATGTTCAACATTTCCAAATGTAACCTAATAGGGCCTACCGTTAACTTGAAAAGAATTAGGCCTATTTATTGCTTGTTTTTTCATGAAAAAATAAATAAAAATAAAAACATCCCCCCCTCTGTTTTTTTGACAAATCACACCCTGGTAGTAACAGTAGTAGTAGCAGCAGTATTAGCAGCAACAGTAGTAGCACTAGTAGTAATAGCAGTAAGAGTAGCAGTAATAGCAGCAGCAGTAGCAGTAGTAGTAGCAGTAACAGTAGTAGCACTAGTAGTAATAGCAGTAAGAGTAGCAGTAATAGCAGCAGCAGTAGCAGTAGCAGTAACAGTAGTAGTAGCAGCAGCAGTAGTAGTAATAGCAGCAGCAGCAGTAGTAGTAGTAATATTAGTAGCAGAAGAAGGCCTGTGGCTGGGGTGTGAAGCAGCTGTGTATTTCTACAGTGGGTTGTATTTTCAGGTATATTCTGTCTGTCTCTGTGTGTTTATCGTGTGTGTGTGTGTGTGTGTGTGTGTGTGTGTGTGTGTGTGTGTGCGGGTGTTTGTAGGTGGGGGCTTGTGTGTGTATGTGCGTGTGTGTGTGTAGGTGGGGGCTTGTGTGTGTGTGTGTGTGTGTGTAATCTTTGTGTATCCTATGACACACAGGCCTGCACTGAATGAGTATGCCAAATTATGGCTTGCTATGTCTGGTGTGCGTATGCATGGGTGCATTTGAGTGTTGAATGTTTACGTGTATGTGTGTGTGTGTGTGTGTGTGTGTGTGTGTGTGTGTGTGTGTGTGTGTGTGTGTGTGTGTGTTTGAATGTGCATGTGTGTGTTTGGCTGTGTATACACACACACAGGAGTATAAGCAGCCTGGGTTCCACTCAGTCCAGCGAAGCCCCCCGCGTGACGGCGATGGAAGCTGACAGACTAATTAACGGAGCGTCCGTACAGCCTGCGGCCATATGGGCAGACTGGGGATGCTGGGAGTACGGCAGCCATCCACCAGTGGCTTTAAACACACTAATTGGACCCGGCTAGATCCCAGTAATGCTTTTACAGCAAACAACCAAACAGCCGGCCGGCCGATGCTCTGCCCATACGCCTCCCCGGCCCAGTCCCGCCGCAGAAACCAGTGGACTAACACACACACACACACACACACACCTCTGTGCCAACACTGGGTGCGTGACTGACTGTGTGTGTGTTTCTAGGTCTGAGGAAGTGTTGTGTACAGTGAGATGTTTGTGTGAGTCTTTAGGTATGTGATCAAGTAAACGCTGGTATACAGTGTGCATATTTGTGTATGTATGTCTGAATGGGTATTAGTGTGTGTGTGTGTGTGTGTGTATGTCCGAGTGGGTATTGGTGTGTGTGTGTGTGTGTGTGTGTGTGTGTATATGTGTGTGTGTGTGTGGGTCTGAGCATGTGTTTATCTTAAGTGTGTGTGTTTCCGTGTTTGTGCGGTTGTGTGTATGTTTGTGCGGTTGTATGTGTGTGTGTGTATGTTTGTGCAGTTGTGTGTATGTGTGTGTGTATGTATGTTTGTGCGGTTGTGTGTATGTGTGTGTGTTTGTGTGCATATTCATGTATGTTCATGTTGGTTCACAACATGGGACTGTTTTGCGTATGGTTTTCAATTTGAGTGTGTGTGTGTGTGTCTCCTTATGTATGCATGTACCTGTGTGTGCTGGTGCGCACGTTGGCGTTAAGCTACTTCAGTAATTAAATTCTATGCGTGGCTAGCAGAAAGCTAAAAGATATAACTGTTGTTGTTTGTGCGCTATCCTTTTAATTACTTTCTGGTTCCATTTCATTTCGTCTCAATTGACAGCTTGATCAAGTTTTAATTGCTAGTTTCCCCCAAACGGCTTATCAGCCAGCACCAAGCCACCCCGTACAAAATGACCTGGCCAGAAGGCACCCACACACAGTAGCACACACACAGACACACAAACACACGCACAGTAGCACAAACACACATACAAAGTAGCACACACACACACACACACACACACACACACACAGTAGCACACACACACACACACACACACACACACACACACACAACAGTTTCTGATGGCCTAAGAGATGCAGATGCTGCAAACAGGAGGCCCATTCATT
>NC_045162.1:16084623-16182123 GCF_900700415.2 Clupea harengus | reverse complement strand
GAATACGGGACAAGGGCACAAGATCAGGAAGGTGATGATGACGGTGGGGACTGGAGAAGGAACTTCAGAAGGAAGCCATGGGATGACGAGCACAGACGAAGAAATTTAGAAGACGGAGGACATCTCCAAAGAAGAAGAAGAAGGAGAAAAGGAAGAAGAGCAAGGAGGAAGAGGAGGCATAAACTAGAGATGCATTCCCGCAAGAAAAGGCGAATGTGACTGCACCCGCAGCGGCCACCGGCCTATGCAATTACATGGATGCTTTGATCACATGATCAAAAAGTTAAGGTGAACAATATGTGATTGTGGTGCAAATCTTTTACTTACTTAAGTTTACTAGTCTTTTGACAATATTTTGATGTTTAAGCCAATATTCAATCTAACAGAATGCTGTCTTCATTACGATTAGGAAGCAAAGTATGGTCAGGGGAAAATTCCGCTTTAGAATCTGTGCTTGGCAGCACAACAGTGTTGCACTTTCAATAAGATCAGTTATCAGGGTACTAAAAGGGCATTTTTTCCTGATTTTGCATTAATCTGTTTGTGAGTCCGAAGTGCTAAAACGCTCATAACAATAATATGGTCAGGCAACATAGAAATCACAAGACATACACTTAAGACAAACACAAAAGCAGAGATGCAGACCAATCTTGCTGTTAGAGATAGCTAATCACACGGCTGCCTACCCCTCCTTTTTACAAAGGAGAATCCAAGGCAGTCACTAAAATCAAAGCAGACTCATGGTCTACTCACAGCCCTCCGAGCCTCCACAGAGACCTAACAAAAGTATCACTGTCCTGATAACTTATCCCTGAATACGACAAACAACCTCCACAGTGGTCTAAGATTTTATTTTCATCATCATTTTTTTTATAACTAAGATTAAAAAAGCATATTTAGCCGAGGCTCTCGGACACGTGCGGTACAGGACAGCACCTCGGCAGTAAATCCTTGTTGCCATCACTGTCCCTTTTAATTTTCTGAGCACATTATGGGCTCATAACTCTGTTGACTTTTCTGACATTGCCATTATTGGCCAGCAGAAATATAGCTGCATGCAGGACCAGCGGCTAGTGTCTGGGTCCTGACGTGATGGAATAGCACAACCAAGGACAACAGAGGGAGTCTGTATGGCTACACACCAGTATGACAGAACAGGAATATCGAGAATAGGTTTTATTTGTGCCTCTGTAGCATAGAAATTAAACTGTATTAAAATGCAATATCAAGATTGTGTATTAACACAGCTTTAACATTATCAAATCATTTCATTCATTCATTTTAAAGTGAAAACCACAAAATTAGCAGCACTTTGCACTTTTGTTTGCGTAAACATTAAAATAATAACATGGTCGACACCTTATGTAAACATATGAAAACCATATAAAATGTGCATTTACATTAAAGGTGGCACCATGTGACCATGAGAGAGAACTGCACTTTGTGCATATTACAGATAAGAAAACAGCAAACAAAAAGACCTTTCTTCACATTCTATGGTCATCTTGTGCTACAGATATCGCAGCACTGGTCGTGCCTGACCAGAATTCCTTAGCTTGTTTTGTTCTAAAGTAGCGGGTGGTGGTCACAACACACTTGAAGTGTTGCCCTCTATCACTGCTGTTTTCTTCTTGCATGTTTGCCAGACAGGGTGACCATCTTCAATCAAGTTTCCCTCAGAACTCTTACCAAAAACAAAATACAACCACAGCAGACTTTAAGACATGCACTGCAAACCTTAACTTATCCAGACATTACCCAGCGGGGCTGTATGCGACACAAACGCAAATGTCCAAATCAGTTGAACTGGACATTAAACTTTACCCTGCCAGCTCCCTAGTACAAAGCCTGTGTAATGTCCGATTGAGCCTATGTGTGTATAGAGCAGGTCATTGCCCAGAGAATTCACAAGTGAGCGAGTGGGAGTCTTGATGACAACCCTTGAGACACATTGCTGAATCAAATTATACATATGTGCAGTCACAATTATTTAGCTTAAACTTTAATACAATTCATGCACAACCACCTAGTGATAACTAACTAGCTAGCTAGCTAAACTGAGCAGCAACACTTTCTCACGAATTTGAATGTAATTCAATGCAATTCAAGAGAAAAGTAGTTGTTCATGTTTGTTAGCTAGGTAGCTAGCTAGCTAGCTTGTTGTACATATGTCCTATGTCTATGCTCTCATGTGTCGTCCTTGTGAACTAATGGTAAACCGTGTGAGAACACGCCTAACATAGACAAACTCAAACTTGTTCATATGAGAAAACGGCTTTAGAGGGATGAGAACTCTCTGGAGCACGGCCACTGCTTTCAGCCATGTTTTCATGCCTGCGTCTGGTGAACTGTTACTAACTTTGGTCGATGCTGGACAGTATTTAACATGAGATTTCCAAAGCGCAGTTACTGACCACGGTTAAACCGTGACTAACATTTTTAACGGTAATATTAATCGTGTAATTTTACTGTCAAACCGGCAACCATTTCATCACCACTGTAGTATGTTCTAAATCAGTGATGTTTTTTCTGCAATGAATACATTACCGACAGGTCCATTGCAGTACATGTATGATATATGTTGTTCATAGTATTGCAGATTTAATAAATTGTATTAATGAGGCTTAATGAGATTCTAAACTGTGAGTGAATTAAATGAAAAACACAATAGAAAGAATTAAATGTAATGATATTCAAACATGTCAGGAATTCTTGCCATCATCACTGTTTGTGTGCATTTATACCAGTACAAACAAAAACAGAACATAAAAAAGAGTTTTCTAACTAATGGACAATAAGTGCTTTCTATGTCACATTATGTGTAATCCTGCATAAGTGCCCTTTGACAAATCTGTACACTTATTACAATAACAAAACTGTGCTAGGGCTTACCATAATAATAAGCAACCATAGATTGAACAGAAGCACTAAATCAGTCATCATGGATATATGATTGAGAGCTGAACAACATCTGTGTGTGTGTGTGTGTGTGTGTGTGTGTGTGTGTGTGTGTGTGTGTGTGTGTGTGTGTGTGCGTGTGTCAGTGTGCATGAGAGAGTGAGTGAGTGTGAGTGTGAGTGTGTGTATGTATGTGTGTGTCAGTGTGTCAGTGTGCATGAGACAGACAGTGAGTGAGTGAGTGAGTGAGTGAGTGAGTGAGTGAGTGAGTGAGTGAGTGAGTGTGTATGTGTGTGCGTGTGTGTGTGAGATTGACAGTGTTAGTGAGGGTGTATATGTGTGTGTGTGTGTTTGTGTCTGAAGGTGTTGTATGTGGGACTGAAAGTGTATGTAAGTGGGAGTGAGTGTGTGTGTGTGTGTGTGTGTGTGTGTGTGTGTGTGTGAGACGTGTTTGTGTGTGTGTGTGATTGACAGTGCTAGTGAGTGTGTGTGTGTGTGTGTGTGTGTGTGTGTGTCTTATAGTGTTAGTGTGTGTATGTATGTGGGAGGAAGGGAGTGAGTGAGTGAGTGAGTGAGTGAGTGACATGTTTCTCTGGTGACAGGCAGACCTGAGTGGGCTTTGTGGGGCTGTCCATTAGCCAGTCAGCCGCTGTCACACTCCACTGAGAGGGAGGAACAGCAATCTAGAGCTCACTATTACAGCAGTGCCATTAGGACCCCGTGTCACACACACACACACACACACACACACACACACACACACACACAAACACACGCACGCACGCATACGCGCACACTCACACACTCTTTTTGCATTAATAATCATTAATAATTGATTATTCTTACTTTAGCCAAAAGAAAATTTGCAGTTATGATTTGTATGTCACTTTGGACATAAGCTTCTGCTAAATACTGTAACTATTTTACTGTAACTATATCTATCTCTCTCTCTCTCTAATGAAGCATTGCTTCAGGCACATTATCACACCATTAAAACATGCCTGAACTACAACAAACTCTCCCAGACATACTGGCCGAACAAATGAACAGACAGGTGCGGGTAAAGGCCTTACCTCATCCAGGTCAGTGATGTAGATAGCCTTCTCCTCGAATCCCAAAGGCATGGGCTCAGTAGGTGGGATGGAAACCTCCTCATACAACTTGTTGTTATCCCGTCGGATCCCCTCAGGAAGCATCAACTGAGGCACAGGGAAAGACAGGCAGCCTGTGTTAGTGGAGAGGAAGACCCATCACAAGAATCAGGCCCACCCAGCTGCCAATCACACAGACAGCATCGGGGCCATAACTGGGCTGAACCACAACCACCAACACAAACAAACAAACAAGGCTGACTGCTGTCAGTTTTTTATTGCACAAACGACCCACTGCAACACACACGTGTTATATATGTAGGCGACACAGGACACACACACACACAAACACGCAGGCCTGAGGTCGCCGTGAATTCAACTTCTGCCTTTAACCCATCCCGGATCGTCCCTCCTCCAGGATCCTCCAGGAGCAGTGGGCAGCTTCTCAGCGCCCAGGGACCAATTGAACCGTCCGTCTCGGTCAGTGACGGACAGGAGTGTTCTGTTCTTTTTGCATGTTTTTCTGATTGGGGTTATTAGTGGAGGAAACTCCTTGTGAACACGGGGAGAACATGCAAACTCCACACAGAAAGGCCCGGGAGATAGCCCACCTGAGCACTGAAGGTCTGGGGAGGACCTGCCCCCCAGAGCCAACAGCGCCCCTTGTGGGAATCAAACCCATGACCTTCTTGCTGTGAGGCGGCAGTGCAAGCACATGAGCCACACCAATACCACCCCTCACTCCTGCAGTCACACAGACACCAACACCACCCCTCACTCCTACAGACACCAACACCACCCCTCACTCCTGCAGACACCAACACCACCCCTCACTCCTGCAGACACCAACACCACCCCTCACTCCTACAGACACCAACACCACCCCTCACTCCTGCAGCCACACAGACACCAACACCACCCCTCACTCCTACAGACACCAACACCACCCCTCACTCCTACAGACACCAACACCACCCCTCACTCCTACAGACACCAACACCACCCCTCACTCCTGCAGCCACACAGACACCAACACCACCCCTCACTCCTACAGACACCAACACCACCCCTCACTCCTAAAGACACCAACACCACCCCTCACTCCTGCAGACACACCAACACCACCCCTCACTCCTGCAGACACCAACACCACCCCTCACTCCTGCAGACACCAACACCACCCCTCACTCCTACAGCCACACAGACACCACCCCTCACTCCTGCAGCCACACAGACACCAACACCACCCCTCACTCCTACAGACACACAGACACCAACACCACCCCTCACTCCTACAGACACACAGACACCAACACCACCCCTCACTCCTGCAGCCACACAGACACCAACACCACCCCTCACTCCTACAGACACCAACACCACCCCTCACTCCTACAGACACACAGACACCACCCCTCACTCCTACAGACACCAACACCACCCCTCACTCCTACAGACACCAACACCACCCCTCACTCCTACAGACACACAGACACCAACACCACCCCTCACTCCTGCAGACACCAACACCAACACCACCCCTCACTCCTACAGACACACAGACACCACCCCTCACTCCTACAGACACACAGACACCAACACCACCCCTCACTCCTGCAGACACCAACACCAACACCACCCCTCACTCCTACAGACACCAACACCACCCCTCACTCCTACAGACACCAACACCACCCCTCACTCCTACAGACACCAACACCACCCCTCACTCCTGCAGCCACACAGACACTAACACCACCCCTCACTCCTACAGACACCAACACCACCCCTCACTCCTACAGACACCAACACGAACACCACCCCTCACTCCTACAGACACCAACACCACCCCTCACTCCTACAGACACACAGACACCAACACCACCCCTCACTCCTACAGACACCAACACCACCCCTCACTCCTACAGACACCAACACCACCCCTCACTCCTGCAGACACACAGACACCAACACCACCCCTCACTCCTGCAGACACACAGACACCAACACCACCCCTCACTCCTACAGACACACAGACACCAACACCACCCCTCACTCCTACAGACACCAACACCACCCCTCACTCCTGCAGACACACAGACACCAACACCACCCCTCACTCCTACAGACACCAACACCACCCCTCACTCCTACAGCCACACAGACACCAACACCACCCCTCACTCCTACAGACACACAGCCACCAACACCACCCCTCACTCCTACAGACACACAGACACCAACACCACCCCTCACTCCTACAGACACACAGACACCAACACCACCCCTCACTCCTGCAGACACACAGACACCAACACCACCCCTCACTCCTACAGACACCAACACCACCCCTCACTCCTACAGACACACAGACACACAGACACCAACACCACCCCTCACTCCTACAGACACACAGACACCAACACCACCCCTCACTCCTGCATCCACTGGGAACAACCCCTGAGGCCTTTCTGTGTTATCCAGGAGATGAGCCTGACGACAATATGGCAGACTAGGCAATACGATGCAAGATATCCTAGCACGGTGATTAACTCGGAGACTGTAAAAAACAATATATCCTAAAAAACTGGGCATTTTTGCCGGGGCACAAAGGTTTTGTCTATTATCTGCACGCAGACCTAGAAGTTGTTAATTACTCTGAAGTTGTGTTTTAATGCACATCACATGAAGTACAGTTGGACTGTGGATTTTCAGCTTTTTTTCTAAATTGATCGATGCTACAACTCTGGGAGAATAGACATTTGGGAATCCACATCTAGCCTCAAGACACAAAACATTGAGCCTGGCTGCTAATTCAGCTGTTTGTGGGCGTTTACATCGACAGTTCGAAGATTTTGCTATGATCGAAGGTCGGCCCGTGATGCATGTCTCCGTTAAAAAAAATCAGAAGTGCCAATCCTGGATGAGCAATTAGCTTACTGAGGCTGTGTTTATCTCGTGTGAACAAGCGCATGGCAGAGTGCACAAAACAACAAGACCAAATGCTAATGCAATGTGCACTGACTGTAATATATTTATCCTGATATTGATTTATATTTGTATGTACTTTAAAACAAAATCCTAAGCTCCTCTCTTTTCTGACTCATTACTGCAGGATATCTGCTTGCCGGTAAGCTGAACTCTAGCCTAAGAGCCCTCTGCACACATGTCAGTGGTGGAGCTGAACACACACACACACACACACACACACACACACACACACACACACACACACGTCAGTGGTGGAGCTGTCGCCAAGCCTGATGAATGGCCTCTTCCGGCCGCCTCCAATTCATAAGTGCAGCACTAAAACAGGCAGCACAGACCCCGACGCACTCATTTAGCCCCTCGCATATATGACACCAACATCATCTTTCCCTCATTCACTCTCTCATCTCATACAGCCACCCACCCACCACCTCGCTTTTTCTCTTTTGCAATCAACAACACACACACATACTGACACAACACACACGCGCACACACGATGACGCAACACACACACTGACACAACACACACACACACACACACACACACACACACACACACACACAACACACACAAAAGCACACACAAGCTGAACAGCTGCACTCAGTGTCGACTTGATCTAACCACCATGCTTTCAGATGAAACACCTGCTTCCCACCGAAGAACACACATCCATGCAAACACACACACACACAAACACACACTCACACACGCACCGCACACTCACACAAAAAAGAAGACACTAATGAGTTTATGCAAATCAGCATTGAGCCAAACACCAGCAGGAATTAAAATGAAGATATCATAAAAATGGGATTAAAACAAAGGCTTTGGGTAATCTTGTAGTGGATAATGCAGAATAATGACCCAAACTGGCGTAACGATGAGTAAATAAGGCTCAGGAGGCTGGAGTGGGCTCCTCAAGACCTCCCTCCATCACGACCCCCCACCCCCACAGGTTACAAAATAAACTCCACATGATGAGGCTCAAACCCATGTTCATATCAAACATGAACATGGAACTAATACATTTGCTCTTTGAATATGGCTCCAATTGATACATTTTTTTATTATTATACATAAGAAGCATGTTTGTGTTCACTCAGACCTCATAGAAACAGATTACCTATGTCCCGTTCATTCTAACGCTACTGAATAGTACTACTGAATACTGCCCCTCTATAGTCTCTGGCAGGTCAATGAAACAGCTCTTTCTGATTGGCTCAGGTCTTGGCGCAGGTCTTGAGTGGGCGATGCCTTACCTTGGCTCCTCCCACAAAGGCAGACGTTTTGACTGCCTCGGCGAAAGAGTCGTAGACGTTCGGGAAGCGGATCCTCTCAGGCTCGTAGTGTCGGCCGAGCACTGGTGAACGGCGGGCTGTGAGCAGGGCCTGCTCCCTATGGACAACACACACACTAATCATCAAACACTGTAGACACACACACACACACACACACACACACACACACACACACACACACACACACTCACCAACTATCTGATACCAACACACACACACACGAACACTAATCATCAGACACTGCACAGACACACACTCACACACAAACACACTCACCAACTATCTGAAACCAACACACACACACAAACTCACAAACCACAACATATCAGCACACACACACACACACACACACCAGCACACACACACACACACACACACACACACACACACAAAGCCTGCTAAGCAGGGCTGATGTCCTTGGGGAGTGCACTGTAGGGCTGTCAACAAATATTCTAAATTCGAATATAAATTCGAATAGTTGTTAAAAATAGAATTTCGAATGTAAAAATTAATATTCGAATGTAAAAAAAAACAAAAAAAAACAGCGGCAGCACTGTCTGCTTTGCGGGTGGGCGCTAGGGATGGGTATCGTTTGGTTTTTATCCGATACCGGTACATAACCGATACTTTTAAAACGCTACCGGTGCCTAAACGGTGCCGGAACCGATACTTTTATAAAAAATAAAAAAATAAATTAAAAAAAATTACAATTGACGACATTTAAGAAAGGCTTTTTTTATTGCCAAATATATGAACTGTTTAAAGTAGATTATATATATAAATAAATACAAAACACTTTTTAACTTAAAACTTAAATAATATATGAACTGTTAACAAAAGTTTAGACTATACTTAAATAAATACAAATAAATACAAAACACACACACACACTCTGTACACACACTACAGCTTCAATACTTCAGCAATTCTTTTGTAGAAATATCAGCATATTTGCCTTCTCCGGCAAAATGCGACACCTTTCCTGACTAATCGCATGACCTGCACAGGAGAAAACCCTCTCCGATGCTGTCGATGAGGCCTGTACACACAGATATGTATCTGAAAGTACACAATTAGGGATGGGTATCGTTTGGGTTTTTTCCGATACTGGTGCTAAACCGATACTTTTAAAACTATACCGGTGCCTAAATGGTGCCTGAACCGCTACTTTTTTTTAAAAAGCACAAAGCGACGATTGACGACATTAAAGAAAGGCTTTTTTTATTGCCAAGGCAATTTTTTTTCTTCAAATTGAACAATATATGAACTGTTTAAAGTATATTATAAATATAAATACATACAAAACACTTGGCTTCTAACTACAGCTTCAAACTTTTTAACTTCAAACTATGAACATTATATTAACTGTAAACAACAGTTTATAGTATACTTAAATAAATATAAATAAATACAAAAAACAGCTTCAAACTTCTTTTGCAAAAATATGAGCATATTGGTCTTTGGAGTCAAAAATGTATTATTTTGTTTGCATTTATTTCATGAAATTTCACCATTTCATGATTTGTTTATACCTATCTTTTCTATCTTGTTTATAGTTACTCTTGTTACTTGAACACACTGAGTACTAGAAAATGTGTACTGCCCCTTTAAGAGACTACCGTTGGTAGTTTAGCTGTCATCTCCGTATATTTTTCAGTCTTCGGTTGCTGATCTGCCGTTGACTCTTGCCTTCTCTCCCCTCTTTTCACGCAATTATTTTGTTGCATTTGCTGCACGTCGCGATGTTTGAATCTTTTTGGGCGAAATACAGCCACACTTTTGACCGTTTACCTTTCGGTATTTTCTCTGTTAAAAGGTTGATGGCTAGTTTTGTTTGTGCTTGCCTGCTCTTCACTGTCATATCAGAACCGGTTCCAATACAACCGGTACCTACCCGGACAGAAATGCAACGCGGATTTTGGTGCTTCATTTCGGCATTTATCAGATAAGACTGTTGCTATGAAAACACCAATGAGCGTGAGCGACACAGGACAAAGTTGACATTGGGAGCTGGGGCAGTTTTACATGTGCCCCACAGAATCTGCCTAGCGACCGTGTTCAATTGGCTCAGGCACCGAAATGAAGCACCGAAATCTGCGTTGCATTTCGGTCCGGGTAGGTACCGGTTGTATTGGAACCGGTTCCATATTGGTACCGGTTCTCGGTACCCAACCCTAGTGGGCGCGCGCCTGAGATCAGGGACAGGTCACAGGAGTCGCACTGTCTGGCACAGAGTCACTGCTGACAGTTGACTTGCGAGATGCAGAAAGTGCAGAAGCCAGCTTGACCGCAGCAGAGAAAGTGATTATAACCCCCAAACATCTAAAGCAGGGGTTTTCAACTGGATTTGTCCCAGGGACCACCATTCTGACTAGAAAGTAATTTGCGGCCCACTGATGTGCCTGCACGCGCGTGCGTGTTTGTAACCGCCGCCGCCACGCCCCCTCCCCCTGCACAGATATTCTGCCTATAACACTTAAATATGTGAAATTATCAGGGTACATCGCCAGCCTCCGCCACGCCCCCTCCCCCTGCAAAGATATTCTGCCTGTAGCACTCTTTGTAATTTCTTCGATATTTTTCACGATATTCAAGAATAATTTGGAAATGTGTGGAAATATCAAAGCGAATTTATAAAAATAAAAAAATTCAATGGTGAACTGATCAACATAGGCTCATGTCGCGGACCCCCTGCAATGCCTTAAATATGTGCAGTTATCAGGGTAGATCACTAACCGCCGTCGCCACGCCCCCTCCCTCCCCACACATATTCCGCCTGTAGCACTTGTCAGTGTAATTTCTTCGATATTTTTCACGATATTCAAGAGTAATCTGGAAATGTGTTGAAATATCAAAGCGAATTTATAAAAATAAAAAAATTCAATGGTGAACTGATCAACATATGCTCATGTCGCGGACTCCCTGCAATGCCGTCGCGGACCACCAGGGGGCCACGGACCCCTGGTTGAAAACCCCTGATCTAAAGAGTGATGTCTGGAAATATTTCGGATTTTGGTCAGTTGATGGTAAACTTGTTGAGCCTACAGCTAAAGTAGTGAATAAGCTATGTAAGCTAGAGTTAGCTTACTATTCAACAACTAGCAACTTGAGGCTACATCTCCACATTTTGGAGATGTAGCCTCACGTTGCTAGTTGTTGAATGGTAACCTAACTCTAGCTTACACACTACTTTAGCTGTAGGCTCAACAAGTTGCCTCACTGCTGACAGTTGACTTGGTGGAAGATGGCAGAAAGTGCAGAACCCTGCTTGACCGCAGCAGAGAAAGTGATTGTAACCCCCAAAAATCTAAAGGATTTTGGGCAGTTAATTGTAAACTTGTTGAGCCTACAGATAAAGTAGTGTGTAAGCTATGTAAGCTAGAGTTAGCTTACGATTCAACAACTAGCAACTTGAGGCTACATCTCCAAAATGTGCATCCAAGTGAATATGGCCTAATATGTGCAACTTCAGCGAAACAGCCACGTCTGGATACATATTTTGCGCCGTCCGTCACAAGTTCGTTGCCTGCGGCACGACAGGAGGCCTGCACGCAAAAATTGATTTCGTTCATATGCAAGGACATGAGGCCGATCAGTGTGGTGGATGGGATAGGCTTCAGGGAGTTCTGTGAAGCACTGGAACCGAGGTACCGTATCCCTTGTTGTCGTTCATTTAAACCGCTATGCGCAGAGAGCGCGACGGTGCGGGAGAGGCAGAGAGAGGGAGAAAGAAAGAGTGCGTGTGTGCAAGCTCTGCGGTCTTGGCCATTAGTTAATTTACTTATTTTTGTGTAGGTAATATGTTGTTAAATATGTTTAAACTTAAATAAATTACCTATACAAGTAGTTATGTCTCGTTGTATTAATTAGTCCTGTTATTGACGTGCCTAATGCGCAACCAGAAATTCGAATATGTTCGAATATATGTGTTTTTTTAAAGCGAATATTCAAACGTAATTTTTTAGCAATTTTGACAGCCCTAGTGCACTGTGAGTTTTTAGGGGAATCACTGAACAAAACACCGGGCTTCTGGTCAGCACTCCGACATGAGAGGCTGCCTAACATCCACTGTGCATGTGGGCAAGTTCTACCCAGAGTGCAGATTTGTTCTGCCTTGTCCGCTGACCGCGCGATGAAGGCTCCACATTAAGACACCGGGCTTCGCTGACCTCGCAGTGACGGGCTCCACATTAAGACACTGGGCTTCGCTGACCTTGCAGTGAAGGCTCCACATTAAGACACTGGGCTTCGGGTTTCACTAAGTCAACAGAGCATCGCAGCACAGCGTGCCGAGCCGAACCGAGCCGAGCCATCCGTCCATCAGCCGGTTGCTGCCCTCGTCCTCCCCCCTGTTAAAGGCTGGAGCTTGAGCTCTGGAGCTGAACTTGATCCGGTCAAAGTCCTCGCTGAACCGAGGGTGTTCCACCACCACCGCTTCCTTCTGACAAGGGATCAGCGGGGCTATAATCCTAGCCGCAACAGGATCCCTCGGGCGAGAGCCAGATCAGATAGAGGGATGGAAATCTACACTGGAAACCGCAGGCCGTGCTTTGTGCGTGTTTGTTTCTGTGTGTGGGTGTTTGTGAGTTTGTGTGTGTCTGTAAGTGTGTGTGCTGGGTGTATGTGTGTGTTAGGTGTGTGTGTGTGTGTGTGTGTGTGTGTGTGTGTGTGTGTTAGGCCGTCAGAGGAGTCGGGCACTCGGTCAGACGGCAAAACATCTCCCTTTAACGTGTCAGGAGCAATCTCACCCGGGCCTGCCGATAGCACCCACAGGTGCGATATTAAAGTCGCTGATCTTGCCAATGTAGCGGGTAAAAGGAACGGTAACTGAATGGAACGGAAACGCTAACGCAAGGCCACAAATGACTGAAGCCTCTCTCCTGTGCAGAGGAAGTCAGACCTGTCCACCCTGAGATAGAGGGAAGGGATGACAGACACAGAGGAAAAAAACGAGCGGGAAGAAGGGAGGCGCAGGGGTGTGTGTGTGAGGAGCAGGGGGGTCTGTGAGGACAGAGTGTCGCCTGCAAAACGTGGCTTCACCTCCCCCTCTAATCTCTCGACCCACGCTCCAGCGAGCTCGGCCGAGCGGCATTCCTTTAATTAAACAGACCACTGCTCTATTTTATCCTGTGAAATTAAACTTTCAAAGAGAAAATCCTCCACAAAAAAAAAAAAAAAAAAAACATCTTTAGGATTTTTTTTTCTTTTATTCCAATTTCTCCAGTCCAAAGCTGTGATGAAATATGCAGAGAACTGAACAGAGCCTATGGGTTGTTTGTGCTCTTCAACAGATTCAGTACAGGACCCTCAGCAGATTGCTATAACAGAGACTCTCAGTAACTTCTCAATGTCAGCTTACTGTCTCTGTTTTTGGCGTGGAAGGGGTGGGGTTTGATGGGAGGGGCAGAAATACATGTTTTGCATAGATCCAGTGGGCAACGCATCTCTGAATGTGGGCGTGGCTGGATGTATGGGGAAAAGAAGACTAAATCCCACAGAAGCCATAGTCATGCAGTTCAAAGGGACTTCTCATCCACAAAGAATCCGCATCAGTAATGTAACAACTGATGAGAAACTACCACTACCTAGCTAAATGACACTTTAACTGACATTGTGTATACCAGGTGAAAGATTGCCTTAATTTTATGCTAAATGCCCTTTAACGTTAGCTTGATATGGACTACCTTAACTGGAGTACATTTCTGGCATTTTGTACCTGGTTATGTCAAAACGGTGAAAAACAGACCATTTTTAAGTGTCAGTGCATTAAAAATGTACAATGGCTTGATCGATATAACTATACCATTAAGTCAGAATCTATATTAGCTAGCTAACTACTTGCTATAAGCTTGGTAACATTCGTTTGTTTACGAGTGGCAACAGTTGCTAAGAAAAGAAAAGTCATGCTTTTAATCCACAGTGCCATAGAAGGTGGCTCCATTCGTTGAAGACGGTAAAAATACATTGATTTAATTGAAATCCAAGCCATTTGTATGGGCCTGTTGGGCAGGAAACAGAACCCGTGTTCTAAAACATTGACGTTGACACACATCAGGCGCTGTCATGTTCTTCGATTTCTCAAGTGCCAGCCTGTACTGCTGCGAGGGAAACACCAAAGGATGCAGGTAGACATCTCCACGGCCTCCTGGATTATTGATTATCTAACAGACAGACCAGTTGGTGCAACTGAGGGGATGTGTGTCTGTACGCTCACCCTTCTTCTTCTTCACCCTGTGTACCTCAGACTGCCAAAACAACTCGGAGTCCTGTCATCTGCAGAAATGTCCGGGGTGACGCTGCGGTTATTGGGTGTGTCAGTTATGGACAGGAGATTGAGGTATACTGGAGGATCACTTTGTGGTGGGGTGTGGGAACCTCCTCTTAAATGTGGCCAAGACAAAGGAGATAGTTGTAGATTCTAGGGCCAGGACTAAGCTGAACACCATTTGTCCATCCTGAGGTAGAGGAGGTGGAGGACTACAGATACCTGGCTGCTCACCTTGACAAAAGAGTGGACTGGACATGGAACACTGAGGCTGTCAGGAAGGGACAGAGCAGACTCTACTTCCTGAGGAAGCTTAGGTCCTTCAATGTGTGCAGCAAGATGTTGGTTGTTGAGAGAAGGATGTTGCAGAAACTGCTCAACATAATTGACGCACTTCTGCACATCTCCTGCACGCCCTACTGGTCAGAGTGTTTCAGTTGGAGGCTCCTACATCTTATTACACAGCAATAAGGAACGCTACAGGAAGTCATTGCTGCCCACTACAAAAGCAAGATATAAGGACTCTCCTCTGAGCTGGGAGAGGAGGCTTATCTTCTGAGTGGCAATGCACGATGCGCATTCTACATTTAATTTACATAGTTAGAGCTATATCTCAAGTTTAGTTAGAACTATTAGCAGTTTTATTTTTATTACTGTGCTTTTGTGTAAGTTGTTTGTAGTCTGTTATTGTATAAGTTAAGTGTTTTCTGTTTTGTGATTTTGTGTAAGTTGATGTATGTTTTGTGATTTATGTGAATTGGGGCTACAACACTGCAATTTCCCTTTGGGAACCAATCAACATGTGTGCAAGTGTATGTGTGTGTGTGTGTGTGTGTGTGTGTGTGTGTGTGTGTGTGTGTGTGTATGTTTGCTTTCACCTTTGAAGCCTCATCTCCTTGGGGTCGAAAGCGAAGCTGGCCTCGGCGTACTCGCCGCCGTCGTCGACGCGTTTCTCGCGCTTCCTCTCGCGCTTCTCCTCGCGTCGGTTCATCTTCATCATCAGCCGCTCCTGCTTCGACTGGACGACCACCTGGCAGCCGTAGGCCGGCCTGCTGCCTTCCGCACCACCTGCTCCACGCCACACCAGAAACACCATAAGCACATCTCTGAGACCAGCCACACCAAACAGCAGCACTGCAGCACAATGTGGGTGCAGCGCAGCACAACATACGATATGGACTAGTTGGGCATCAGTAGACAGGAGGAAGATCTGGAGGCTGAGACAGTGAACCAGACAGTGTGGGAAACGTGCGACCCACATTAACACGACATGCAACTTTAAAACTCACTAGCCTTCTGCGTCGACATCCTTATGGTACCCTTCGGTGGCCAATGGCAGACAACGCAGATGAGGCAACGACCTAAACGACGCTCTGCACTCTGACTGACTGACTGACTGACTGTCACACACACTCACACACTAATTTCAGGACAAGCTGAGACTAATTTGTCTAAACATATCGGTTATGGACTGGATATAAGGCTTGACATCATAGCTTATTCTAAAAGCAAGGATGACCTATATTACAGTCCTTTGATCCTTCATTGAGCGAGGAGAGAAAAATCACATATTGAGGCTTGAGATGATAATATATAGCCATAATCAGTCACACTCTCTCATGCTGGGAGGGATTCATTTACATTTAACAACTACCTGTCAATGTTAAACGCTACATGATTGGCAGAATAAATTGTGCGCCCAGGAGACTGGCTGGCACAAAAAAGGCCACACGCAGAGAGAGAGAAAGAGAGAGAGAGAGGGGAAGAGAGAAAGAGAGAGAGAGAGGGGGGGGGGAGAGAGAGAGAGAAAAGCAGAGAAGTTTGAAGAAGCGGAGGAGAGGGAAAGTCTTTCAACAACACTGGGTTCCGTCTCTGTAGGTGCACAGGACAGCAACTGTGTTCGGTTCCCAATTCTTTTTTAAACCACTATTTAATTTCTTAAATAACTTAGTAAAGTTTGCAATACACAACACATCACCGGTTGAAATTCTTGCTGGTCATGGCAGACGTCTGGCTATCAATGCCATCAAAGACAACCTCTAAATATCTCCCGTAAATCATTGAGGGACAAAGAGTTCATCCCACAGGGGATGATGTTCCACTGAGAGTTGTGTGTGTGTGTGTGTGTGTCTAACACTGCCCCTGTGTTCTCTCAGAGGACCCATCTTTCCTCCCTGCTGAGCGAGAAGCTGGTGAGGGAAAAGTGCTTGGGATTTGAATATTTATTGGTTTAAAAGCCGCCAGTAAAAGCTAATTACTAGAACAAAATGAGGAGCATGACAAGTGAGGCATTATTAAGCGAAGGTAGCCATAAATGCTTGTGAGTATTGTGCACTGCACGGAAGAAATGTCCAAATGCACACAGGGCATTAAGAGAAGGCTCGCCTCTGATCAGCACGCCTGGAAGAACCTTCATAAGACCTCCAATAACAGGGCATCAGTGAGGCATCAGTTTTAGCGGGCAAATCCTTTCAAAAACCTGCCTTGGGCTCTGGCGCAGCGAGGGTTAACCAATCTCTGACAGCCTCCTGTCTCTGCAGCACAACAGCTCAATAAAAAGCACAACTGCTCTTGAAAACAGATGAGATCTGATGATTGCACAGTGGCTTCGACTGATTGTCTGAATGATCTCTTCTTTATCTCCTAAAAAGGCTTGATCGCCAATAACCCCCACCCATCCCTCTCCCACACCTTCCCTCCTTTTGTCTCCCTCCATCTCCCTCCATCTCCCTTTCCTTCACTCACTCACTCATTCCCCATCACCACTGGCATTACCCTCATTCATATTAAAATGTCTTCCTCTATCCAGCTGAAAACAGAGGAAGCATCTACGCAGCTGCAGTTTAACACTCGTATGAAAGCAAACACAGCTTTACTTGATGCGTTTTTATTATAAGTAATCACTCATTGTTGTCTCTGTGTGATCATTTCCCCTCCCGTTTAACCAGATGTGAGCAACATCAGCACAGTGTCATTTACTTACTTCCATATTTATGACGTGTTGTGGAAGGCTACGATTATTTCAATTTATGTCAGTGTTTGTTTTGTCCCATTTTTCCAATGAAGACTACATCAAGCTATGCACTAATTTTCTATTACTGGCATTCATCATTCTCTGGCTGTGGCCTTGGATGCAGCTGGAGATTGCCCAGAAGTTTAAAAGCTGGGAAAAAAAGCTCAGTCTTGAGATATCTGGACCCATCTCAAGAGGGAAACTATGGTCAATCTGCAAGTGCACATTTCGCATTTGACCCAGACACTGAAGCGATGTTCTGATTGTTGAGTCTACATCAGGATTATTCTCGTAAACTGAAACTAAATCTAAGACAAAAACGAATGTTTTAAAAGTAACTTAAAGTTTAAAAACATTTTATTAAAACTGAAATCAAATAATTTTCCCAGAGAAAATATACTAAAAATGATTGCTAAAAAAACAAATAGAAATTAAATATCTGAAGACAAGACATACATTGTCGTTATCGTTTCAAGACAGCAGACACTGAATCTCTTAAAATTCTCCCAAAATTCTGTGTATTCATAGCCGACAACATTAAGATGGCGATATAGTATGTCAGGACGCTGTGGAGGTTGGCCTTATGATCAGATAAATCAGAAATGTCAGGGAGAGGTGTGAGACCTGTACGGGACTATTTCCAATTTAATAGTTAAAGCGGAACGAGTGAATGTAAGGTAAATTCAGGTAACAGCATCTGTAGCTAAATGTCGACGATGCAGCAGGGAAGGAGCTTATTCTGATACGTGCATTGTTCAAGAGAGACAATGGACATGTACCCAAACATTCAATATAATTAAAGTTCAACTGACAATGCCCGTCTCAACTGCTCTGGCAGAAAGGCCATTTAGCTGCTTGAGACGTTTAAAGACATACCTGAGGAACAGTATGACAGAGACATTGGCTCTGACAGGATTATAACAGGATTGGCTCTAATGAGTATTAATAAAGACTTTGAAATCAATAATGGAGAGGACTTTGAGGGAGTGTGATGCAACAGGGACCAGGAGTGTCAATCTTGCACTGCAAGGTAGGCTGAGTTTCATTCTTTTAACAAGAGTGTGTAAAACCAGGGCTGAGTTTCTGTTGGTGCACATGATGAACAAGCGACAAAGAAACACACTTGCCTCAGTAGACCTAATTATCTGAAAAACGTTTATTATATCTTTGAAAATGTGTTTATAATATGTGGATGCTAGCCCTCCACCACTGGGTTCAGTGCTAGCAAGTTAGGCAGCTGAATGATCTAAAACCGAAAGAAAACTTGTTTATCAAAAAATGTACGGCTACGTTTATTAACTTAAAACTACGGCAAAATGAGAGCCAAATCCTGTTCTGGCTAGAGCAGTCCATTAAACTACCATAAAGTAGGCCAAGTTATGTAATAACATAATGTTCCAATCAACCAATTTCTTTTCAAACGAGGCTTGTTTCGCAGTGCAGTCTTTGTCACCCTGTCCCACGCTCCAGGGGCTCTCATTCACTTCTGTTCACGTCAATAGATTGGTTCTCTACGTTTACCGTAAATGAGCTGCTGCCACAGATTGTGCGTGGTACACTCTACTGTGGCACAACTTTCTTGAGTGTGGTAACATGAACAAGAATCCTGCAGGCGCCCCGGGTGAAAACCCATGTCATGTTGTTTCCTGGAAGGAAATTATTGAATATTTTAATGTGTCCTTGCACAAGTAGGTCTATTGACAGGCTTTCAGTCTGAAACAAATGTATTTTGTATGTTAGTTAAGTTTAGTCTCGAAATGTTGATTTCTTCGATGATAAGCAGGCTATTTTTCACACCACACTAAGCCTTGACAACTTTTGTCCTTCACTAAAACTGAAACTATAATAAACTAAAATGAAATAGAAATGAGTCCATGAAATAAAAACTAAATTGAAACTAATGAGACTTAAATGAAACAGAAATTCAGATTTAATACCAAAATAAAACTAAAACTATTATAACCTTGGTCTACACTGTGTTATACTATCTGGTACCTCGCCTTTTCTTTTTTCCTTTCAATTCTTTTGTCTCAGGGTTTGGTCCAGCGTTTGCCATTTTTTGCATAAATATCCTTATATCCTTTATCTTTTGCATTTCAGCTAGAAATGCTCTTTTCCCACCTAACTGCTTGCACAACAAGCTGGCAACATTATAGCAATTTCAGCAACAAAAAAAGCTAAATGTCCAAACTAGGATTTAATTCAGTCAAGATTAGGTATGACTTCACCTAGGGTGACCACAGAATCCACATCCAATCGCCAAGACAACTGGCTTTTGTAGGAATATATTAAGGGATCCACTTGAGATAATGAGCCGTTCTCAGAGGTGCCTTAATTAAGTGATGTGAAGGTACTTTAATTAGACTCTGCTAGACAACTGGGCACCAACCCCCCTCCACACACACACACACACACACACACACACACAGACACACACACGCCTCGGATGGTCCGTCACAGACACCCCAAGTTTGTGTGGGTGTCTGACTGATTAGGGAGGTCACCCTGGATTGAGGTGACCTGGAAGGAAAGTAAACTGTGTCTGCAGATGGGGAACAAGAAACAAAGAAACTGAGGTGTCAACAATCAGGTTGTTTACTGAGTAACAAGGAAAACAAATGGGCTTTATGCCTTTTTGCCTTTAATGCATATCTCGGGTGTTTGTTGGGGAATCCAATCCAACATTATCCCACTTTAATGGGATCGGTGAGAGCGTGAAATCACCTTGGCAGCTGGCAGGTGTTTGTGTGTGTGTGTGTGGGGGGGGGGGGGGTGGATTCTGGTGTAGGAGGGGGTTAGAGCACTTCCGGCATTTCCATTGCTGATGTCTATTTCCACTTAAATGAGTATAAACTTTCCCAATGTTCTGACTGCACAGCCAGCGAGGAGTTGGAGAGGGACAGCTCATGTCTAATCCTACATTATGCTGACCCATGAGGTGGGTTAAAGGAAAGAGAGAGAGAAAGAGAGAGAGAGAGAGAGAGAGAGAGAGGAGAGGAGAGGAGAGAGGGGGGTAGTGAGACTAATTCACAAAATGAAACGCCAATTAGTAACCAAAGATTTTTTTTTTTTCATATTTGCTGATAAACATCAAGCAGAGAAATGTCAGCTGAATGCGTTGCTCCTGTTATATCCTGTTGCATCCCACACAATTGCTGTCCTCTCAGACTAAATATTTTACCACCTGTTTTACCTGTTCCGCGGTTTAAACTCATCACACTTGCTTTCAGTCAAATAGCCTCACCTGCTGATCCTAACTACTTTGCTATATCCTTTCAGAGAAAGTTTGAGAGGAAAAACTGAAGCTGAATGAGTTGCTGAGGTGTGTTTATGTTATTCTGCCTTATATCCAGCAGTAAAATTGTAAATAGTGTTCGATATGATATTAAAATGAAGGCCTCTTGTTGCGTCCGCCTGTTTATTTAGCCCTTCGGCTTTCTAAGGAGATGGCATTTCAATAATAAAAGCCGTTCCTAAATTCATGCATGGGCCTACTGCATGGTAATTTGAGTGAGTAGAATATCAATGTAGTAAGGCCTGGGATGGTCAATAATGGTCTGTTCAGTTTCTATAAATAATAGTACTGTCAGGGCCGGAGTCGGGAATCGAACCCTGACCGCTGGTTTTCCGGTTCAGTGAGGAACTCACTCAGCCAAGTAGGAGGAGGACCCAAATGCAGTATGTGCAAAAACAACCTAAGTAGGAATAATCCAAAACTCAGAAGATCTTGACGAAACACAAAAGTCAGAAAAAGCTCAGAAGGTATCAAACACTGAAGTTAACTTAAACAAAAGAAGAGGCTTGAAAATCACAAAAACACACAAGGACTGTGACTGCAGACAGGTCCCAAATCGTGACAAGTACAGGATTATTCATGATTACAGATATGAGTTTAAAGGCTCAATAAGATTTTATTTCAACTTAATTCCAATAACATTCTAGTATGGATAAAATGGTATGGTTGTGAAATTTGTGAAAACAGATGACACATTGAAAATGAGTGTCTTTTGTCTCTAGTGCATGAAATGAAGACATAACAACACACAAGAACAGAACAATATTAAAACACTATGTCAATTCAATTATAATAAAAAACACAAGACTACTGGTTTTGCCTGACAATGAATGATAGAGACCTCAGTGATCAGAAATGAACTAGAAACTTTTCTAACCTGGTAGGCTTGCAATCCTGAACATTATTTAATAGGGATCTGTTGAGAGGGGAATTTGTCTGCTGGAGGGAATTAGCAAATAGTTCTCCCTCACACACATGACCACACACACTCACACAATTCCCAAAGCCAATATGTTAAGGCAGTGTGTAGATATTAGCGCAGTGTCGGCTGAATCATCAGCAAAAGATCACTAGGGTTCGCAAGGTTAATATGAAGGGACTGGGGGAGAACTTTCTAAAGCCTGCATATTCAGATTGGAGATACTGGGTTAGTAAAGGCCAGGGCAGACTACTTATAAAGTCAGACAGACACTACCATCAACAAGATTTACTATGCCTATGAAACTGTTGCAGAATATATTCTAAAACGTTAAACAATGATAAGTTCTTTAGCCTTGCATGACTATCCTTCAATGCCAGCACCTGAAAATGAAATAAATCTGTGGCCTTAATAGTGAGCATTTGGAAGAAATGTGCTGTGATTACAAGTCACTCATCATTTGTTTGGTTCAAGTCCAAAAAACAGTCAGTGCATGTTGTAAATATATTTCAACTTTTAAATCGCCATTGTGAAATTATTAAATATGTCGTGTTGACTTGACAAAAGCCCAGCACAGCTCAAACCACCAAAATGTAATCATTGCCGTGGTCTTCACATTATTTAACATATAGGCCAACGGGCCTGATAAACATGCACAAAAGCAAGCTACATACGATGTTAGGGGAATTAGTTATGTAGAGTATAGTGGAAAAGTAAGTACCGTAATTTCCGGACTATAAGCCGCTACTTTTTTCCCATGCTTTGAACCTCGCAGCTTAAACAATGACGCGGCTAATTTATGGATTATGATACCTGTGACTGTATACGGTGGCTTTGTGTTTACGGTGGCTTTGTGGAGCTAGGATGCTAGCATGCATGCAGCCGCATGGATGCTTAGCTCCACGCGATTTCTCAGTATCTCTCAATAACTTAACTAATGGCAAAATAACCACAGTCTACCGGCGTAGACAGAACACAACTCAAAACATTTAAAAAAAGTTTACAACAATACAAATCCAGTCTTTTCAAGTTCTTTAGATCACTGGTTTCAAACTAGCGTCTTTCTTCTATCTCACTGTCTTCAATCTAACGTTCTAGCTTCTGATTGACTCGTGCAACTGTGCTCTCTTAAAGCAACAGTGCACTTATCGTAACTGGCAAAACTAATAATATGCATCACTATTGTATTACTTTTGATATTCATTTTAGCCTGTGTAAAGTTAATTTGTTTCAATGTACCGGTAAGCACCTGCGGCTTATGGACTTGTGCGGCTTATTTATGTTAAAAATAATTATTTTTTAAAAATTCAGTGGGTGAGGCTTATATTCAGGTGCGTTTAATAGTCCGGAAATTACGGTACTAGGGATGGGTAGACTAATTTCTTTGGGAGAAAAAAGTCCCATTACTGATAATGCGGTGGAGGAAAAAAAAAATGCACTCTTTAAGCACTTACCCACCAATAAATCAAAAACATCAAGGTAGTCTTCAAAGCATTTTAGATTAAAAAAATTAAATTAAAAGTGTAATGGCAAAACAGTCCTTGGCCGACTCCAACAGAGAAACTAAATAAATGTGTTGATCACACAACGACAATTCTTTAAATGGAGTGTATTAGAGTGTACAATTTAATGTACAATTGAATTATTTTCAAGAATCCATGAAACACAGGTAATATTTCATAACCAGAGTGAAGAGAATAATCACAAATGGCAAAACAACCAAGCAAAGATTCATCTGACGCAGATTTCTATGCTTCTGGCCTTCTACATCGTATAGACATTGAATAGTTATACTATCGGCTTCCTATACAATGACGACAATGATTGTACAACACCATCTCTATTATGACTCAAGCTGTTGCCACTATACTGAGAGATGTTGCGCTATATTAAACGGCAAATAGAAGAATGACGTACTGATTAAGTGGTCTAAACAGAGTTTGTATAATGCAGTAAAAAAACAAAAAACATTTTTGTTGCGCATTTAAGCCCTGATGAATGACTACTTGATTATTGTATTCACTGTGTTATAGTCTATTTGGAGTTGAACATAGTTGCATAGCCTACATAGCCATTTGGCAACATATTTTGTTGAGTTAGAATATCAGTCAATTCAGTAATTCAGTGGTCAATGTTATGCTGTCAAACTGTGTCAAGATTAGATCAGGGTATATACAGCAATCCTTAAGTTAAATTTAATACCTTTTTTACAACCTTCTGAATTTTTTAAAAACCATCACGACACTGAGTTGCAAGTGTTAATCGGCGACCTTTCTAACGTTTACGGAGATTTTGACATATATAACACTATACTCAACATAATAGATTTAGAGACTCACTGATGTTGACCACATATTGCACACATGTATTTCATTTTGTGAATAAAAATAAAACAAACTACATTAAATGTGCAATGGAGAGATAGTTCCAGCACACTGGCTGGCATTCACTACATGAACTGTTGATGCATTATAAACTGGCATCTGCTATATGAATTGTTGCTGATATCACTTCACAAACTGGCATCCACTACGTGAACTGGTGAACTGCTATAATTTGATTTTAACATAAACCTGTGCTATAGGCCTAATATGAGCTCATGTGCTATAGGCCTAATATGAACTCATGAGCAAACATCAACACGAATGGCCCAGCCTTGTTGAAGATATGCCTAAACAAGTCAAAAACGTTAGCCAGCCAGTTAGTTACCCAGTTGAAGCGTGCAGTGTTTGAGATGTCAAACGACCACTGAATATGACGTCAGCATCAAACATACAATGTTGAGACTTCAGGATTGATACGGAAGATCTTTGATTGTGTGCCCAGCTTTGCTAAAGCCCGCATTTAAACGAACTAACGCGAACTTTAGAAGATAGAATTTCAATCAGAATAGGACACTTGAAAAATAATACCTATTTAAAAAAAAATAATACCTCTAAAACTACATTTAACACTTTTAATGGCCTTAAATTTGGCAATTTTGATTTATCACCTTTTAATACTTTTTAAAACCCCGCGTACACCCTGTAGATGCACTTGCCAGACATTGAAAACGTCTCGGTTACTTACGTAACCTCGGTTCCTTAAGCAGGAACCAGATATAACACAATGGTACATGACGTAATGTCATGGCTACAAATCGAAGCATTTATCTATTCACGCCTGAAAGGCCGCGAGATCTGTCAGGGCGCGCTCCTGGCCCCGCCTGCCAGGAGTACTATAATACCATTACGCGCGCCCAGATCTGCCTTGGAAAGAAACTGAGCAAGACAATCAATCCAAGGTAACACTGTACACGCCAACCTTGTTATATCTGGTTCCTGCTTAAGGAACCGAGGTTACGTAAGTAACCGAGACGTTCCTTATCGCAGTTCACTACGATATAACACAATGGGACCCTATACATTCCCGCGTGATAATACAGTGGCAGCCAATTACACACACCAGCTCTACTGAAGCCTTTGCCCTCATAGAGGTTCATACGGCCGCTGGCGGTGAACATATTAACAGGGCAACCTTTGTCATAGGCGGCAAGGATCGCGATCCTGCGCCTGTAGGAAACCACCCTGGAGTGTTTCATGTGCAACAAACATGTAGACACCGATGAACACACTTATCATATACATCGTTCTCAGGTCAGGGGATTCAGAGATCGCTCGCCTGCAGAACACCAAGAATTTAACAGGGCCACCTTTATCATAGGCGACAGGGATCCGTGATCCTGCGCCCGTAAGAAAACCCTGGGATGTTTCATGTGCGACATAACATGTAGACACTAATGAACACACTTATCATATCTATCGTTCTCAGGCCAAGGGATTCAGAGATCGCTTGCCCGCAGAACGCTATGAAGAAAACTAGGTTCAGCCACATCTAACATATAGAATCTAATGAAAGTGTGGCGAGAACTCCAGCTTGCAGCTTTGCAAATATCTTCCACTGAGACGCCCTTTAGTAAGGCCCAGGAAGACGAGACCCCCCGCGTAGAGTGCGCATGCAACTTCTCCGGGGGATCTAAAGACAAGCTCTTATAAGACAACACGATAGCCTCTACTATCCAACGGGAGAGGCTCGGTTTTGATAGAGGTCTGCCTTTTGCGCGTGCACCAAAGCACACGAATAGCTGATCTGACTGTCTGAAAGCTCTAGTGCGCTCTGCGTAACAGCGGAGAGCGCGCACTGGACAGAGTTTATTCAAACGTTCCTCCTCTGCTGACGCAAAAGGAGGAGGCGAGAAAACTGCTAATTCAATCACCTGATTGCGGAATGGGGTTACCACCACTTTAGGTGTGTAAGCAGCATTAGGTCGCATAACCACTCTGTCACCAGCGATCGAGAACTGAAGGCACGATGGACTGACTGACAGGGCTTGCATGTCACCAACGCGTTTTGCTGACGTTAACGCCAGCAGCAGCGCGGTCTTTAAAGAGACAAACTTTATGTCCACTGTCTCCAGGGGCTCGAACGGAGGCCCTGTGAGAGCACGTAACACCACTAGCAGATCCCAAGAGGGTATGAGGTGTCTCTCTGGCACCCTGAGCCGTCTCACCCCCGCCATAAAGCGTGACGCTAGCGGGTGACTGCCAGGAGAACTGCCATTAATGCCTGTACACTTTGAGCCATGTACACTTTGAGAGTAGAAGCCGCCTTTCCCTCATCAAACAACTGCTGTAGGAATTCGAGAATAACGCCCAGCGCGCAGTTAACGGGGTCGTGCTGACGCGCAGCACACCACTGCTCAAAACTGCGCCACTTCAGCGTATACAGAGCCCGTGTTGATACAGCTCGGGCACTCTGTATTGTAGCCACCACCGCGTCCGACAAGCCTGACGCTATGAGCCTGCACCTTTCAGGTGCCAGGCTTTGAGACGCCACCACTCCGGATGGGGGTGCCACACCGTCCTGTGCGCCTGCGTTAGGAGGTCTCTCCGTAGAGGCAGCTCCCAAGGCTGCTGCACTGACATATTGACCAGATCTGCCACCCACGGCTGGTTGGGCCAGTGGGGGGCTATCAATATCAATTCCCTGCCCTCGCCCGCAATCCTGCACAGCACCTGCTGGAGGAGCGGGATCGGGGGAAAAGCATATAGGGGTAGGGCTGGCCACTGGTGGCCCAGCGCGTCTATGCCTAGTGGGGGATCGTCGCCCCCTAGCGAGAACCAGAGCGGGCAGCAGGTGTTCTGCCTGTTCGCGAACAGGTCCACCTGCGCCTTGAAAAAACGCACCCAGATCTGATCTATCACTTGTGGGTGAAGGCACCAGTCTGCTGCTCGAGGATCGCCCCTCGATAACAGGTCTGCACCGTAGTTGAGGTGGCCTGGTATATGAACTGCCCTGAGGGACAGGACGTGCCTCGCTGCCCACAGGAGCAGGCGAGTCGCCCAATGGTGTAATGACGGGGAGCGCACTCCGCCCTGGCGATTTATATACGCCAAGGTCGCAGTGTTGTCCGTCCTCACTAGTACATGCTGACCACTCAGCCTGGGCAGAAAGTGTTGTAGCACTAGGACTACTGTTCGCAGCTCTAACACATTTATGTGAGACGCGGCTTCTGTCACAGACCAGAGACCGTTCACGCCTCTCCCTTCGCAGACCGCTCCCCAGCCTTTGGTGGAAGCGTCTGTGGTCACCACCACGCGACGCGACACTATGCCCATAGTGCCTGACGCGGCGAGAAACCAGGGGGTTCTCCAGATCGCCAGGGCTTTCCTGCATCTGGAGGACACCACTACTCTGCGATGCCTGTCTGTGACTGCGTTGAGCTTCATAGACAGGTACCATATTTGGAATGGCCGCATACGCAACATCCCTAACGGGAGCGCTATAGCGGCCGACGCCATCATTCCTAACAGGCGTTGGCAGCGCAGCGACGAGACTGACTGTCCCCGTCGGAACTGGCGCACGCATGCTTTGATGGCACTTATCCGTTCTTGAGACAGCCTGACCTCCATGGAGGTGGAGTCTAAGATCATACCCAGAAAATGCGTAACTTGCTTGGGGCAGAGAACGCTTTTCTCTCTGTTTACAACAAAACCCAGTCGATACAGGTGTGCCACCACTAGATGGCCATCCTGCACTGCTGCAGCTTTTGAATGGGAAGCAATTAACCAGTCGTCCAAATAGTTGTACACGCGTAAGCCGCGTAGACGTAATGGGGCGATAGCTGCCTCTACGCACTTTGTGAATACCCTCGGCGCTAGGGACAGGCCGAATGGGAGTGCGTTGAATTGGTACGCTATTCCTCCGAACGCAAACCTCAGATATTTCCGATGTCTGTGGTGGATCGGAATGTGGAAATAAGCGTCTTTTAAGTCTATCGTGATAAACCAATCGTTTGCTCCCCCCTGTGTGACGAGTGGCTGACTGTCACGGTCAGGGAGCCTGAGGTCTCCCTCTGCCTCGCCCGCGGCGAGCGGAGTGCTGCCGCGGAGCCTGGGCTGCGCCCTGGGCAGGGCGCGCAGCTGGTTGTTGTGCTGCAGGCTGCGCTGGAGGGCGGAAGGGATGTCTCTGCCAGCCTCGCCCGGTGGATACCTTTGCTGGAGGCGCTGGCGAGCGGAACCCGCTTCTCTTCCGGCCCGGTGCGGGTGTGGTGTGTCCTGAGGAGGACGTCTCACCCGCGCCACTAGAGCGAGGCATCCAAGCCTGGAATACCTCTCTGCTCTTCTGCTGTTCTTCGAACTTGGCAGCCATTGTGACCACTGCTTCCCCGAAGGCGCCCTGGACAGAGACCGGGGCGTCGAGGAGTGGTGCTTTTTCTCTGTCTGACAGCTTAGCCAGTGATAGCCACAGAGACCTCTGGGTAGCCACCGCGGCACCCATCACCCTCCCCAGTGCCTGTGCCGTGCACCGAGTTAGTCTGAGCGACAGATCGGTCACGCGACGGAGTTCTGTCACAGACGGGTGATCTTCCCCCAGCGACAAGGCAAGCTCAGTCAGGAGCTTTGCCTGGTAGCGCTGTAGCAATGCAGCCGTATTGGTTGTGCAGGCAGCCTGCCCTGCAGCCAAGTAGGACTTCTCTGCCAGCTGAGCCTGGTGTCTGCCCACCCGCGTGGGCAGGAGAGGCTTCTGGCCGAGACGCATCGTGGGGGATGCGGGCGAGAGGTAGCCCGCTACTGCATCCTCCACCTGAGGAAAGGAGAGGTAGCCCCTCTCCTTAGCCATGTGGAGCTGCATGTAGGGCGCGAACCCCGGCACCGGGGCTCGGCCCGAGTAGGGTATCGCCCATGTCGCCTGCAGTTCCTCGTGCACCTCCTCAAAGAAGGGGATGCTGGAGGGAACTGACGTGGCGGGGCCAGCATAGAACTCCCCGTCCAGCAGCGAGGACCGCACACTGGGAGGGGGAGGGAGAGGGAGCCTGAGGCAGCTGGCTGCTCTCAGCGCAACCTCGTGGAGCTGCTGGCCCAGGAGCCGAGACGAGGTAGGAGGTGTCTCCACCCGCAACCTGACGTCATGGCTCGTCTGCATTGCTTCCGCGATTGAGCTGTGCCCATCGGAGAAGTCTAGCAGACTATCATCATCCAGGCTGGTGTCCAGCTCGAGCGCATCGTGGGGGATTGCCTGGACACCGCTTGGTTGAAGCTCCTCAGCCTCGCTGCCCGCAGCCCCAGGGCTGACAGGCGGCGGAGACGGGGAGAGACCCGGGAGCGGAGCTGCCGCCGCAGGGCGACTGCTCACGCTCACCAAGTCCAAGGCTGAAGACGCACTCATTCCTACGGGGGCGTCAGCCCCGGATGGAACTAGTGCCGCCTCCTCGGCGTCTTTGCGCTTCCAGAACGCAAGGCACCTGGTAGCCTTAGCTAGCGGGAGGCTAGCACAGATGGTACAGACAGGGGCTTCGCCTGAGAAGGCGCCCTCCGCGTGGTCCCTGCCTAGGCAGGTCACGCACCGACGGTGGCGGTCGCCCTTGGGACGGACGTGACCGCAGTCGGGGTAGTGTCTGGCCATCTTTTATCAATCTGAAAGTAGAGAAGAATGTTAAAACACAAGCACACTATCTGCAACGAACACGTTGTTAGCAAGCCAGCAGGCTAGTCAGAGACTTAGCCAGCCAGGCAGCAAGGATAGCAGCAACTACTTTCAAAATGAAATTAAGCCAATGAATTAAGCCAATGAATTTCGTGGCGCCCTGAGCTAGTGAGGGTTAAGGAACCCGATAACTCACCAACCCGTAGAGAGCGAAAGCACACAAAACTCTTTTGACTGTGGTAAGCGTTTGAGATATACTCAGAGATGTTCACTCCGTCTTGCGAAGTTTCAAAAGAGGCAGATCTGGGCGCGCGTAATGGTATTATAGTACTCCTGGCAGGCGGGGCCAGGAGCGCGCGCTGACAGATCTCGCGGCCTTTCAGGCATGAATAGATAAATGCTTCGATTTGTAGCCATGACATTACGTCATGTACCATTGTGTTATATCGCAGTGAACTGCGATAAGGAACCAAGATGCAGGTTACATTTCAACAAAGGAAGTGACAAAACAATTTCCACGCGAGGCCTACTTTTTTGATCAGACGCACCCAAATGAGGTGTCGGTCCGCCCTTGAAGGTGTTTAGGTCTGTGGATGGGCATGTTATAAAATTACCAAATGAATATGCACTAGTAATAAAAATAGATGTACGCAGTGCAACAACCCGCGATGCGTATCTATCAAATTAGGGCCCTGTGTGTGATCTCACACTCAGCTGGTGCAGCGCTTGACAATGCTCATACACTTGAAACAAACACAGAGAATTACAAATAAAAGCACTTCTAAAGGAATCTTTTCATCTTTCTTTTGTTTCCTGGCGATATCTCAGGTCTGAAAATCCCATTCGGAGCTTGGAAATTCAGTGACGGCTGCCCGGCGTGGCTACATACTCGCAGCCAAACGCCCATCAGCTCTCAAAAGGTTCTTTTGAATTTTTCATGCCACCTCTGACAGCCTCTCTGCCTCCCTGTGATTTTCATCTCAAAGGCGACTTCTTGCCCTTTCTCTCTCACTCACTCTCTCTCTCTGCCACTGCATTTGGTATACGGTCACGTCTGGACCCCCCACTTCAACACTCACACATGCAAACACACATCCTTGAGTATTGAACAAGCACACACACACACACACACACACACACACACACTGTGACGTACAAACATTTATATTTTATTTCTACTTCATTGTATATTTGTTTTCACCTAATTTATATATGTTATTTTGTCATGTGATCGATTGGTGTTAGTTGAAACACTGTTTAGTTAAAGACTTTTAGTTTGATGCATTAAGAGGCTTCATGCCAGGTCATAGGGTTGATAGGTTGATAGGTGATGGCGAACTCGGAGGGCATAAAACATGTCCGTAAGTATCGTTAAACAGGACATGCTTAGAGATGCCTTGGAGACGTGTTTTGGGTCACAGGCCTTTGAGACACGGAGCCTGCGGCGTTTGATTGACGCCGGTTTTCATTTTACATACGGACTGACAGAGTTTTGTGCGCTCATACAGACCGTGAGTTTTTGTACAACGGTCCAAAGGAAGGATTTCAGTTTGCCACACGGATTACAGCGTGCTTTGCGTTGAATGGACATAATATTGGGAAAACAGGCTCTCGAAATGGACAATGGACAACGGCATATTTTGTGGTCTGTATGATGTTACCGATGCATGACAAATTGACGAAATATTTTTGTTTGTTTTGAAAATAGAAACCGTTGAAAAAGGCTTTTGAGTTTGAGACTTTGTTTTAAATGTTTTACACGTAACACACACACACACACACACCCACACACACACACACACACACACACACACACAACCTCTAAGGCAGGGATCATACAGAAGATAATGAAGCGGCAGCGGCAATCCAGAACGCAACGCTCAGACCATAATAATTCGATTGGTTTAAACAAAGTTCTATGTTGTTGCCACGGTGTGAACTACTGATGTACAATGGAAAGAAACGTCCCACCCCTATGAAGAATGTTACTGCTTTGATTGGTCAGAATGCCTGAAATGTTCCTAGAATACATTACACTGATATTGATGAACATCGCCATGTGCTCTGGAAGTTGAACCAAGTTCAACTTGAATCAATACTCTGCTCTGCTGTTCACTATTCTGATGTGGATTTGAAACAGAGGAAATCCAGTTGATTCAATATATGGGGTAAACCATAATCTTTGGGTCAAATCTGTTACATGTTACACATCAACATGAATCTGTCACACACCCTACACTAATTGTAAAGCTAGCTCTCCTGAACATTAGATCTCTTTTTAAAAAATAATTTTTAATTTATCATCTTATTTGCCCACATAAACTTTTTTTAATTTTGAACTGAAACATAGCTGGATCAAGCAAGCAGTGTTACTACCTTTATTGAATCAGCTCAGGAAGGTATACATGCTCAGCTCATTAGGCAAGAACAAAGGTAACTATAATTAGTCAAAGAGCTTCACCAACAAGACTAAACTCCACCTCCAACAGCAGCTCAATTGGTCAATTTGCCTAATTATAGGCGCTTGTGTTCTTGCCTAATGAACTGAGCATGTATGCCTCCCTTAGCACACTTGCACTACGCCCTGAAGAGAACACAAGCTGCTACGAGTGGGCATCTTTATCAGTCCACCTAAAGACATTAGAATTAAGACATTTTAACCTAAAGAGTTCCTTGGTTCAGAGAGTTTTTACCTCTCTCTTTTTCATTTCAAAGTAAGACTTTTTTAACATAGGGAATGCCTACAACCATTTTTCTCAGCAGAATAATCTACATGCTGCCATATAAGAATTAATTACCGGCCCATATCCAATCTACCATTTGTCGGCAAACACTGAAAAAGAAGTTTTTAATCAACTTAATGCAACTTTGATCATTTTTATTCAGGTTTTTGTGCAGATCACAACAATATTTTAAATGGGTTTTAAAGAATTTAAATGGCATATGCCCTTAATACTGATACAGGCAAAACATCCATCCTAGTGTTATTGGACCTTGACACAGCTGATCATAATATCTTGCTACACAGAACATTGGGTTGAATTTTCAGGTACGGTTATCAAGTGGCTCAGATCATACAGGACAAGACAGGAGGTTCTTTGTTGCCATTGGAAACTATACCTAAACACTAACATCCTTGAACTGTGGTGTCCCCCATGGCTCAATCTTAGGGCCTTCATTATTCAACTTCTATATGCTCCCGCTTGGACAAATCCTTAAAGACAGTGAGATTTCTTATCACAGCTATGCTGATGACACCCAAATTTACTTAGCCCTCTCACCTAACGACTATGGTCTCCCTAGAATCTCTGTCAATGCATTGCCTAAATTATCTGCTGAATGTCTCAAAATTGCCTTTAGCTGAATAAGGACAAAAAGTGAAATAACCTTATTTGGGAAAAGTGAGGAGAGATTTAGGATTGCTTCTCATCTTGAAACAAAAGAACTTAAAGCGGAAAGCAATATTAAAAACCTTGTCATAGCCAAACTTATGTCAAAACATTCATGCCTTTATCTCCAGCAGGTTTGACTACTGCAATGGTCTTTTCAAGGGCCTTCCCAAAAAGACCATCAAACAGCTTCATCTTGTACAAAATGCAGCTGCCAGAGTTCTTCTAAAAGACCTGAGCACATTACTTCAACACTTAAGGGTTTTACACTGGCTGTCAGTAAATCACAGAATTTACTTTAACTTTGACTGCTGCTTGTTTATAAATCACTCAATGGTACAGGACCAAATTACCTACCAGATATGCTTCAGCTGTACAGACCTGCTAGACCTCTTAGATCACTGGAGAAAAATCTGTTGGTAATACCTACTGTCAGAATTATACATGCCCAGCCTTTAGTTGCTATGCTGCTCAACGCTTGAACCAACATCCTGATGACATCAAAGGTGTTCTAACTGCAGCCAGTAGCTGTTCTCAGATGCTTTTTGATACATAAACAAGTGCCCTCTACTCTTTATTTATTTACTTTTTACTCTCATTCTTTGGAATGATTATAATGGACTTTAATTCAGGGAACAGGGAAGTGGCGTCTCGCACAGCTAAGCCCTATGGCGGGCCTATATTTAGGCTCGATTCTTGGGCCCTTTTCTGAAAACAGCTCTATCGGGCTCTATTGCGGATTCTTTTCATTCGGGATATTGCTTCATGGTTCGCTATTCGGTGTTCTGAAAGAAAATGGCGTGCTTATTTTAAGGCTCTAGTCTCAGGCTAAGCTCTGTTTCGTTCCTTTATTTGAAAACAGCTATCAGACTCTATTACGGATTCGATTATAGATTCTATTCAGGCTATTGTTCTATGATTCTCTATTACTCTTACTCATATTTGTATTACTTTATTATCTCTACTGCCCTTTATCTTTCCTTTGGATGTTCCTTCTGCTCTTATTTATGTAAAGCACACTGAATTGCCTTTGTGCATGAAATGTGCCATATAACACTTCCCTTGTGTTTTGAAGCAGCTTGTAGTGATGCTTCCTAATTCCTGTGAGTCATCAAACAACTTATGTCTTTATGAGAGGCCTGGTCATGGGTTCAGTTCCTATATTTTTTTTAAATTATTTATCTAACCACCACAGAGACAAGAGTAAGCATGCAGGTGAAAAAAGCGGAAAGTACAAAGACCATAGACAGAAATGTGTAAAAGGCACAAACTCATTCTGTCTGTGTGTCTGCCTCTCTCTCTGCCTCTCTGTCTGCCTCTCTGTCTGCCTCTCTGTCTGCCTCTCTGTCTGCCTCTCTGTCTGCCTCTCTGTCTGCGTGTCTGCGTGTCTGTGTAACGACATGTCTTTGTGTAGAGAGCAGCAGTGGATCCAAAAGAAAACAAGAAGTCTGACCTACAAGTATCTTTCACGGCGCAGGGAGAAGGAGACTCGAAGAAAAGAAAAATGAGAGATGTACTAAAGCACAGAGCAGAGGAAGCATAGTGGGGGAAGAAAAAAACAAAAACAGGGAAAAGTCAGTGAGAACACCAACTAAGACAGTGAAACAGAGAGCTGAAGAGGACCAGGCAGACAGAGGCACAGAGGACAGCGTTGGGTCAGAGCTTAGGCCGAGCAGAGAGGAGCATGACCCACAAGCAGACATATCCCTGGGAGGAAACTATGGCCACCACCACCACCACCGCCACCACCGCCGTCGCCACCACGACCGCCACCACCACCACAGGCTTTTTGTGCTGGCCCTTAGACATGGGCACCCGTCTGCTGGCTGTCTGCGGCAACTGTGTTGAGTCTATTTACAATATCTTCTTTCTTCCCTAGTTCCATCACTCCCCATCCACCAATGATACACAATCTGTGTGTCTGTGTGTGTCTGTGTGTGTCTGTGTGTGTCTGTGTGTGTCTGTGTGTGTGTGTGTGTGTGTGTGTCTGTCTGTGTGTGTGTGTCTGTCTGTGTCTGTGTGTCTGTGTGTGTGTGTCTGTGTGTGTGTGTCTGTGTGTGTGTGTCTGTGTGTGTGTGTCTGTGTGTGTGTGTCTGTGTGTGTGTGTCTGTGTGTGTGTGTCTGTGTGTGTGTGTCTGTGTGTGTGTGTCTGTGTGTGTGTGTGTCTGTGTGTGTCTGTGTGTGCGTGGAGTCAAGTGTGTTCAACTGCCCATACTAACAGGCCTAAGATTTCTTAGCAAGAAAAAAGTCTGTAGGCCTGGCAGGTTTCTTTTCTGAATCTTCCCCATCTTTGCGCTGCAAGGCCCCAATTAAATCGGAGAAGAAGCGGCGCTAAAGAAGACAAAGGACTGCTGGGACACGCCAGCTCTCTCTAGTGCTCTCCTCTATGGAGATTAAAAATGGCAGGTCGCTAGCGCGCTGACAAACCACATTACTAAACAGCCCAAATCTGTCTTCACTAAAGGCAAAGAATACGGACCTACATTTCCAACGACCTTTCCTGGAATGCCTCACAAAGTGGGCTCCATAGGAAGAGGGATTTAAACATTTCAAAGTAAATATAACCTCTAGTTAAAATGAATAAGTTAAAGGACTATAGTCACACATCTGTGTGTTGGTTAGGGCGGTGTCAGAATCGATCTCAGAAAATTACAGTCCAGACCTTAATAACGACATCCAGTTTGGAGCCCATGGTCTCCCGGGCTGAAGCTATACACTTCTGGCTGAAAGGTGCTAATTTAAAGAAACAGAACATTCTGTCATCACTCATTCCCCTGAAGCTGTTGCAATTAGGTTTTGGAAGGCAATTCAAAATGGTACAAGTATCAAAAAAATCCAAGGCAATGTTCATCTGATGCTTGCTTTCCTTGAAACATCTTTCTCCGAATGCAGTTGAGGCTTTTTATGAGAATGTTGTTTTGTTCCTGTCATTACACTCACTGCCAGATAAACGGCACCAAATCGTCTGTGCTTAGATTACTGGCACAGGTGACTGAGTCTAACCAGCTTTTCAACACCACACTGTTACACCTGCCAGGAGGCAAAGTTGGCCATTAAACCTTGGATTACCATCAATTAGTGCACCTGCGTTCATCGGAGCATATGCTGCCCATTTACATGAATGCTTTTGATGAACAGGCCAGCGCTCTTTTCTCTGACACCAGAATCGCCCTGGCCAATCATCAAGTGGGTCACGCTTTGGTTTTTAAACACGATCCAACTTTTTGTGCGTGCACACGCGCGCGCACACATGCGCACACACGCGCACACACACACACACACACACACACGCACGCACGCACACGCACTTCAGACTTTAGCTAATTGTGCGGCTACAGCTGCCCTGACTTATTGCTATTCTGCACCGAAAAGCGCCGACCACACAAACACCACCCACTCAAGCAGGGGAGCATCAGTGCGACGCCAGGCCCAGTTAATTAAAATCGTGGGAAGGGATCTGATCCATGTTTACAAACAGGCCGGCCCTGGACGGCCCCTGCCCCCCCCGGCCCACCCTTTTCGGAAGCTAATGGGCCCTTGACAAAGCCACCTCTGCATATTCCACCTTCCTTAATGGAATGCAAAGAGAAAGGAAATGTAATCATCAGCTCCCGGACCCCTCGCCTGACCCCAATCTGCCGTTGCCGAGGCAACGCTAATCCTAAAAAGCAGGCCAAATAGGTAAACTAGCCATCAGCCTGTTGCAGGTTCTTTAGGGTTGGAATGTGAGGTGAGAACTGCTGGTAGTGGACAGTGCGTTGGCTGATGCAAACATCTGAGGGTATTGAGGGAACGTGAGCATAGCACTTAGAGGGAGAGAGGGAGAGAGATCTGAGTATTAAGAGAACAATAGCATAACTGAACATTGAGGGAGAGAGAGAGATGGAGACAGAGACAGCCAGAGAGAGACAGACATGGACAGAAATGCAGGCACGGAGAGAGGGACAGAGAGAGTCAGGAAGCAAGTGAAGAGAGATAAAGTGTGTGAGTCAGGAGGAAGCCAGAAAGGGAGAGAAATCTAAAACTGGGCCAATCTCTCCTTGAGCTCTTTAAAGTTTTATGGCCCCTACTCCGCAACAACGGCGTATAAGGAAGTCAATATCAGAGTCTTTAAAAATGTACCATTAACCTTCAACTCCTGATGCCGGCCTGTTTATTTGGCACGGGCTAGCAGTGGTTAAGGTCACAGCGCAGGATAGAGCTGGGTAGGGTTTCTTCAGTGAGGGCTCCGTCAAAGATAGACCAGGATGGTAGATGCACATTAGCACATTAGCGAGCAAGCTAGCAGGAAAGTGACCGATAAAATTCATGATGCATGTTTTTCTCACTTTCCCATAGTTATCCCAGAATATCAAAGAGATCTCCAATTGGACTTCTTTTTTTTCGTTGTTTGTATAAATATTTTTTTGGTGTCTTATTAACTGGTGGGGGATTACATAGTTCACTTCTAGACTTCAAGGCATTAGGCTATTTAACAGAGACATTGAAAACAGAAGGTTTTCTCGTTACCATGGAAAAAGCAGACCTTGTCCTGTTGATGCTAGAGTTCTGAATGGCATACATGATACATAACAGTAATGATCTACTCATCTTCACTGTGCACTTCAAGTGCTGCATCTCCATCAAGAGTGAGTTTTTTGTACTCTTAATGCTTGCATTACTGTTAATGCCAGTGATTCCAAGTAATTTAAAATGCAGTTTTTTGAGAGAACTAATAGTATGCCCTTCTGCTATACAGTATATACTGCATTACTGTATTCCTGTGCTGTAGAGTCTTTATACTCCTTGTTAAACAGGTCATTGACGTGTCTAACACAGAAGCAACTGCCACTGGTAACCGGAGCTGACTTTGTGATTAAACCCACCGATTTAGCCCGATGCTAATCAGGATACAGTCAGATACTGTACGTACGAGCTCACTCATGTCTTAATCAGACCCCCTAGGAGACAAAAGCACTTGATCTCACCGCACTGACAATCTAAACCGCCTCGTCTATTATAAATGGTACTTTTTTAACCTCCGATTTAGCCTGTTAATTTTTAACGCAGATCCATTACAGTGGTTATTGTGTGTGCTCATTGATGTAGTGACTGCTGTTTGATTATGTGAAGAAATAAAATCCATGATTAAGGTCTCAATATCCGCCTGACAGAGTTAGAGTTACAATGAGTGGGCTAGGATTAAAGAGTGAACATTGCCATTGAAAGTGTCACACAAACACACACACACACACACACACACACACACACACACACACACACACACACACACACACACACACATCCATCAAAATCTTTGAGCCACAATTCTCACACGGCATTAGATGCTTTCACCAGGAGACAAGCGTGGCAGTTACAAATCATCCCTCCTTATCGCCATAGATACCACAGACTCCAGAGGGCTTATTTTCCAGATTTTCAAGGTAAATAAAAAGAAAAGATGGGGGGGGGGAAGAAAACAATGCCACAGAGATACAGAGAGAGGCACAGAAAGCCTCAGCATGAACTTTCTTCTCCCGGAGCGAACACACAAAGAAGAAGCAGGCCGCTATAATCTACCGTCCTAACAAAACCAGCAAAGTCATCCAGCATGAGCGAAGTCAGATGAAACTAGAGAACAGTCTAAGGAAACAGGCAGCCGTGTGTGTGTGTGTGTGTAGTTTGAGTATAGCAAGGAAACTGGCAGGTGGCTATCTGAGGTTTAGCATTACCATTCTTAGACTCCCAAGTAGGCTAGTCGCCACTGCTTTGTCTCAACTGGTAGTGAAAGGTGCCAACACTAAACCTGGGAAATACGCATACGGCTGAAAATGTATCTATTTGTATATTTGTACATATACGTATGTATATTTCTATACGGGTAGTCTGGCTCAAAGTGTGTGCATAATGAATGAGTAGAGCGAAGCGGGAACCATAACGGACTCTGGCTTTATGAAGTCAATAATCAGAGTGATTGTGATCATTCCCCTTCTGAGCAACACAAGCAGTATGTATGCTATGCATGATATGGGATTACTGATATTTTAAAAGTCAGATTTCCTAGAACAATGTTGAACTTGAAAGCTATGCCCCTAAGGTATTGCAGCAAGTGTATATTCTTCCGCCCTCTCTCTTTTCGTTTTGAGTTTCCTCTCTTTTTTTCTCCCTCTCTCCCCTCCAAACCAGCAAGATAATGAGGAATTGAGCTAGTTTTAATAGACTCTCTTTTGGTAATGGTTCCTCCGCTGGATTGAGCTGCTTGACAATCAGGCAGCAAAGGGCACCAAGACGGGAGATGGAGAGCTGAAAGAGATGGGATGGCACACCAAGGGAGGGAGATGAAGGGGGGATGGGGAGGGAGGATTAGATGCCTGTCGCTGAGCACCAAAAACTCCTGACATGACTCCTCAACAGAACTGAGCAGAGCGAGCTATTAAAATAATCAGATTGTGGAGGAGAGGAACAGAAAGGAAATCTATCTGTTGCAGGAAGGAGGCTTTAAGCTAAAGTGGGGGGGTTTTCTCGCATGTTTATGAGCTATTCATTCGTTTAATCGAGAGATGAGAAGAGATGTGGAGAGGAGCAGAAATACACAAACATTAAAAATCACTTTTGATCCAAAAACAAACTAGATTTTACCACAGACCATGTTGGTTAATGTACTGTCCACTGACTTGTACCATTTTTCCAAAGAGTAACGACGCACAAATTCAAGCAGTAAGTGTCATTATCTGTCCATTAACTGTCTATTTTTTTGTGCCCAAACTGGCAGTTGCCATCCTATTGAAAACAAATGAGAACAAAATGGATACCTTTTTCCAGCCTTTTCACCACATCACTCCTCAACTTCAAACATCCTTCAAATGTCCATGTTTTACTTGCATCTACACCCCAAGGTCCCTACTCAAAGCTCTAGACTCTGCATCAGTGTCGTCGTCTTGTCATTTTTGTGTGCATGAGAGACACCTCTGAAGTGAAACCTGGATTAGGACCAATCGTTGCTCATGGTTAGCGAGGGTGCAAACAACACTAAGGTCATGACCTTTGATACCCAGGAAGCATGTGGACAGATAGCGATTTCTGTATCCGTCTGCACAATACTGCGTTCAGACAGCGGGGGACTGTGAAAGGGCGAAAGGGAGGAAAAGGGGGTCCCAGAATTTGGGTGCTCTCCTGATGGCTCTGAGCTGGTGTGTGTGTGTATGTGTGTGCGTGCGTGCGTATGAGCGAGAGAGAGACACTCACCTGGGACGTAGTTGCCTCGTTTCTCAGGTGGCATGGACAGGAGAGCGTCAACGATGTCTGAGCGGCGCTGAAGCAGATTCAGGATCACCTCAAAGCCATCAGCACCCAGGAACTCAAACAGCTGCCATAGGGAGACACAGAGAGAGAGAGAGAGAGAGAGAGCGAGTGCGAGAGAGAGAGAGAGAGCGAGAGAGAGAGAGAAAGAGAGAGAGACAGAGACAGAAACAGAGACAGAGGGAGAGAGAGACAATTACCATTTGCAACAGAATAAACACCAATTCATCCGATTCATCTGTCTGTTCCACCTATTTCCCTGACAAAACACTTGTTGTTCTGCCCTGCAGGTCAGTCAGGACCAACAGTCAAATGCATCCATTTTCATTTTAGCATAATATTCCCCTTAAAAGCAGGACTAAAACATCATAACATTAAAGAGAATCTTTCACAAGGGTGCACGGTCCCTGGAAATCTGTCTGAAGGCCTAAGCTGCATATTAAGCTCCTCATCACGTCTCAGCCTTCACAGTCTCCACACGCTGCTCCAGTCCTTTATCAATAAAATACAACATGTGATCCCGACAACCGTCTAATGCTCGCTCGCCAGGAACTTAGCGAAGGCAAGAGAGGGAGGCCTAGAAGAGTGTCTCTCTCATCTCCCTCTCTCTCTCGCTCTCTTGCCTTCTTTCTCTCAGTTACTCTTCTCTCTCAGCATCTCTTTCTCTACCTCGGTCATCCCTCTGTCTTTCTCTCTTCTGCATCTCTTCCTCTGACTCTTTCCTGCTGCTCAATATAGGCTAATTTCTTCTCTTCCTTCACTAGTTCCACCGTCTGCCTCCATCTCTCAAACGGAGCCATTCTTTCCCATCTCTCTATCTCTCTCTCACTTTCTCTCTCTCTCTCTCTCTCTCTCTTCCTCCCACTCGTATTTCTTGTCCTCCTCTCTTCCCCTCTCCCCCTCTCTGTTTGTGTCTCAGGGGTGTTGCTAATTAAGCAAAGGTGTACCGGCCCCCGTCGGCTCACAGCGCTCCACTTCTCCTGCATGAACGCGGAGGCAGAGTGGACCCTTCGCCGAACACGCCTGACCCGTGCCACCTCAAACGGCGTCCAGGTCTCTCGGCAGCGGAGACGCGCTGGAAGGGAGCCCCTTAATTGTCTGCTTTCTCTTAACGCTGCGAGCCTCGTTAAAAACACACCTCCTTGCAAGAGTGCTGGGAGCGCGGTTGGGGATTCTCCCTCACATGAGTAGCCATGCATAAACTCCAAAGGAAACCGTGATTGAAAAAGAAATAAATACAGTAGGCTTCAACATCTAACATTTCCATGTGTTTGTATGGGCGTATGTGGCTGTGTGTGCATGTGTGTGTGTGTGTGTGCATGTGTGTGTGTGTGTGTGTGTATGTGTGCACATTTCTTCACAGGACGGGACAGAGGTCGCACTTTGATGACGGCAGGTCGACTATCTCCCTTCATGAGGCCTTCTTTTGTTTCTCCAGTAAGGCCTTTAAGGTCGTCCTTCTTTTGTTGATCCCTACAGAGTGCCAGTCCACTTGTTTCTTTGTTTTCTTTTTTGTATTCCCTCTTCCACCTGACCATGAAAAACACCCTTTGTAGTGCCTGTCCCTGACTTCTCATGAATTCCGTCCCCGGAGCTCGACAGAGCGCCACAGTTATGCTCGGCTGAAAGTGTGTGTGTGTGTGTGTCTGTGTCTGTGTGTGTGTGTCTGTGTGTGTGTGTGTGTGTGTGTGTGTGTGTGTGTGTGTGTGTGTGTGTCTGTGTGTGTGTGTGTGTGTGTGTCTGTGTGTGTCTGTGTGTGTCTGTGTGTGTGCGTGTGTGTGCGTGTGTCTGTGTGCGTGTGTCTGTATGTCTGTGTGTGTGTGTTATTGTCCGTCTCCCGGGACAGGCAGAGAGAGGAGGAGCCACTTCCTCAGAAAAAGACCCAGAGGATCGGGTGAGCCACGGGAGCTCTTATTCATGAAGCTCACCGGTTCAAGCACGAGTTGCAGTCAACAAAGGGCCATGGGTATCCTTCGCCGCCGCAGAGGCACCGAGAGCGGCGTAAACACACACAGCCTCTCCACACAGGGTAGCCTCACAGGCTGCTTCTCCGTCTCCTCACAACAAAGAGGCCGAGGTATCGCCTCGCTGGGAACAGTGCATTGCTCCAGCACGCATACACACGAGGAGCCGAGGTGTTAACGCAGATATGGTAAACAACAACACACCCGGCGATATGCCCAGACTAAACAGGCCTCATTGTCATTGTCTAACTTCATTCGAAAGTTTGTATTTATTTAACATTTCTGAAATGTATGACATCTGTGCTAATGTGTCTTTATGCCTGGTGGAAAAGGCAGCAGATTGCAACATTACACAAGTGGACGAAATTGGCGCGGATGATGTTAAAGAGTGACTCGGTTTGGCCACAGTTAAACTGTTGTAAGCAGTGACCGATATGACAGTTGCTCAGTCCTTTCAAGCATATTGGCTCTGATTATTATGATGACATTCCCGATTCCTTCTGTAGAAGATTCTACAACAGGTGCGTGAGAAATGCTTCTGAAAGAAGAACAGTGATATCTTAAAGTGATCTTTTAAAATCCTCAAAGTCTGGGCAATTTTTGCCCCATTTTCACAACTAAACCCGAGCCGTCACTGCTTCTCAAAGACTCGAGCTGTTGCGCCACATGTCATCATTTCATGAGCACTGAAGTGTAATATTAAACAGATCCCTCTCACTCTCACGGTCATGTTTCACATCAGGATTGGTACAGGCATGTGTGAGTGTGTGCAAGAGAATGAAAAGAGTGTGTGCTTATGTGTGTGTCTGTGTGAGAGTGTCTGTGTGTGCGTGACAGTATGTGTATTTGTGTATATGTGTGTGTGTGTATGTATGTGTGTGTGCGTGTGCGAGTGCGTGTGCGTGTGCGTTTGCGTGCGTGCGTGTGTGTGTTGGAGAAAGCGCACAGAGCCTTTAAACTTTGTGCTTGACTTTGGAGCCACATGCAGGGAGTGGTGTGTGGAGTCGGGCACACAAAGGGCATCCTACATCTAAAGATGTCAGTGGGAGAGCTTCCTCCCAAATGTCAAATACGTGAGACACATTGAAAACACCATGTAGCACAGCAACTGCTACAAGCAGCACTCTGAGGGCCAACAGAAGAGCGGGGGGAGGGGGTGGGGAGGGGAGGAGAACAGAGGGACAGAGGAAGAGAGATGAAAAAGAAAGAAATGGCTCAGATAGGCTAGTCCAAAGACTGGACGGATGTCCTGGCATGAACTAAGACCTACTGCGTCCAGAGATGTTTTATCATAAAAAGTGACAACAATACAAATTATGTTAATTAAGGTCTGTGGTGACATTGGGTTTTTGGCACCAAGCAAACAGACAGAGACTCGACATGAAGATGAAGATACTGGCAGAGAACAAATTGAGGGCAAAAGCGAGACAATGACTGAGTGTCGTAGCCCAATAGACAGACCAATGACTGGAAATAATTTGGGCAACATGGCTCCGTGCCCTTCCCTTCTATAGAAATGAAGCCAAAAGTCCTCCATGATGTTTTCAAATTTGGAGCCAGAGTTTGCACAGTAGGGACTTTCTGCTGCAGTCGAGAGCCAGAGTTTGCACAGCAGAGTCAAAGTCCTAATGTGGTAGGTCCAACCCCGTGTCCCAATACCACGGTCCAGCACATTGCATACATTGAAGTTGTAGTAATGGCATGTCAAAATGTAAGCATCCGTTACTTTTTACAGTCATTGGTAACCGTAATCTAGCCTTCATTACAGTGGTAGAAATAATCGGACATATACGATCAAATTCTCAAATTCTCTTTAGTAAGCTGTAACAATTACTTTACAATCTAAGGGGAAAGTTACAAACGCAACATTTAATGTAAAGGGCGGATCTGATACCTGATGCCAACAGATGCTGCCATCTGGGCCCTGCCTAAATGGTTGAAAACAACAAGGACAAACAGAAAATCTCTCTCTTTGCCTCACTATAATGAGTTAACATTTTATATTAATGAAATATACACTGATAGCTGCGTAGACAACCATAATATTAATATAAATCGAATTAAACTGCGTCTGGCCAGAAAAACTGGAAACAAGTGCTGGGAGGCAGACACTTACACAGCAACAAAATAAAGCAAATATGAAGTTATAAATTATTCTCAGAGCCCAATGCCCTATCAGTCTCAAAGTTCTTAAAGTTAAACTTAAAGGTCCCAAACATGAATTTAGTCCCCAAAGGAGGCAAAATCCTCCAAAATAATATGTTACAGCGTGATGAGACGCCGCAGTCCATAATCAAAGAGAAAACCACGCAATTTCACCACTGTGTCCTGTTTAGAAAAAAGGTCTTTGACTTGCAGTAATCCAGGGCGGTTTTTAAAGTATAATCCACAAAAAAAGAAGGCAGATCCTATGATCGAGAACCTTTGCTGAGACCTCTAAACACAGACTGCTCACCTGTCCACACGCTAAATGCACAGGTTTGAAAGTTCATCTCCAAAGAAAGTTTTTTCAGTTTTTTTACACACTAAAAAACAGTTTAGACAAGAAAAGTGACATGGAAAATACTTTGTCATTGAAAATCATGGGGATGGCCAGAGCTACACATTGTACTGCAGCCAGCCAGCAGGGGCGCTAGACCAGTGGGAGCTTCACTTTTTTAGAAACAACATGTTATCCATGTTAATTGCATTGAGACAGACAAACAGACAGACAGACATACTAGAAGTCAAAGACTGAGGCAGAGTGAAAAAGGAGAAGAAGGGATTGAAACAGACAGATAGAGAGGGGGAACAGAGAAAAGAAAAAAGAAAGAGAGGGAGAGATAAAGAAAAGTCCTCTAAGGCAGCGGTTCTCAAACTGGGGTCCGCGACGCCTTGCCTGGGGGTCCGCGAAAAAGTCTGGCTTCCAAAGTTTTTTTTAAATTTTTTTATTATGTATTGCAATACAGTATACAAAACATGTAGACTAATGTTACACGGTGTACCGATACTAGACCAGTTTTGAAAGGTATAAGTATAGTTACTTCATTAAAATAGCACGCAATCAGAGCGCACTCACTGTTCCGCTCCCTGTCAGGCTGCCTGCACGCATTGACTGCAAGGGCGGGGCTGCCCAGCTCTCACACATGCAACAGACAGCCTTCACTCACAGCGAGTGATCTCAGGGGAGACGTGGCTTCACGTGGCTCTGGCCGACCGTCCTCGGCTTGTTTTAAAAAAATAAGTGAGATCTGGAAGTACTTCGGATACGAAGCAGACTGTGAAGGAAAGCCCATCGACACACAGAGACCCGTCTGTAAAACATGCTTCAAAGCCACTCAGGCAAAGGGAGGTAACACGTCAAATATGGCTAAGGACCTCTCAGACAGACACCCCGAACTTTTCAGAGTTCAAAGAACGACAGGTTAGCAAATTTGTAATTTAAAACATTTACACCCCCAAGGTCACCCATATACAGCCTAACACGAGTAGCCTTAGCCTAGTTTAGCGACAAGCGATTTTCCCCATCACAGAATTTTGACTATGCGTAGTACAATGATCATAATGCAGTGTGGTTAACGTAACTAAACCGCACTTTTCACGCTAGTAATGTTAACTGCCATAATCTGCAAGTGATGCATTTAATCTTCCATCAGTACGGGTCGTGTTTATCGTTGCAGAAGGCCCTTTTTTAAAGATAGGTTAGCCCTATTGCATGTAGCTATTCTCGTTTAAGACGTTGATCTAGCTTCCAATTTGGCTGCAAGAACGTAGCCCAGTTCATTGTCAAAATTAACCTCTAGAAAGAAAACGCTATACGTGTATAATCAATGGAGTGATGTCACCATGTTGTTTTCATTAGTATCTTGTTGGAGGGTAATACTAATATAAATGCCATTTGTTAAGTGTTCGTGACAACGCTAATACAGACAAGTGCTCATCACATCAGCCATAAAACAACTGCAGATTTCTGGTTTCCAAAGGTTGCCATCGTTCAGTGACAACAAGACCGGGTAAATAAACTGCACTGGACAAACTATGTGCTGAGAGACAGGAACACCCTTCTCATTGATGACACACACACACACAACACCACCACTGAAAAGAGTTTATCATATTTTTTGTACAGAGATTTGTACGGAGTGTCAGTCTGGGATACCAGTTTTTGATAACATTAGGTGGATATTTCATGTTTGTTAATGTCTGTTAAAAATAAATCTTCAGAATCAACTCCGTTGGAAAACCCTACAATCTGAGTTGTATTGGAAAACCCTACAATCTGCTTTGATAAAAAAATGTATTCCATCAATATTTGGTTTTTATGTAAGGTAAACATTATTTAGCTTCTCAGCACATTTTCCAAAAAATAATTTACAAATCTATCCTACATACTGTCAAATAATGCCAAATGTAATACAATGATTATCTAAAACTCTTGTAATATTAGTACTATATGATTTTAGAGTAAAAGAGTCCAAAAGCATAAAACATTACAAATAGCTATAAGCCTATATGGTTTAATTTGGGATGTGATTATGAGGGGGTCCTCGGAAAATGTTCTACCCTTTGAGGGGTCCCCCAAAAAGTTTGAGAACCCCTGCTCTAAGGGAGACAGAGCGTGCAATTAAAAGCAAACCTCCAGCACTAAACCACCCAACACAGAACGCACACAAACACTCACAAACACACTCACACACTCACAGTGTTGAATACACACATTCAATAAAGGTAACTCCTCACTGATTGTATCAGGCCTTGTTGCGTTGTGTAATGCGAGTTGAGCGTTAAGAAAATACACTTGACATGAATAAGTGACACATGCTTCCTTTCAGCTCGGGCTGCACAGTAACTAAATCAGCCCTGTGCGCTATGTGTGGGAAACTGTCTATCATTTATTTAAAATGGGCTCGGATGATGCTGACCACAGTCAGGGCTCCAGCCTGAGAGCAATGCCTCAGGTTGCCCATACTTCCCCTATACTACCCCTATACAAAAGGAAGCAGCCTCTGACCAGCAGTTAGGTTAGGGAGGAGCTCATCAACATTAGCAGAATAGTATTGATATCAGCACTGGTCTCTAGCCTATATGGTATGGCCTTATCAAAAAAAAAAAACTGAATTTCCCTCTCTGAATCGCAAACTGCGTATTAAATATCTCCTGGCTAAGTACAACATACATTTAAATGAGCAGGACAGAACCCCTGGCATTGAGGGACTCGACCCTGCAACTGTATGATAACATACATGAACATGAGGCCTGCGTCTGGGCAGAATTCTCCACATCCCTCAAGCGCAGAGTCCAATCCTAACATTATCTGTGCCTCCAGCGGCGGAGCGGAGAAGAGTTGATCAAATAGCCTGCTCTTTTTGTTGAGCGTACGTATGCTTTTCACTTATTTTGGCGGGATGGATCTAATCCAGTCACTCCCCAATCCATCCGAATGAAATCGTCCGCCTGTAATACCAATGTAGCACTCCACAGAGTGGCAGCTTTAAATCTCAAAGCTCTCTGAAGCTCAATGCAGAGACAGGGCCAGTCAGTACTCATCACTGTGAATTGTTCTCTGCACAGGCCTGACATGCGGCAGCAATAATTAATTTTTGTTTTGTGATGTGCCGAGTAAGAGTGAAGTAAATGCCATCTATTCTAATCCCCACTCTACCCCACATCATTCCACAGCCCACACACTATACTAAGCTCTCCTCCCTGGTACTTCACAGACCTGTATATCTTTTTTCTTTAATTAATGATAACAGAGGTATGATTACCTTGAAGCGTTCATCCTTGCACTGCAGCTAGCATAGCAGTTAATTAGAAGCGGACCAATGTATGCACTGAGCAATGACCCTCTTGACCCTCAGAGATGAGTACGATGCTTAGGAGGCTTCGTACACACACACGTACACACACATACACACACACACACACACACACACACACGGGCAAAAAGGACCATGGAGGAAGAAGCACTGCACCACTTTAAAGTATGATGCACTAAGCACCAGGATGGAGCCAGCTCAAAACAAGTCTCAAGTCTCAAAAAAGCGGGTGTAGCTATTGCAAAGGATTTTCCCACGTCTTAATTTCCAGGCCTTAGCCTTAGTCTAGGGGATTCAGGCTCTGGGCTCTGTAAAGCACCTAAAGACAATTTTAATACATGAATATAAATTGAATTGAATTGAATTGAATTGAATTGAATCATGTTACTGATGCCTGAACTACTACCAGCAAATTAAATTGCGGTACATAGATGTTAATGCTGAGAACTGCACAAATGAGGAGAGAGGACAGCAGCGTGAGGTAATGAGTGGTTATCAACTTGTCAGTGGGTTATCTGCGTTATTTGGCATTCACCTTACAGTAAATGTGACTGTAGGTTTTATGAATTGACCCCTAAGTGTCTCCTTAGAATAGATCTGCAATATGTTGGAAACACACAACTGGACCAAACAAGAAAAATAATGACTACAAGAAACGCGTAACAAATAAGCAAAGAAAATATATATATATTAGTGCTGTCAGTTTAACGCGTTATTAACGGCGTTAACGCAAACCCATTTTAACGCCGTTCATTTTTTTATCGCGAGATTAACGCGATTTTTTTTTTAATTTATTTATTTTTAGATTAACATTCTTTTTGGCCTCGCAAACTGTGTAGTAGGCTAACGTTACGGTTTGAGTGAATGGTGAGCGCGATACGGCGAAATTAGGGCCAATGGCCCTCATTCTCGAACATTTTCTGAAGTTTCTTCTGAAATGTTTCTTACGGGCTTCGGAAAAACAACGTAAGCAAAAGACATCCGCCAAATTCATGCACGCTTGAAAATGTGGTCCTACGCAGCAGAAGTTTTCTGGGCTGTGCTCCCCCGGAAGAGTTTTCTTAAATTGAAAGCGCGTTCTCGTGCTCCTGAATTTGCATACATACACGCCCTGCCAGCTCCTTATAAGGGCACGCAACCGTAGTGACGTGTGCAGTCGGAATCGACCGAATCTACACGAAAGCAACTCGTAAACGAGTCATGTCAAAGTGGAAAGCGATCACCGTCGAGTAAACGCAGATCTAACTTCAACTATATATGTCTATGACTTGAACGGTGCAGAGATGGACTGTTGCAGGATGTAGATGTGTCCATTCTATTCCACTATAGCTATATCAACGTGATTGAGTTTAGTGCTTATTTATTTATTCACTTACATTTGCAGTGTTCGTGTACATTACATTTAGTCATTTAGCAGACACTTTTGTCCAAAGCAACGTACAAGGGATAGAACAGTCAAGCTACGAGCAATAGAGACCTAGTGTAACAATAAATACTACTTTACATAAGAAATAGAAAAACGAAATAGGAAATAAAAATGAAGTGCAGGAATGTAACTGCTATAAGTGCAAGTTAAGCACTAGTCGAAGTGCCAGTTAGGAAGGGAGGTGCTCTCTGAAGAGTTGGGTCTTCAAAAGCTTCTTAAAGGTAGAGAGGGACGCGCCTGCTCTGGTAGTGCTAGGCAGTTCGTTCCACCAACGTGGAACTACTTCAAAATTCTGGATTGCCGTACTTGCACAGACGGCAGTGCCAAACGACGCTCACTAGACGAGCGCAGCATTCCGGTGTAGTCCTTTTATTTATTTTATGACATCACGGTGCCTCGTAGAATCATGACTATAGGCCTACATGTGAAACGTAATTGTTAATGATACTTTAATCCGAGGATCTGTAGAGTTGATGTGAACGCAATCACCAACGATTTCTCACAAATTCATTAACACGGAGAGTTTTCTTAAATGCGATTCCTCAAAAAACCACAAGATGGCCCACGGGGCCATCTTGTGGTTTTTTAAGGAATCGCATTTGAGAAAACTCTGGCCGAGTTACGACTGCTATTTCGAGTTCGGAAAGTCTTCTGAAGTTCAGAGCAAATCCCAGATGAGAAAACTTTCATGAATGCCAAATGTTGTCCTAAATCCAATTCAGAAGAAATTCCTCTTAAATTCCTCTTAAATTCTTCTTAACTGCGTTCGAGAATGAGGCCCAATGATTTTCCGCGATAACGGAAAACGGACGGAATTCGCAGAATGAACACTTTGAAACGGAATTGCACCTTTGAAACGGAAACATCATTTTGTTCATACAAATCGCCCAAATTCCCCTGTATTTTGGGCTGCGAGGCTATATTTCTTTCAAATAAACACAACAACGATTGCAACGATGAACCAACATTAATTAAAGAACAAAACCACTGAGAAAATGTCTGCGCTGAACTCTGCTCCGGCCACGCCCCCCTTTTCAACTGTTGACCCACAGATCTCCGCTAAAGCCACATTCAGTCACATTCACGCGCTCGTCTTCCCAATCGCATTTAAAACAAAAAATGTTTAGTGTTCTGTTCTGTTAATGCTGGCAAACAACAATCTAAGAAGGGCACATATTATTCACTCATTTTAAGCCATCAATATACCTCAGGGTGAACAAAATGAGCTGAAACGGAAAAAAAAACGGAATTCACCAAATGTGAAACGGAAAATGCATTTTTTTGAAACGGAAAATCATTGGCCCTACGAAATGGATGATAAAAAGCTTCTGAATGGAAAGTTTACTTTTAAAAGTTGTGTTGTGCAAAAGAAGCGAGCTTCACTGTTGTCTGAAAATGTCAACAGGCAGCTGGCTGAAAGCAGAGAAGTAGTAGGCTTACCTTTTATTGGTAACCTAACTGTTACAGTTCATTGTTTCTGAAATAAGAGGCCTGACTGCTACGTTCCCAGCAAACTTGGAAAAAAGAAAATATTAAGCCAAGGTTTAACTGCACTATAGGCTGAGTCCTTGTTTACCTGAAATGTGCACTTTATAATTTTATTTTGTACCGCCCTGTTTGGCAATGTTGGTTTTCAATAAAATAAAACATTTGCATAAAGCAAGCCAATCCACTTTTCCATGTTGATAAGGGCATTAAAATAAAATAAAAAATGATGGAAAAAATAAATAAACAAAGGGACATTTAGAATAGATAAAAAATTGCGATTAATCGCGATTCATTTTGAGTTAACTATGACATAAATGCGATTAATCGCGATTAAATATTTTAATCGTTTGACAGCACTAATATATATATTTGATCCGGCCAAGTTTGATCCATTTTAACCAAGAGCTTTAATCAAATAAAATAGTTTTAACTGATAAAACATTTAAGTTTAACTGATCGATAAAATCTAATGGAAAATATTGAATTGTTTAAAAGTAGAAACAGATGACATCAGTAAAATGTTAGCTCTTCAAATGTAGAATGTGCAAAGTTTAAGAAAAGCTATGCAACAGCTGATCTGTTATTTTTTTTTATTATTTGTGTTTTGGGGGGTTGGGTGGGGTAAATTATTTGTTGTCATTGCCAAAGGGGGGGCTTGGGAATCACTGCTGCAGGGGCTTCCTGCCCCCTGAATTTCAAACACTTCAAGGCACTGACGCTTTGCTGTTGGCCTTTATTATACCACACAAAAATGCCAAGGTCTTCTCATCAGCGGGGCCTGCACACTCAAACATCCCACCTCAGCCCCTGAGGCCTTCCAAAGGTCTCCACTAGCGGTATACAGTGTTCAGAAACAGTACTTCAGGCCATACTTAGCCCCCTCATAAAAGTTACCCACTGGCAGCCTCAACGCTCACACAGGTCCAACTCAGATAGGAACAGAGAGAACGAGACAAAGCGAGAGAGAGAGGGAGAAAGACAGAGAGAGGGCTAAAAGACAAGAAAGAGGGAAAAGACAGAGAGAGGGAAAGACAAAGAGAGAGGGAGGTCTGGTCTTCGCATCAAACACCGCTTCATTTCTTTGAGAATTACACCTTTAAACCCTTTTGTACAACATTAACGTATAACACTAATACAGCACTACATACAGCATTAATGTATTGCACTAATACAACACTACATGCAACACTACCGTATTAATACAACACTACATACAACACTACCGTATTACACTAATACAACACTACATACAACACTAACGTATTGCACTAATACAGCATTTTCAGGTCTGGGATGCCTGACCAAGTAATTAGCTCATTCTCAACCACAAAACATAATTAGCCCATTCTCAACCACAGAACATAATTAGCCCATTCTCAACCACCAAAAGCAATTAACACACATTTCCCACCAATTCTAATCTTTTTACCATGGCTGTCTGTGAGTGCTCCCTGAAGGAGGGACAGAACTTGTCCTCAGTGACTCTTGAGAACAGACAGTGAGGAAAACTTTTTCATTAAGAGAGCCATCTCTTATGCACATACTACTCACAACGGCAGATGATTTTTCTGCTGCGTCTGCAGCAGGGTCGTCTGCTAAAAAGACCTGACTGATGAGCCCAAGAAACCTCCAGACTAAACGGCTTCTGTCTTGGTGAATTAACAGTCTTTGAATTTCACACAGCTGAAAAGATGGCCTAAGTGTACACTCAGGAACACAATATGACACAGCAGTAAAAGACTACCTGGCCGATAAAAGACTAAAACTACCCAAACTATGGTCTTCATATTAAACACACAAAATATTATTAAACACACAAAATGGGTTAGTACCTGGACACATTTATTCCCTCAGTGTGGCATTAGGCCAATGTATAGCATCCCTTCAGACTGCCTTACCCAACGTTGTATCATTACTATAACTATTACTATTACAACTATTAATATAACCACAGTATTATATGTAGTCTAGGCAGTGGATCAGAAAGCTGAGCCATATTCCTGTCACTAAGGAGTTGGTGATTTGAATCTCATTGCTCTCAGCTTGATGTCTAAGTGCCTATTAGCAAAAGGCTGCATGGCTGTCCTAGCTGTCCATCCATCCATGTGTGAGTGTGTGAATAGGTGAACATGTGCCATTCCATAATACATAGAATATAAATAGAAAATAAAACACCTGGAGTATTACAAAAGTAGCATATGAGTGTATTATTATCATTGCTGTTGCTGTTGGTGGTGATACTGCTGTTGTTGGTGTTGTTGTTGTTGTTGTTGTTGTTTTAGACTCCTGTAATGGAACTCACCTCGTTCTGCAGCTCTTCATCGCTCTTCTGCGAGGCCAGCATCTCAAACAGCGAGGTGCACAGCTCCTCGGGGCTGGAGGACATCATGTTCCCCGCGTTCTGGTACTTGTCTACCTCCTCCCTGAGGATGGACGCGCCAGTGTCTCTGCCTCCGCCGCTCCCCCCAGCCTGGGCCCCCGAGCCGGCCGCCTGGCCCCGGCCCACGTGGTTGTTGAGGAAATCCTCGAAGCCCAGGTCTCCTGCGTCCTCGTCGGGGACGTCGAGCCAAGGCGGGGGCTCGTGGCAGTCCAGTATGTAGCCATCGTGGGAGAAGGCGATGTTGCGGCCGAAGGCGGTGCTGGAGGCGTCGCCCAGGCCGTACCTTCCGGCGTTCTGGGTCCGGACGAACGCCTCCGCCTCGCCCACCGAGGTCACGAGGCGTGACACGGACGCCAGGCAGGCCTCGGCGGCCGTTGCGGAGAAGGGGCCGAACATGTGGCGGACGGCGCGCGTCTCCTCTGCGCCCAGACGCTCCCGGCCCAGGAACGTCTCAAACAGGAAGACGCCCGCACTCTCAATGGTGTCCTGGCCATGGTCGGCGCCGACTGTAACAAGTGTATATGTGGAGTGAAGGGAGAGCGATTAGATATTACAGCATGTCAAACATGCACCTGAAAGGTATAGCGTGTGTTCTTGATCACTTCAATGTATCTCGTGTGTGTCTGTACTCGTCTGTTATGTCAGTCAGAGAGATGATGTGCTGAAGGGAAGAAAGGGAACTCTAGCTCTCTCTAGCTTTTTCTTGCTCATTTAGGTTCCCGGCGACTCAAACTAGAATTTGGTTTAATAATGGGAATCAGGACTAATTGTCCAATTAGAGTGAGAAAATGTCAGATAGGGACAGAGAAGTAGGGGAAAGCTTAGGAGAACAGCAGGAGATGAAAAGGGTTTAAACCAATTAAAATGGTCTGAGAGCATCTCTCTCTCTCCTTTTCGCTCCCTCTCCCGCTCTACACCTCTCTGCCTGTGACACACTATAATTGCTCATTTCCATGGATTTCAGGGAGTTTTTTTACTGTGGGTTTTCACTGTATTTGACTGGGGATTGAAAGAGATGGAGAGATGGAGGGATAGAGGGATACAGAGACAGAGATAGAGTGATGGGGGGGTAGAGTGATACAAAGACAGAGTGGATGATGAACACTTTTTAGAGATAGACAACTAGCCAGAGACAGAGAGAGGTGGCAGCTAAACCTACTATGCGTACGATTTTGCCCCCCCCCCCACCCCCCGAGAAAACCACCTTTGAGCTCCATTTAAATGACACGCTGACAGAAGCAAACATGTGTCTGCAATCAAACCAACTGCCCAAGAGGGGGGACGTTTTCAGGTGCATTTGCTACTATCTGCCTGCCCAACTGCGTAAATCACACTTGCAGCCTCCGCTTTCAATTCTTGCTCTGCCATTTGCCAGCACAGGGGCATGCTGACCCGCCATTTTCACAGGCAGGTAAAGTGGGGAGGCAGCGATCAGGGCAACGCCATTAGAGTGAATTTATTTTTCTCGACTGAACAGATCCGAATAGTGGTGCTCCAAATACTCACTGGCACGTCCAGGCAGATTCAGGGCTGACTAAATTGGCTTCTTTTGTTTTCGGTCGGTCAAATCTACCGTGAAGGCAAGACAGAGCCAAACAGGAGCAGCATCAGACAGTGGATCTATATGCTCCAAACCAACACACCCTGCTTTATCACAGACCTGCACACCTAATCTTAATCAAACCGTCATCCAGAACTCACGCTCCCAGTCTGCTCATTGTACACAAACAAATACAAGCACACATATACACACAGATGTGTACACACATTGTACCATTGTCTTTCCAAGAAACTACCGAGTCATTTTTTCCATCCTGAACAGCATCTCACCATCTCAAGCCAGAGGGAGTGAAAGAAAAAAAAAAAACCTCTGTCCTTCAGCCACACTCCCTCTCTCCCTCCTTTCCTCCTCTTCTCCTCCTGTCCTCTTCTCTTCTCATCTCCTCTCCACTCTCTGCTCTCTACGTGGGGCGCCTGCTGGCGCTCTAATATTCTTCGGAGATGCAGCGGGATTAGGAGCAAGCGAACAGGGACCCTGCCAGGTTCCAATCCCAGCCCCGCTGTTTCTCGTATCCCCCCTCCCACCCCCCACCCCCCATCGCTCTCGTCCTCCCCGGAACAACACCACCCATCCTCAGCCTTGGAATAGTAATGCAGGCAGCGGGAGAGGCCTCAGTGTGGAGTCCTGTTTGAGCTGAGCTGAGGCGGGGGGAGGCTTGCATCTAATCTAATTATGGAGCGCGTCTGGACAGCTAAAAGGCATAGTGAAAGCCGGTCACCGCGGCGACACTTTGTGATCTGACACTTTTAGTTTGGTCGCGTGCTACATGTTTGCTGCTAGGTGAATTCAAGCAACAATCCACACACACACGCATGCTCAAGCGTGCGCAGGCGCAGACACACACACACACACACACACACGCAAACACACTCTGCCCTCTCCCACTACCTATGACTCACCGCCCCTTAATGAGCACAGAGGGTAGACCCCTGTGACGAGCTGACCGTTGGAGTGTTCATTAATTTCACCTTTTAAAAAGACTAGAGTTAGTCTTTAATTAAATGTAATATACAACAGCAATGTAAAAATAAATGCAGACTGAAGACACTAACACTGATACAACTGGTTCAGAATAAAATGGTGCTCTGTGTGTACATGAGACAACTCAGCAAAGCTAACTAATTAGCCTCAGTGTCTCCCCCGCTCATTATGAGGATGTGAGTTGATTACTTCTACTGTCAGCTAACATTAAGGAGAGTGAATTGATTACCTATCTGCTTAGCAGAGTGCAGGAGACCCTTGAGCTCCTGTTGAGCGGCCTGCTGGTCCTTCTTGTCCAGGTGCTGGGTGAAGAACTGGACGATCTTCTGCCAGGTGAGGCCCTCTTTGGCGAATCGTTCCTGTCTCTTCAGGCGTTTGGCCTGCAGGGAAAGGGTTTCAGTAATGGGCAGCTCTGGCAGAAAATGTACACTGTAGCATATAAAGAGATGCTAAATAGATACAGCTTGGCCTAAACAGTTATAAACTCACACTAAAAAACCCGACATATTTTCACATAAAACTAAAGTTGAGCGACTAAAAGATTAATAGGCTAAAACAGGAAAAAAATGAACCTCCATCATTGAAATTCATATCATAAGCATCTGACTCACTGCATAAGAATGTGTACAAAACCTGGGGGATGCAAAGCGTTGCTCTCTCCATTATTCCTCCTGCCAGTGGCCTTGAGGTTAATCAAATAATGGAAATTTCTGTTTGGTGGTGGGTGGGGTGGGTGTTGGAATATGACGGTATTTGTGTAAACAAACAAACAAAGGAAACGTAAAAGCTGAGCTGCTGGTGATAGAATTGTAACATGTGAAGTAGCCACCACACGGTAAGAAGTCCGTTATTGTCTAGATTTGTAAAAGGTTTGCCACGTGTTGAATGGAAGGCTCTTCAGTCACGGTATGTTTAATGTTTGTATCTTACAGATGCGGTCCTGATCGTGGTGAAATCTAATGATTGTGTTTGTGTGCAAATAAACGGTGTGCTTGTACCCCGCGCTGTCTACTCTGTTTGTTTTAGCCCAGAGATGTATTACCATAGCGGTAACTGGCAGCCGCACCGTTACAAGCCTACTTAGACAAGTCTTGCTGGGTTTAAATACTTATGGCCCATACAACAATGTAAATACAGGAAATAAGAGTCCTTATTCTATAGATTCAGCAGACCTCGCTAGGGGTAGCCTACGATAACACTGCAGCAGTGGATACCAACACATAGTGGGCTGAACAGAGATGATGTGCGGGTGGTGGCGGCAGACTGGCAGTTGAATAAAATCATAATAAGATAAAGTTACATGTGGCAATATTTTCATGATTTTATGTCTAGTCATATTTGATGGATTAGCCAGGAGACCTATAGAGGAGAAATTACCTAATTTGAGCAAAACTGCGTTAACCTTCATCTACTTCTCAAATACGTCTCCTACCGATAAACGTCACCACACAAACTACTTTCTTAAATACGTCTCCTACCGCTAACAATGACCTGCGCACAAACTACTTCTCAAACACGTCTCCTACCGCCAACAATCACCATACACACAAACCACTTTTCAAATACGTTGCATGATGACAACCGTCACCACATACATCAACTACTTCTCAAACACATCTCCTAACGACAACCATCAAGCATACATAAACCAAAATCAAACAAGTGTCCTTGGATAGCACATAAATCCCATAAGGGGCTTGAATCACACTGAAGGTCAACATTTGTGGCAAAACGTAGCCTACAGGTTGAAAAAAATACATAAACATACATATTTATAACAGCTAATACCTGTTTTTCTCATCTGAATAAGAGTTTGACCCTGAGCGGATCTGAGGTGCCCTAAAGCCTTAGGGCTCTGCCTGCTCCAGAGGGTCCTGGTCACAGGTGAATTATCAGTATTACAATGATGCCAGATCAGCATTCTTCTGTCCTCTAAAATATCCCTTAGAGGTAGCTCAGATGCTTTAAATGATGATTCCATACTCCTCCTCATATTGTTCTAAAATAGCAGATTTAGAGAGGATTTAAGATAAGAAAAGGAGTGAGGTAATCTCCACCCATATAAAAGGGAAAGATTGCATATTTATCAGACGCTTATGTCCAACGCGATTTATAAAATGACCCTGCAGTGGTCGGGAATCAAACTCAGGTCTACCACTTAGAAGCCGGCAATGCTTACCACTGTACCACATCTTATATTTTGGTGAAGATAAACAAGTAAAGTGACATTAGAGAGAACAATATATGTAAGAAAAAGCAGGTGGCATAGAGGTCAATGATGTGCCATGTCAAGGTCAAAGCTGGAGACACAACGGAGTTAATCAAGAAATGTGTCTCTTACAGCGTTATACTATTTAATAGTAGTCTTTCTGTCAGATTTTGAAAAAGCAAAATTTCAAACAGAAAAAGGTGAGCAATTATCCTATTCAATGGGACTGACTTACATAGGAAGTAGCAGAGAAAGAAAATAAGGTGAAATACTAACTATGGTGAGATACTATGGTGAAATCACAATCAATTTTGTCGCCCTTTGCACAGATGAGTATACATGCAGAAGGGTCAGTGGAATCCTAGAAAGGCTGTAGTCGCTGCTGGTGTATACTTTTGAGATCATCATGCAAACTAAATGTTCGTCTTGCCTTTAGATTATACTCATCTTCTGCGATGTCCTCTTTCTTGCAGACGCTAGAAAAGGAGCGCAGAGCGCCGGTCAGACGGGGCGGAGACATTGATCTACACCACCGTGGGCCTGACTAGCGGGCTGATCTGTAAATCAGAACAAACAGAAATATAACACAAAGACGTGTGAATGAACTATGCCCTGCATCTTCATAGTTTGTTTAGTTATTTATAAAAATGTATGTCTATATTCATCAATAAACTCTATTTATGACACGTAATTCCAACATCTGTCATGGATGACAGCTAAAGCATCTCCAGCAGAATCTTCCACTACAGTCCAGGTTGACCGATAGCTACCCGGCTGTTTGGTAACACCACATTGTACACGCGATCACTGACAGGCAAACAGGACAGCCGGTCAGGAGTGTTGGCGTCTACGTTCATAACCCCACACAAATAAAGTAACAGTAGACTGCCCTGTAATCTATGCCGAGTATGTATTCAGGTCGCCACTAACCTTCCTGTAACGTTGAATAATGTTATTCTTAATCGATAGGTCTTTACAGTTACAGGAAGGTTATGTCACCCAAAGCGACAGGTTTTAATCGTCATGCCTAAACTAGCTTGACAGTAAGGGCAAAACGTTAACGTTACCTAGCGTTACCTCGAATCTCACATATGAAACCTCACATGTAAACCTGTCAAAGTTATCTTGTTTAAAAAAAGTATGTGCTTGTTAGCTCATTCGCTAGCTATACAGGCAGCTCTGCGTTCGGTGAGATGCGAAGTTCTTGCTGCTGCCTAGCTAAATATTAGCGTTCAACGCTACTAGCAAACAAACCCTCTCACAAACTTTGCAGCGATTTTCTTTTCAAACACAGACATACTTTAAGTTCAACGTTTAATAATAAAGAACCGCAAAGCAGCCATGGACCGTCATAACATTTTTATAAACAAACATAAAAATGTGCCAGCATACTTCCACCTCACCGGCTTTCACTTACATTTTACTCCACAATATTGTGCTTGGAACTTCAGTCTGTGAAGCTGTTCTGTAAGGCAGCATGAGAACGAAAAACGTCGTGGTCAATGTAGTTTATTCTGCCATTTCCAAAATGGAGAACTCCAGTTTTAAAAACTTCAATACCCATAGACAAACCAGGAAGTGCCTTGCAAGGCAATGAATCTAAGGCAGCAGTAATCACCCTCAGATAAAACGATTCTTCTTATTCAACATACAGATAAGTCGATCGACACTTTTTTAAGTTATCAGGTTGTTTTATTTTACTCCGTTGAGATCCATGAGCGCCTGTGATTATATATACATATATATTAGCCGACTGGTTTATGATGACAGCTTATAAAATGTATGTAATACTCAATATACTGCATGATGAACCTTAACATATCAAACTGAATTGAACGAAAGTGTCATTTATTTATTTACTTCGTAAATCAAGTCTCTGACTAGTAAGATAACTGTTCATGAACATCATGTTGATGTAAAGCAGTGTGAGGGACCGAGGTGGCTACCCCATGTTTTGGGATGTAGGCTAAATAAATAAATAGTTATTTATTTGACCAGGGGATTCTACCAAAAACTAGTCACCCAGTATTCAATATTCAATCGCAGTATTCACTTAAACCGGCAGCAGGTAAGTCCTCCTTCTCCTTTTAGCGTCTTCACAAAGACGCTAAAACCCACTAGTGCCAGCGTCTGTCTTTTTTTCACATCTCTTAAGGTGCCGGGGAGTGAAGTTTAATTTATGGTCGGCCTTTTACGTTGACACGCAATCCCGCAAGACATGCAAGAGCCCCCTGCGTCGTTGCGAACCCCCTCCGAGCACCTCTTGCGTGCTTTCGTGCTTGCGTGCGTCTCCCAAATTTTTTAACTATCCGACCAGTCAACGCAAGCCGCAGGGCTGTGATTGGTCCAACCCATTGCTGTTCACCTTGTTGGTAGTAGCGTACATTAGATAGCTGGCTCAGACACCTCGCAAATCCCCTCAGACTAATTGTCAGTTACAATAACAGGGTTTTTACATTGCACAGTGTCTATTTCTCTGTAACTTAAAAAAAAATCTAAGCAAAAAAAGGCAAACAAACAACTTTTATGTACAAATACGACCATCTAGGAAGTTTGGTCCGCCATCTCTTTTTTTAAATTACTTTGAGACACCCACCTATAAATGTTCACGAGTCCGTTGAAGCAACCGCGTGACCATGCAGTAACGCAGTCGTAGAAGCATATTTCGGCCAGGTGTTACGGCCCATTCACACGTACGCGTTGCATTAAAGCTTGACGGGGGGCTTGCCTGACATTTGGCGTTGTGTTGATAACGCAGACGTTTATAGCAAGATTGACTGGTCAGGATTGAGGATTGAAAGGTCTGATCGCTGTTTAACTTCACTAGCAATCAGTCTACTTTGTGCTAATATGCTAATGTTAGATAGTTGGCTCAGACGCCACGCAAATCACCTCAGACGTATTGTTTGGTTATAATAACTGGGATTTTAGATTGCGTGTATTTCTCTGTAACTTAAAAAAAATCTAAGCAAAAAAAAAGGTAAACAAATAACATTGATGTACAAACACAACCATCTAAAGAGATTGGTCCGCCATCTTTTTTTTCAGTCAGCGCCTCTTTGGATATTTGCATAAATGTGATTTGATTGGCTAGCATCTGCGCTGGAATATTTGCTTTAAGGCAATTTGATTGGCTGGCACCTGCATTGACACTTTGACAGATGAACTTTTCTCAACTTTCTACCGCAAGAAATGCACTCAGTTCATGCAGACATCACCCCGTTCAAAGTGAATGAGAATCGTCTCCAGTGAAGCCTTCAACGCGTACGGTTGAATGGACCATTACTCACTAAACAGCACTGTATCGTCTTGCTACTATTGCACAACCCTCCTATCAGGGTCATGGCACCAATGTAACCTGCATTGTGTAGACCAGCACAGTCTTGCACCAGAGTTGGACTCATAACCTAGTGCTTGGGAGGGGGTCGTGCTAGCAAGGATGCCAAAAACCCAAGATATCTCTTAAGGAGTCAGGGAGTGAGGTTTTACTCACTGTACGGCACTGTACCAACTGGCTACCGTTAGATTACCATTTAAAAAAATTAAAAGTCACCAGAAGGAGACACCATACAACATGAGTAGAGGATTGTGTTGTTTTGCTAGCAGTTGTGGCTTGAAATGCATGAGACGTGATTTTCCTCACCTGTGAGCTGCAGCATTATGTGAAGTTAATTTGATAACACCCTGCCCCGCGCCATCTGCCGAACAAGCGTGCCAAAATGGAGCTGCCGTGTGCTGTAGCCAGAGGGACTCAGCCGCTTGTCTGTCTAGGCACGCTCCCTGAGAGAGGAACGCGTCCCCGTAATCATATGCTAAATTATACTCATGCTATTATCTCCCCTCTTGCAACATCATGGGAAACTGCTGAGGACATTTAAAATAAGCAAAAAAAAGAATGTGCATAATCTTTCCACTTTTGATGCAGTGGCATCAGTTTTCATGTATATTAAGTTTAGTGTATGTTCTATGGAATGGCAGTCATTCAATGGGGTCATGAATTAATATGGCAAGAAATACCTAGCTGTAAGGAGGGTATTTATATAAGCAAATCTGTCAACTGATCTTTGAACTGAAACCAAAGGTTTATCCGTGAATGACAGATAATTTTAATCCAAAACACCATTCTTTTTCCACCTATGGTTGGTATGCAATACCTTTTTAATGACCCTATAATATTCAGGGATTAGTGAAAGAATATCCCTATGAGATTTGAATATAATGTTTCTAGTGGATTTGAGAATGGCTGTTAAGTGGGAGTACAAGAAGTCTAGAGTTAAGGTAGCACATTCACATGGATATTATTCAACTCCCTCACAACTGAATGGTGGTCTAGATAGCAGATGGTTCTTTAAAGGGTCAGGCAAAGATCAGTCCCATTAACAGGTAAGGTTCATTTCCCCATAGTCTGTCATTTAGAATTTGGGCAGCACGGTGGCTCAGTGGTTAGCACTGTCGCCTCACAGCAAGAAGGCCCTGGGTTCGAATCCCGGTCATTCCAGGTCCTTTCTGTGTGGAGTTTGCATGTTCTCCCCGTGCCTGCGTGGGTTTACTCCGGGTACTCCGGTTTCCCCCACCATCATAAAGACATGCATTGCATCGTATGAATGTTGGTGGTGGTCGGAGGGGCCGTTGGCGCTGATTGGCAGCCACGCTTCTGTCAGTCTGCCCCAGGGCAGCTGTGGCTACTGAGGTAGCTTACCACCACCGGTATGACTGTGTATGTATGAATGACTGCTGGACTCTGTAAAGCGACTTCGGGTATATAGAGAAGCGCTATATAAGATTGAAATTGATTGATTGATAGAATTGATTTTGGATTCACATTACATAATATTGATGTCCACAGGGTTGAGGTGTAACTATGTAACATATAACAGAGTTACGTAATAAAATTACAAAATACATGTAATTGTAATCCACAGTGAGAAATATATATATATATAATTAAATTACAGTTACTTATCAAAATGTTGGTGATAACAAAGGGGTTACATCCAAATATATTCTTTTCGATAAAAAGCTATATATATATAGCTATATAAAAGCTTATATGTATAATCTAACATTCATTCTGTTGCTTTGCATCTTTTTGCCGTCTAGAGAGACTCAATTTGGCAGTATGGGCTCAAATTTTTTGTGTTGTTTTTGATTGATTCTCTTGTTTGAATTTGCACCTCCTCTCGTCTGTCAATCAAAAAGTAATCAAACGTACCACATTACTTTGATGAAATAACGAAAAGAGATATATTACTTTTTACATGTTAACACGGTAACTAGTAATCTGTAACCTATTCGATTTCAAAAGTTACCTTCCCAACCCTGGATGTCCATGAGCTTTATCCATGTGTTATGCTACGTATATGGATGCTGCACTGTTTCTGATGTACTGGTTTTGGATCCATGGTGAATATATACAAACGCATGTCCCAGAGGGAAGGTCACCCCATGGGCCTTTTTGTCTTTTTCGTGAAATGTGTCATTTCATATCTGCTGTCTGTGTGTTTAACTGTGACCTCATTTAAACTGAGTACACATCACCTTTCTGTGTTACCATGGGCAAAGTCATCTCAGGGAGTGGTAACTAAAAATCAAGCCATCCAGAAATTCAGAGAGAGAAAAAGAGTGTGTGTGTGTGTATGAGAGAGAGTTCATGTTTGTTAGTGTAGGTAAGAGAGAAAGAGAGCACAGTGCATAACAACAAACAAGCATCTCTCGAGTAATTTATCTTTTCTATTACCTCCATGTGCTGCAATAGCTCAATACATGTTATTGAATGTTTCTGCATTCATAAAACGGATAGGAATGTGCTTATGTGTATATGTATGAGTCTAGTGAGGGGTATGTTCCTCACATCAAAGCAGCTTACACATTTTACACTGCAGAGGTTGCTTGTGTGTGTGTGTACACGTGTTTGAGAGAGGGAGGGAGAAAGAGAGTCTCTGTGTGTGTGTGTGTGTGTGTGTGTGTGTGTGTGTGTGTGCGTGCCTGCAGTCGTGTGTGCGTGCATGTGTGTGCTCCTATCAACCAGCTGCATGGATCCTAAAGTAGCGTTCAGATGAGCCAACAGGAGGTTTGTTAATGGCAGTGAGAGTTCTCCCTGTGAGGGCCTGGGGTGGCCTTGGTCTCTGTTGCAGGGTACGGTTCGGCTGCTCACGACCATGGCTTAACCAACATCAAGCATCTGGATGAGCAGAGAGACGGCTCATTAGTAGTGAGGAGCAAGAACCACCTGTATGCCAGTGCAGCTTCCTGCTAAACTCCCCACGCTCCTCCTCACCCCTGCAGCTGGTCTGAGCGCGTACCTAGGCCAGATTTGGGTCAGAGACTCATTACTCTACCAGGATCAGTGGATCAGCACCATCCCGTCCCAGTGGGCTCAGATTCCTGAGACAGCGATAACGAGCGTGGCTATAGTGATTGTTATTCCCGTGTTTGGTAATTTGCAAAGCTTTTGCATCACACTGTTTCAGACATTTGTTCCAAGCAAGCACTGCACTGAAATTGTAATTCACCTGTATTTGTTCTAGTTACAGATGAGATAATAGCCTTGGCAATGTCACTGATGTGTTTGGCCAAATAACAGTACCGCACCTCTACATGAAGCATCTTGTATAAAGCATACAGCTGAAATTTGGTACTGATGGAATTAAATCACTGTGCATAAGGTGTAATAAGGGAAGTGAAACCTTGAACTGAACTGTTATTCAGTGCATAAGTAACAGGAGCTGAGTTGCATTTTCATAATTACATTTTTTCCTCAGTTTATGACGCAGTCAACCTTTCAGAAAGAATTGTGAAGTCCCCCATCCCTAAACACCCCAAACTCGGTGTGTGTTTCCCGACTAGAGGGGCCCTTAACGTCATTTACTATTTCACAGGCGCCTGAACCATCAATTTTCCCCCCAATTTCTCCAGCGAAAAATCCGAAGCTCTCTGTACACTAGGACACGACTGTTTAGCATTCCCCGCATCCGTACGTGCTATTTGCACATTAGAGCCGGACGCCTGCTGCTGTGGCACCGTTCCTGACTGAGCCGTGCGCTGCCCGCTTCCTGCCCGAAATAATAAAGAAAGCATCCCACTATCTGCCGCACTGAGCCGGGGTCATTTGTTTATGTCTGAGCTGGAGCTGGTGTTGACGAGCACTGGGCTATTGCAGCTGCAGCAGAGCCTCGCTCGGACTCCAGGAAGCCCCACACACCCCGGTACCTAATTACTCACATGGTGAAGGGGGCTCTGCAGCCAAGAAGGACGGCCAGGATCGGATACATCTTAATAACTCACCCTGTGGACCCGCCTGGGTCTGATCTGTCAGGACTTGTAAACCTCAATACACATGCTTATCTCTCTCTCACTCTCCACCTGAAATGTTTTAATGCAAGTCTTTACTGTTTCTGATATTATTGTATGTGTGTGCGTGCGTGTGTGTTACCTGTAAATTGTAGCTGCATGGGAGTGGCAATGGTGAGTGTGTGTGTGTGTGTTACCTGTACATTTTAGCTGCATGGGAGGGGCTATGGTGAGTGTGTGTGTGTGTGTGTGCATGTGTGTGTGTGTATGTGTGTCTGTGTCTGTGTGTGTTACATGCAAACTGTAGCTACATGGGAGTGGCAATGGTGAGTGTGTGTTTGTGTCTGTGTGTGTGTTACCTGTACATTTCAGCTGCATGGGAGGGGCTATGGTGAGTGTGTGTGTCTGTGTGTGTTACCTGTAAACTGTAGCTGCATGGGAGAGGCTATGGTGAGTGTGTGTGTGTGTGTGTTACCTGTAAACTGTAGCTGCATGGGAGGGGCTATGGTGAGTGTGTGTGTAGGTGTGTGTGTGTTACCTGTAAACTGTAGCTGCATGGGAGGGGCTATGGTCTTTGTTGTAGGTGCATGAAGATAAAGTAAAAGTAAGAACCAGAAAGGAACTAAAAAGATGATACAGTATATCAAAACATTAACCAAACAGATGCCCCGAAGGCAACATCCTCCTAAACGGAAAAGAAGCCAGCGCATCAGGGCAGGAGAGGGAACCTTTGAGGCCAGCAGGCTTCAATAGCCTCCCACACAAGTCAGGCCAATCCCTTGATTGAATGGAAGGGACCAAGCAATCTGGGCAGACTTGACAAAAGGAAATACACCACCAGAGAGAGGGGAAGACTGTTAAAAACAGCCAAAGTAAATGAGCCCAACACAGGCAAACACAAGACATATAGGCAGGGAGCCCAACACAGGCAAACACGAGACATATAGGCAGGGAGCCCAACACAGGTAAACACGAGACATATAAGCAGGGAGCCCAACACAGGTAAACACGAGACATATAATAATAATAATAATAATAATAATAAAACTTTATTTATATAGCACCTTTCATGCAAAAGAATGCAGCTCAAAGTGCTTTAAATAGGCAGGGAGCCCAACACAGGCAAACACGAGACATAAAGGCAGGGAAGGGCAGGGGTCCTCAATGCAGTATGAGCATTTTGTAGTGAATGTATTAGTATGTTTTGTGTGGGTGGTGTGTGTGTATATCAGAATACTTGAGATGTGTATCTGTTTTTCATTTGTATGTATGTGTGTGTGAGTGAGAGAAATGTTCTGAGAGTGTGTTTGTGAGAGAGATGTAGGAAGATAGGTGTGTGTGGCTGTGTCTCTGTGTGTACTGTATGAGGAGTGTGTGTGTTTGAGAAAGAGAGGGATATGAATGAGTCTTTCTGTGTGTGTGTGTGTGTGTGTGTGTACGTGCGCACGTGTGTGTGTGTGCGCGTGTGCACCAGCTTGTGAGTTGGGGGTTAAATTGCCAGTGTGTGTGGGGGGGGTGTACCACTCATTAATCCTCTGTGTTGAGAGCATGCTTTGGAGGCCGAGTGATTTGTTGACTGCTTGTACCTCAGACAGAACGGTCTGAAATGCAGCTAAATAATTTAGACTTTTTCACAGGGTGGCATTTTCCCCTTGCTTTCACTTTCTCGCTATCAGATTGAATTCTATTGCATTGGAGACCCAAATGGATTTTGAATTCAATATTTCAAAACCCAATACAAAACCCTGATAGCAATCTACTCCTGTGATGGCACATATAAAAAAGTGAAGACTACGTACCTATAGAATTCTGCACTGGGAACTACACATACCAAATACTGATCATTAACTTAACTATAAGAAGCACCTGTCCACATGTAATGGCATCTCTGCATTACTTTCTTGATTTTGAAAGTGAATTCAGTGCGTCTCTGGTTAAATTATATTTTACAATGTTGTGTGGTAATGGTCATGTGATTGCAGTGGTTGCAGTGGAGGAAGCGATATCATATGCAATTCTCTTCTTCTGCCATTTCAGATCAGTCTCTCAGTATGAACACACATACTGTACATACACACAGATAGGTTAGGTTAGGTTGTTTGGTAAACAGAATAACTGTGTGTGTGTTTGTGTGTGTGTGTGTGTGTGTGTTGGGGCAGTGCTTTCCCCCATCTGGCTTTTTGTGAATTGAACTTGCATTCTGTCCACTCCCATCCACTACCACTGTAATTTAGAGGGTTGGGGGGTTTGGGGTTGGCGAGAAGGTTTGAAAACTCAGCAACTTACAAACAAGGTAGTGTCCCCTTTAAATCATTCTGTGAATAGGTTATAATGAATAGTATGTCAATCTGTAAATGGGTTATGATGAGTAGTACGTCAATCTGTAAATGGGTTGTAATGACTAGCATGTCATACTGGCAAGCTCTCAATGTATAGTTTTGACACTGCAACCAATACTCTACTTCTCCCTGAAAGGCCAGCTAGCTACGTTGGTGCTGAAAATGTGGGCACTATCCAAACGTTTGCCACCCCTAAGGTATATAAGCACACACATGGTGCTAACCTCATTGATGTGTCTACCGTGTAAGGAAATAAACCTGATGAATGTCCCGTCTGCTGAGAGCCTGATTTAGTTTTAGTGTGTGATTCACTCTGCCCACCCCACAAACCACTTACCTTAGGTGCTTTCCTGCTCCACCTACCACTTCCCCCGACAGACAGACAGGCAGACGTTCGCGCGCTCCAGCCCATGCTCTGGACTATCAGCCGAGCGTTAGGCAGTGTGAGTTTCTGTGCTGAGTGTGTGTGTTTTAATGAAAATGCACTGTTCGCCGTGGCAATGCTTCGTCCGCCTCTCCACCTCTTAGTTGTTTGCGCTTTCAGATGATCAATCCGACGGAGACACAAATGAACAGATTGATTTAAGCCCGGCGAAGGCTGGCCAGGGCTCAGTGCGCCCAGAAACTCCATCCATCACCGGGGCACAATAGCTTTCTCAAGCGCATCTCAGGTAAGGATCACTCCATCAACTCCGAGCCGCCGAGACGAAGTGCTGAGACTAACCACAAATGAGGCTAAGAGAGCTCTCAGTTCTCCGGCCCCTGTGGCGAGGCCAGTTACCTGGTCACAAGCAGCAAATACCACAGGAAGAAACAAAGACACAAACAAACAAAAGAGTTTAGTACAAGAGAGAAGAAGACGGAGTTCAATCTGTGGCGTAAAGTATCTTTGTAAAATTTTGCTCTGCACCAAGTTCACATAGTGATTGATGAAGTGGCTTCAAACACTTGGTTTCACCAATTGGGCTTGTTTGCCTAAACACACCATGTAAATCTCAATACACTCAACTGCTCCAATGATTTCCCACTGGAGGTAGACAGTACGCAAATAGATGCAGAAAGGTAGTTTTAATCAATGCAAATGATTGCTTCTTCCTCAATTCATTTTTCACTCTTCTGGACTTTGGGTCGGTCTCTGCTTGTTACGATGCCATTCAGTAATTGGGTACTCTGTTTAGAAGCAGCAATAGTGTCTCCTCAGATACATTTTTCTACTGTCAGTTTCAGATGTCTCAGTATAATCAACAGAGACAAACAGTTTGGCAGAATTGTGGAATCTCAGCTTTGAATGCACAGAAAATGCAACTCAAGACATTTAGATAGGCTGTGTATTGATGCTCCAGTTGAGAGGGCAGTTAAGAGACCATTAATGCTGGGTACAATCTGATTGTTTCCCAGCGCTCAAAACCACTAGTTAACTAGCCCGAGATCATTTGCTCGGATTCACGTCCAAAAGCCCTGGAGTATGCAATTGAACTGAAAAGCTACAAACTACTGTGGCTATAGCAGAGTGCAGCAGTCCAAAGCAATCAGAATCCACGCTATTGCCTGACATTAAGGCCGTGTTACCGGTGTGCCCAATCAATCCCCTGTGTGATTTTCAACAAAACTCTGCATTGCCCTCAGCAGACCATACACGGCAAAGGATAAAGTATCACACTTCATTTCAAGCCTTCTCTCAAATGCACATTACAATATATTCAATGTATGGCATGAGCAGTGCAAGTACAGGAAGAGGGAAGTGACTGGTGAGAGAAAACTGTGCTTAAACAACTGTGCTTAGGTAGTAAAACTATGTGTTTGATACACATAGTAGAAATGTCACTGTAGCTGCTTCGGTCATAGGAAGCTTTCATCTAAGCAAACTCAAATGCAACTGCAGACAAACATAATTCTGCCCCAAGCTGGCAGTCATATAATTGTGTTGACACAAGATTACTTGTGTATATTTCTCACTTTTTTTGTTTTGTTTCTGCCCCGCACTGCTAAGAACTATTGTTGTCTTTTTCCACATCCCATGGCCATCTTCTATTATACTTTTGTCAGCAGTCTGCTTTTTATTACAGCTAAAGTTTGCAACAGATGTTGCAGCAGAGTTTCCTGCTCTTCAAAGAGTTTAAACATACACTTCACAAATGCACTGTGGCTAGTGGACCAGATGCTCTATAAATCAATCAACCAACAGCATAATTTAATGTGATGTCTGACCTGGTCAGTGAAGGCTTGCAATTCATCCACATTTCCAGCAAGCAGTTAAGCCACTGTTACGATATGTAAAGTACCTAGTTATTAACTCTGTGTATTTTACTTGCTGTACCCCTGCAATCTATCTTATCAACTGTAGATATAGCCAAATAATCTTGCTGTAATGTTCTTGCTAGGCCTGGCTATAAAGAGCAGGATGCAATTTTACAAACCAGTCATTTTGTAGTTTTCTACTTATCATTATCTAAAATGTTGTACTGTTCTACTTATCATTATCTACAATGTTGTACTGTTCTACTTATCATTATCTACAATGTTGTACTGTTCTACTTATCATTATCGACAGTGTTGCAACTTTCCACTTATCATTATCGACAGTGTTGTAGCGGTGTCCTTATCATTATTGACAGTTTTGTAGCTTAACGTAAAAGTCTGACAGGTCTGACTTTGTCTGTGATACCGTGATGATTACCCAGCTCTGATATATTTTGTATTTCCAGCTCCTGCAGGTGGGCTGGTGAAATATGCATTTTATTGTTTTTGTTACAGCAACAAAACACAAAGCCATCTCCCATTCCCCATCTCCAAAAGAGACATGCCATACTGCTTTCACAGTGAGTGACAGGGAACATCTGCATGTACAGAGTCTGTGAGCGAGCTGGAGTGAGTGCAATCAGAGCTACCACTGGATCTTCGCTATAATCAAATTACATCTCATGCTGTTTTAATTGTCACGCTGAGTGAGGGCTCATTGGATAGCTCCTGTTATTTTTCTGCTACATTGTTCACTCATCCTGCCCTGATTATGAAGGGATATGTAATGACTTATCTCTTAAGTAACTCTATCTATCGTCTGCCCGTCGTGATTTTGACTGCTATTTCGGCGTAAAAGCACCATTCTGTTAAGACCAGATCTGCTCAAAACTATATTGCGATCCCAGGGACAAATTCACCTGTCATTATTGTTTTGGGTCACACAAAAACACCAAATTGTAGGCCTCTCTCTCTCTCTCGTGTGTGCGTGCTCTCTCCCTCGCTCTCTCGACCGCAGCGGCCTGACAGGAGGCAATTGGCTGAGATGTTGGCGTGTGGGGGCGATGTGGAGAGAATTTAAATCCAGACTCCTCGCTGGTCACACACTCTCAGGGTCACCTCTGGCCCTACGCAACCTCCTTTGATTCTCGCCGTAAGATGCGAAGACACTCCGTGCCGCATGTTCTCTGCATGTCTCTGATGTACACCGAAGTGTATGCATCATTGGAGAGGAATTCAATCAGGCCTTATGGCAATGGCAGCCAATTACTGGTTGGGTTTTTGAGGATTTTTAATTGCTAATTATCCCCTTCAAAACTAACCATGGCTGGCATTCTTGGTGTGCTTAAATGGTGCTCCTGCTATGCTAATACGAGAAAGAATTGGGCATGACCCAGACATAAAATGACCTTCAGTCATATTTACATCTTTGTCTTTGTCATGTTTATAGGCATGGCCATTCTCACTGCATGCAATTTATTTGCTTCAGCTTAGCCTCTCTCAAATATTGACATTGATCAACCTAATCAAAGTGGCATTTCTTAATGCCTCGCTTTTTTTTTCATCACCCTCCCTGACAACAATGGGGTTGGTCAGACAAAAGAACACGCTGCTTGTTTTTCTGCTGAAACCTGATGAATACTTCATTATGGCTGGCGAGATGGCTGCTGTGTTTGCCCACATGATCCGCCGATTATTTTGACATCAGAGGGGAATCTTTGATTATGAACAGCAGATTATTCCAGCCATCACTGAGGATGAGAGAGAGAGCAGGAGAAAGGGAGGGGTGAGGAAAGGACAGAAGAAGATGAGGGAGAAAGAGAGACAGAGAGATGAGAGGCGGTATTGTGAGTGAAAGATATGAGTAATGTCTGAAATAGAGTCTACACTCAGCGCCCAGAGAGTGACATCATACACCACAGTCCCTGAACAAAGCGCACTTGTGTCCCTGGTGCTGGGCTCTCACACCACAATTGTTTTCAAGAGAAAAAGAGAAAGACAAAAAAAAAAGAAGGATGAGAGGAAGAAAAATGTGATTTGTTCGCATCACTTTGTTATTTGCGAGTGTCCTGTGAGAGGCGTTGTCCTTTCAGTTTACATGAACAAATTGTCATAGGAAGACTTAAGAGTGTTAGGGTTTTATTGACTTATAGTGGAAAGAAGCACTGCCTGGTACATATCAAGCATGGCCTGCTCTTTGGGGATGCTTGTGTCAGCTCACTCAAACAGCGATGAGGGAGGAGACGGGGAGAGAGAGAAGAGAAGGTGGTTGTGGTAGAATAATGGAGGAGAGAGCATCATCTCTCAATGCACCATACGTAGCGATTGATCAGGAACAGTCACACACACACACACTTTCTCAGTCTTTGCTGTCCTCTCTTTCATCTCTGAGTGTTCTTCCCTATGGTCATCTCATCTCTTCTCCTCTCTTACCTCTCCTTTCACCCAGTGTTAATTTTGGCAGCTATTTTAGATTTAGTCTTAGTCTTTAGACGAAAATGCATATTAGTTTTAGTCACTTTTAGTCATTTTTATCCTCCTTAGTTTTAGTCCAGTTTTCGTCGACGAAAACTCAGAACATTTTAGTCTAGTTTTAGTCGACGAAGTCTCATTACATTTTAGTCTAGTTTTAGTCACATTTAAAAGTCCATCTTATAGCCACATTAAACTCCTTTACTTCCCTTCTCAGGCCCGGGGACCCCTTGTGTTGTGTCTACAACTGCATAATAGTCAAGCTTGCAGTACTTAAACTGTGGATGCAATTAGTCTCTAAAATACAGATCTCCTGGTATATGCCTACAGCTGAATTCCAATGAATTCAACGTAAATAATAATTTGAAGGCAATACTTAATTAACAGTATTATCATTAAAATATAAGAGAATATCAAGTCTAGATTTTGAAGATTCAAATGATGTGATAACACAATACAACTACTATGCCTACCTGGCCTTAGTTAAATCAACCACATATCCTCCATATGAATTGCTGTGCAATCTGATAACCAACATATTTAGCTAGACAGATAGTTTGAGAGTTGAAAGTAATGCCAATGATAATAACAATTGCATAAATAGACAAGGATATGTAAACCAATCACGTATTCATTTATTTTTTCTTGATTAATGTCATGCGTGGCCTGTCCTATAGTCCATTCTGCAATGCGTTTACTAGCTAGTTATCGATAGCTAGTATAACTTAGCTAGCAATCGATAGCTAGTATAACTTAGCTAGCAATCGATAGCTAGTATAACTTAGCTATGCTACCTCATAGTTAGCTAACGTTAGCTAGCTAAAGGTTTTGGAACTCATTTGCCTAGCCAAACGGGAGGTTTCAATCGAAAATGACTAGCTAGTTGTACAAGCTGACACAACATATACACTCGACTGCCCTTTTGAAGTTAACTTAACGTTGGCAAATATATTCTAATAACTAGTTAACATTAGCTAATTATCATTGACAGTTACTAGCTCATTTACCTTGGCATAAATGGCAGGGTTGTCTTGTGCGCTTTCAGGTGACTCTTGTTGTGTTCCTCCCACCTATTTTGAAGCCACAAGGTTTCTCTCCGGTTATTGCGGTGCATTGTGTTTTATTTTCTGTCAAGTTATAATTAAAGACTGTCCAGATATCTATTCTTATTTTTCTTCCAGTACCGAGTGCTTGAACTTCAGCCATCATAACGTCTGTTAGGGCGTCACTTGCATGTCGGGGCATCTCAGGGAGTGGAGGAGGGATAGATACAGGACCGGGCAACATTCAACCAATGATGTGCATACAAGTTTAGAAAAAAAAAACAATTGTGACTTAGTCAACCACCAACATTTTCGTCTCGTCTCGTCTCGTCAACGAAAGTTAAAATAGATTTAGTCATAGTTTTTATTTAATAAAGATCCGTTTTCGTCACGTCTTAGTCTCGTCTTAAGCCCGAATTATAGATCTGCGTCGGTGTCCGTCCGTTTTACGGATGGGCGGGGAAACAGATTCGGACGTACTGTTTTTGATTTATACTTCTTCGACGGCTGTGGGTGTTGAAAACAATTCACCACCAGAACAGTGAGTGGAGCAGCGGTTTTTTGGTCACAGACGAGCTACCACGCGACCTCTTTGAGTGATAGAATTCGTTGATTGTTTGTATTATTTGTGTGAAAAATAGTAGCAATCTATAACAAAATGATATGCTTATCTTACATACACTATAGAAACTATTAAAAACGATTCAATGAAATTAATACTATCTCATTTTCTTTGGTATTTTTGTCATATTCAGATTTGTAATGATGATTGCTGGGTAATATGTATGCTGTTGTCCAATGTCAAGTCTCTATTTGATCATGTGACGAGACGATATGATAGTTTAGGCGCAACATCTGAACGTCAAGACCAACAAGCTGACTGGGCAAATAAATATCTGTGACAACGTGATTACAGGAGGCAAACTGGTATCAGGGAAGAAGTTAAAAATAAACTGTCATCTGGAGAGTTTAAAAGAATACAAAATGAGGGGGAATCTACTGTATGGAGATATTTCAAACATAAGCGTGATAAGGCATTGAACATTCCATATTTAAATATCTTAATAAGTAGTCAAGTCAACGTGTCTGCCTCACGTGATGGAGAAGTTCGTTTTTGAGACTAAAATAAATCACATTTAGGATAATAGCCTTCTTGTGTGCGGGGATATTTTTTATGTCCTAGCTGTGACAACGCGATTACAGGAGGCAAACTGGTATCAGGGAATAAGTAAAAAAATAAACTGTCATCTGGAGAGTTTAAAACAATACAAAACGAGGGGGAATCTACTGTATGGAGATATTTCTGCTTAGTAGTCAAGGCATTGAACATTCCATATTTAAATATCTTAATAAGTAGTCAAGTAAACGTGTTTGCTTCACATGCTTCTCCCCCGTACAAAAGCGTCGGCTAAATGTAAATGGATTAGACCTCGATTGTTGGACTATGTAGATCGTTTTATAACGAACTTTGTGCACTTAAAGTTTTTAAAAAAAGAAACTGTCATCTGGAGAGTTTAAAACGACACTCGAGGGGAAATTTACTGTAGGCCTATGGAGATATTTCTGTCGGATGGCATCATATTCTATGCGGATTCTAATGAGGCTGTTTGATATGTCCAATGTAAGAAGTGTGAAGCTTTAATGAAATATGATTGATGCCATCCTCTTTCTCCACAACATGGATTAAACATCGATGGTTGGACTATGTAGATACTTTTATAAGGAATGTGTCCGTGTACTTACATGTTTTATTCGCGCCTCTTCTGGTGTAGCATATAACGTGAGTTTTATTTAGGCATATCAGATGCATAGCGTGTGTAATGTGTAGGCCATTTCATTCCGTTCTTGCAATGTGAATAATTCATTTCAATATGCTTATATCCCTTTTGTGCGCGCTTGTGCGTTTAACGGGGCTTGTTTGTGTGAGCCAGTGCATTTATCATTCATCTGTTGATGCTCGAGTTTAATAAAGGCAGGCTATTCTTAAGAAACCTATGTAAATGTGTCAGTAGTATGAACAGTTGAGACATTGACTCATTGGGGTTCGGACTAAATATTTTACTTGCTGTCGGGCTGGGGTAGGGCTGGGACAAGTCAGTGCGATAAGGCATTGAACATTCCATATTTAACTTGGCATAGTCGCCCCATAATGCCGTGCGGCGGGCACATACTTTTCTCGATGTGATGCAGCGCATAGACATATATACATGTCTATGATGCAACGCCCAACGATGTTCTTTAACAATGTTCCTTACTGTTCTAATTGCATGTCGTTGTTCTGTGTTGGGACGGAGTTTATACAGGTGTGTGACGGTAGCACAGTCTGTTCGTGATAACTTGTAGCAGGTCATAAAGCCCGTGCCATTTTGACATTGTATTGTGTTTAGTGTTTAATTAAAAGCCATAACAAATATTCCACACTTCCGTGATTTGTTACAATATCTTAATAAGTAGTGAAGTCAACGTGGATTCTATGGATTAAATTAATTTATTGACACATCTTTTCAGGACGGCCACAGCGCTTTAAAACGACGTGTTTATAAGTTACATTATTCAAAGATGGTAGATAAAAGGCGAGATAATCACCAGGTGTAATAAGCCTACTTTCTCATTATGTGTGTGTGTTAGGGTTTGTAATGCAATGGTGTTGGCTGCAAGTTAACTCCACTTCACGTTAAGGTTAGCTTTTGTATATGAGCATTCATTTCAAACTGTTCCATCATCTGAAATATCACGGTGTCGAAAAACAAACCTTTGATCTAAACAGAATATTCAGTATGGAATGGGAATATTTCAGAGCAGGGCTATCTTTTATCACGTTTGACAAATATGCTCCGATTGCTGTGATGTCTCCTGTGAGAATGGGATAGTATTCTCTCCTATGAATTCGCGGTCATTTGAGCGTCCTTATAAGTGTTTCAGAAATATCTTCAGACCTCTTCTGTTATGTTTGTTCATAATCAACTAGAAGAAGCTTGTGAGACGGTCTACAGGCTATTCATAAAAAACATACGTAAATGTGTCATTAGTATGGACAGTTGAGACATTGACTATGTCTGGTTGGATTCCGACAATATATTTGAATGGCTGTCTGGCTCGGGCACTACTCTGTCGGACGCAGGCCGGGCTCGGACAGAAATATTCGGCTGATCCACACTCTATAACAGAATAGGAACAGATAGGGAATGAAACAGGAAATGTGAGATTCCGGAAATGATGTCGTTAGGAAATTATTTCGTTAGCGGACCAATCACAGCCAAGGGGGTATCCGTCGCTATCCGTTCGTATCCGAAAAAGTTACAAAAATCGAGAGGTGCATGTCGGTGTCCGTCCAGCTCTCCGAAGGGCTCGGATGGGCGTTCCACCACGGGGAAGGGTGTTGCCAAGGCGTGGCTATGTGTCCGGACGGACACCGACGCAGATCTATAATTCGGACTTTAGTCCCGGGAAAAAGGTCGTTAACGAATATTTTTCGTCATAGTTTTCGTCAACGAAATTAACACTGCTTTCACCTACTCTCTCTCTCTCTCTCTCTCTCTCTGTCTTTTCTGTCCCCCTCCTGTTCCCTCTTTCTTTCTATCTCCAGTGTAGCTCTGAATTAAACATGGCTCCATGTAATGTGAAAAGCGATTGCAGAGCTTGATCGATACACTTTTAATCCCTTTCCTGCAGCTCTCCTCTGCTCTCTACCACTTTTGTCTGGAGGCTAAATACGTTCTGACTCTCATTTTCGATGTCTTCCCAAAGTCCAGTCACCTGCTGACTATTTTGTCTGGCTAAACACTTTCTCCCTCCTCCTCGCGCCCCCCTCCTTTTTCTATCTATCTCTTTGTCTTTCTTGGTATTATGCTCCTCACCTCTCCTCTGTTCGGTGTAATTTTCTCCCAGTCGGAGAGAGGACCCTACTCTGAACCCATTCGTAGCCTCAAGGACAACTCTCTTGTATTTTGCTCTCTGGCTCTCCAGTCCCTGAACTTCAAATTTTGGGTAGTTTGCGCATGGTTAGATGTTCTAAACCAATATGCTTCCTTCACTTCAACTGGAACAGTGCAGTGTGCTGCCCAACATTCATCCAGGGTAAACTGTTGTATTCCTGAGGCAAGCAAGCAAGGACTCTGGTCTGTTTTCCGACCAAAGAGCAGCTTCTTTGTTGTGTCTGTGCTCCTGCTGTTGTGTTCCTACTTGATCACAGATGGGTTTTTTTTCTTTCATAAATGTATCGTGCATGTATAGTACATTATGCACTTTCTTATCTAAATACTAGTGCTGTCAAACGATTAAAATATTTAATCGCGATTAATCGCATTTATGTCATAGTTAACTCAAAATGAATCGCGATTTCCCTTCGTTTATTTATTTTTTCCATCATTTTATTTTTATTTGAATGCCCTTATCAACATGGAAAAGTGGATTGGCTTGCTTTAAGCAAATGTTTTATTTTATTGAAAACCAACATTGCCAAACAGGGCGGTACAAAATAAAATTATAAAGTGCACATTTCAGGTAAACAAGGACTCAGCCTATAGTGCAGTTAAACCATGGCTTAATATTTTCTTTTTTTCAAGTTTGCTGGGAACATAGCAGTCAGGCCTCTTATTTCAGAAAAACAATGAACCGTAACAGTTAGGTTACCAATAAAAGGTAAGCCTACTACTTCTTTGCTTTCAGCCAGCTGCCTGTTGACATTTTCAGACAACAGTGAAGCTCGCTTCTTTTGCACAACACAACTTTTAAAAGTAAACTTTCCATTCAGAGTAAACACACCATTTATCATCCATTTCGCCGTATCGCGCTCACCATTCACTCAAACCGTAACGTTAGCCTACTACACAGTTTGCGAGGCCAAAAAGAACGTTAATCTAAAATAAAAATCGGGTTAATCTCGCGATAAAAAAAATTACGGCGTTAAAATGAGTTTGCGTTAACGCCGTTAATAACGTGTTAAACTGACAGCACTACTAAATACATAAAGGCAAGTATGGTATTGTATTTGGAAAGATGGTTATAGATTTTGTTCCACTGTTCTATTACATTTTATCACATTTCTTTGCTTGCACATATATGACACAACAACAATAACAACAACAACAACAATAACAACAACAATAATAATAATAATGTAGAAGCTTTGATGTGGCCTTGAAACCCCTCCACTCCACAACCGCCAGACACCCAGTAGGAAAGTGAAAGGTAAAATCTGTCAACCTCTTTAACTTAATGAAGATGCTTTTTATGGTGTTATTTCATGACATTTTGAAAAAGGTTGTGCCACATTTTTCCTGTTCGTGATAATGAAGTTCTGTGGCAGAGCACATTTTGATGAAGGCATTGAGACTGGAGAACCCCTCGCTCCTCTGACCCCAGCCGCTTTCTGCGTTCTCTCTCAGATGATGGCTGGAAACGCTTGAGCAATCCCTGTAAAGAGCACAAAGAGCCTGTATCGCTGCTTCATGGATGATGGCTGTGCACTGTGCTGTGGCTTGATACCTTTCTGCAGTCAGCAGAAGTGTGATGCCCCCATATCGTGACAATAGTGTGTGCTAGAAATACACCCCATATCCACAAAAAAAGGAAAAAAAGAGATTTTTAAAAGAGGAAATTCCATATAATTCCTACTTCACATACTTCCACATATTTCATAATGCTTAAATACACTGTCGTAGGAATTTTGAAACGTCTTTTCATTATCACTATTATTAGTATGATATATAGCAGCTGTAGCAGTAGCAGTAGCAGTAGTAGTTGTAGTATCAGTAGTAGCATAGCAGTAGTAGTAGTAATAGTAGCAGTAGTATCAGTAAAAAAGTGGTAAAAAGTCAAAAGCCAAAAATGATATTCTATATTTGGTATAAAATGATATCCTATATTTGTTATAAAATGGTATTTTATATTTTGTAGCTTCCTAATCTTCACTCTTCAGAGTTGTCGTCCCTTGCTCCCTCCCTCCCTCTCCCACCCTCCACCCCTCCTGCTTCGTGTCATGAAGGCGGTCTCCGGGTTCATCTAGCAACACTGTGGCATTTCCCAGCTCCACGCCGCCACTCTGAAGCGCCAAAGAAAATACCCCATCTGCTCTAATATGAAGTGGCACTGCACGGAGCATTGCTAATTAGTGTCAGGGTCGACTAATTATAGACTGTGAAGAAACCTTTAATTTCACATAACTGGGAGAGCACAATGGAGGTGTGTGTGTGTGAGGGGGGGGGGGGGGGGGGGCTGAAAAGGAAAAGGACAGACAGAAGAGAGGTAAAGAGGAGTTGTTACAAAGTGATGCATGCCTCGGTTGAAGACAGCGAGATGGTCAACAACAGAGGAAAAGAAACACAAAACAGAAACACAAAAGAGGCCCATCCATGGTTGGGTGACGTCAGGTGCAGGTGATTAGGCCCCAACCACTTACTCAGCTTAAGACTCCACTGGAGTGAGCAGCAGTAATTGGTAACCAGAGAAGGACAGAACACGCACAGGCATACGCAACCACATATACACAAACAAAAACCTGTGTACACGTGCACACACACAGACACACACACTCACATACTGTATGTACATGGACACACACAGGACAGAAGACACACACACACATGCACGCGCACACAAGATTTGTACATGGACACACACAGGACAGAAGACACACACACACACACACGCACACACACACACACACGCACACACACACACACACACACACACACACACACACACACACAGACACACAGACACACACACACAGACAGACACACACACATACACACACACACACACACACACACACACAGACACACACACACACACACACACACACACAAACACACACACACACACACACACACAAACACACACACACACACACACACACACACAGGACAGAAGACACACACACACACACACACACACACACACAGACACATCCTCTCTCACTCTCTCTGCTTACCTTATGTGCTCACACACAGTCTCTGATTTCTCAGTGTTTGGTCCTACAGGGAGGAAAGGCTGGTTCATCCATGAGGCGCATATTTGAACGAACGCTTGAAGAGCTGAAGTGTTTATTCATTTGATTTTCTTGACTCTAATACGAGAGTATTCCCTAATCCCCCCCCCCCCCCCCCCCCCCCAAACCAAAGAATCAGACATTCGCCTCTGTGTTATTTTAAATTATGCACTCAATAATATGCCTGGCTTCTGCTGGAAAACAAAGACAGTCAAGCTTTTCTTGCAGTCTTACAGATCTAAAAATGAACGTGTCTGTGGGTAGTCTTGACATTCCTTTTAAAAAGAGAGCTGCTTTAGTTTCTATTTGTGTATTCATTTGAAATAATCTACTGTCTGCTAAGAATAGTCTGCAAGGAATTACACGGACAAATCATAAATGTTCAGAGACCTATTTCCTTGTGGCTTTTTCCCAAACGAGTGTACATATTCAAAAACACTGTGCTTTAACGTCTATCTATCAGCACCATATTTGTTTTTAAATATAGGTGTTTCGGTTGAGTCCAAGAATAACCAGAAATGAAACCGTTTTAATATCTACAATGTCATTTACTATTGGCTTAGCAACATAACATGATGGTCACTGTGCCCTGTCTTCTCAGAAGAGACTCTGCATGACTTAGTTCAGTCTACATAAGTATTATTCTGAATTATGATTGCGCTATAGCATAACATCCCAGGACACAGCAGAGGTTTTGAGCACATTATCAAAAAAACATCAGGTGATCTTTGACATGACCAACCAATTCAGTCAGTATTCAATTCATTAAATTCAATTTTAATAATATAGTGCCTAAACAATACAATTGTCTCAAGGAGCTTTACACAGCACAGGGCTGAACCCCGAGTATTGTGTCCTGTAGTGTGTTCAGTTCAGTGTTATAATTCTGGTAAAAATAGGTTGAAATGAGATGAGATGATGGTCTAGCTGCTTGGTTTTGTACAGACATTGTGCCATCACAGAGTGGATCCACACATGGCCAGAATCTCTGCTGAAGTGGCTGCAACCCTGCCCTGTTTTTCATGTCATTAAGGCCCAATCCTTTTACATTTTCAGACTGCCAATCAGTGGTGAAGTATGCACAGCTTTTTTTTCAATTATGAAGAGGTGGATAGACTCAGGCTGAGAGGAAGTGAACAACATTTATTTTGTTTTTCTGATTGCTAGTGCTGGAGTAGTCATTTTCTCTCTTTCCTTCGGAGTACAGGTACTGCAAACATGTGATACAACAACGGTCAGATCATCATTTATTTATCGAAGCTGTCTTGCACAATAAGGTTGTGTGCTTCTGGGCCTCTCAGCTAGCATTTGCATTCTTGTTTGGGCTTCTGTTCTCCTGACGTGTAAAAGAAAATAAATAATGTATTACAGTATAGAATATGATCAGTATTGTATCCTGCTAGGCTCATTACTGATGCAGAAGTGCATTGTGGGAGTGCCTAAGTATTATTGTATGTTAAAACATTAAAATGGTGCAGTGTGAAGCAAGAGCAGAGTGCCATTTAGTGTAAGACACTTTTGATGCGGATGCTACTGAAGATCCCTCCAAGAAAATGCTCAGCTAGGTAAATCTCAGAGGATTTTGCGAAGTATTTAGGCTAGTTTATTTCCTCCCATAGAAAATGCCCTCTCCACACACGCTAAAATACGTTATCACTTCATTCATGCCACTGCTCCTCTCTGTGTCTGAATTCTCCACTATTTACATCCAGCCGGTTCTATTGTGTGCACTAGCAGAACCTTCCCTGTATCTTGACACTGTAAGCACTCCAATTAGAGCTTTTGTGTCCATGCTCAGCCAGAAGCATGCACCTTCCCCACACAACAAAGACTCCATTTATCAAAGCGAAGCCTCTGAAAATCTTACCCTTTCATTCAGCCATCTGATTAAAGGAGGAAAAAAAAAACAACAACAACAACGAACAACAAACAAACAGAAACAACAAACTCCAGGATCAATTTTGTATCCCATAATAAGTTCACGCTGCTGTGCTGGCACCGCAGTAAACTGCAGCACATTTTCTGATGTGCCACGGAGGTGCTTCTCATTTCCTCTCCCACAACTCTCTTTCCCTCCACTTTCTGCACACTATCATTTTTCTCTCATTGTTCCCTTTTAAAATGGGAGACACTCCAACACTGATGTTTGGGGAAAAAAGGAGGGGAAAGACATTTTCATGTAGCTCATTCACACAGCTGGTTTTACTGCTCCAAAGACTGGTACCTGGAAAAAACACAAAAATACAAAAGGAAAAATCACATGTACCTAACACAGACTACTACTGTGTGTTTTCACACCACAAACATCCTCTATCTACTGTGTGTGTTCACACTGCAAACGTCTTATATCTACTGTGTGTTCACAACGCAAGTGTCCTCTTCCTCCGTCAGTTTTGATCTACTGTGTGTGTTAACACTGCAAACGTCCTCTTCCTCAGTCGGTTTTGTCCCAGTGGTCGGCTCGGACGCGCACCAGCTGCACCCGGCGGTCATGCCTGGACTGATGGCCGCGTACTTCCGCCCGCTTGCAGTTCAGTGCTGCGTGAGCTGTGACCGGGCCGCTCGGACGATGCTGCGAGCCGTAGACGCGGAGGGACAGGAGCGAGGGGGGCCGACTCTGACTGTCACCAGGTGCTGCAGTGGCTTTCTGTATCACCCGAGGAGGTTATGTTTTCAGTGCCGTCGGTTTGTCTGGCAGCAGGATTATGCAAAAACAACTTAGCCGTTTTTCATAAGACTTGGTGGAAGAGGTGTAGCATGGGCCGAGGAAGTTTTGGAGCGGATCTGCATAAAGGATTTTTTTTTCACTTTCTATAACATTAGGACATTGGGCCTTGGTGAAGGTCTGCAAACTCCGAGTGCCCTTGTTTTTTAATCACCTGGGAGAATGTCCAGTACATCTGTCATCAGTCAAATCACAGAAGAGTCTCTCTGTCTCTCTTTCTCTTTCTCTCTCTTTTCCCCTCTTTCTCTTGTCTGACTCCATAGGCCAGCAAAGGATATTCTAACGGCCATCTTTAAGCAAAGAGCCCAGCCCATCACGGGGAGTTGTGTCAACAACAACCAGTATAAAGAGGGAAAAGAATGTGATCTTTTTTTTCACCTAGTGGTGAAACAGTGAGACAGAAATCAGTCTTTTTTTTCAGTTGAAGAATTTTTCATCTGGTCCACATTGCGGCTGTTTTCCCCAGAGGTATTTTAAAAATATGCCCACTTAGGCAGCTGCAGAGAAGATTATGCTCATCTAAAAGGATGTGAAACAGCGAAATGCAATTAGCAACCATTAAAACTTTACAATGATTATGTGTGTGTGTGTGTGTGTGTGTGTGTGTGTGTGTTTGTGTGTGTGTGTGTGTGTGTGTGTGTGTGTGTGTGTGTGTGTGTGTGTGTGTGTGTGTGTGTGTGTTTGTGTGTGTGTGAGTGTGTGTGTGTGTGAGTGAGTGAGTGAGTGAAAGAGAGAGTGCGACAGAGAGAGACAGATTAAATACAGAGTGAGAGAGAGAGAGAGGAGAGAGAGAAAGATGGGGTATACTATATAACAAAGACAGGAGGAAAGCTGAAAATGGCCCAGAGTATTTACTCTCTGTGAAGTACTGCATACACAGCTGAGAACAACACCACTTAGAAAGAGAAGCGGAGAATCAGCACTTCTTCCGGAGGTCAGCATGCCTCACTGTCCTCTTTAAATATTACCAGACGTAAAGAGCTCTCACGGAAAGGTCATATGGAAACCATGTTAATTGTTCAGGTATGCAACATTGCTTCCCCATTATCTGGACAACCACTTAAAGTCCAGCAGGCCTAGAAACATGTTAGAAGTCAGCTGGAGTTGGTAAGACACATTCACAGAACATTTATATTTCCTGCTAATGTGAAAGAAAAACATATGGGCATATGAATGAAATGTCGTTCATTTGGTTAATCTGGTAAAGTAATTATTAGATCATATGATGTTGAATGATACATTTCCTATGTGGCCATCTGATGAATTGAAATAACTGAATTATTGTTTGAATGGCTGCTGTTTAGGCTGCCAGTTTGATCAGATTCATTGTATTAGTGTATTGACCTATCTCTGGGATGGTTTTAGACAAAGTTCGGCTTACAGGGCAAATAGAGTTTATTCCTTTATTAATTAAACACTCTTCACTACAATATCATTAGGCGTGAGGTGAAAGGACATTGTACATCCAGTGACATATTCATTTGGTGATATGTAGATTACTATGTAGTTTCAATTAGCAAAAAAGAAAAAAAAACACCTGAAACAACTAGAGGTCGTCCAAACTAGCATTCACTATAGTTATGGCGATTATTCTTTATTAAAGTAAGTTGTGCCAGCAATAAAACAAAGAGTGAAACAGTCTTAAACACAATAAAAGAACAAGGTGTCTAAATGCAGGCTAGAATCTTGCCCTTCACAGCTTGCCATTGGCTGCGATAAGTGACTGTGCTTCTCTTCTTCTCATGCTGTTGACAGGCATCCATTCTGATTAAAATGCAGCGTTCAATCGACGAGGAGAAGACAGCGGTGGCGACTGCTGAAAATCTACATTTTCATGCGAGACCTTAATCTGCAACCACCCTTTCGTGAACGTAACATATGCTCCATGGTTTACTACTAGTTTATTCCTAGTCTCCATGGTAACGTTAAAGTGAGACCTATCCTAGTGGGGCGAGGCGAGAGATGAGGAGGATGATCTCTTAAAGCCTGCCTCCCTCATCTTCTTTTGGGACAATGTGAGATGCCAACTGAGCTCATTAGAGCTTTCTGGTGCTGGGGAGCCTCTGAATGAAAGAAGCACATTAAGGGAGCTGACAATGAAAAGCAGTGCAGAGGGCCTTAATAAGGGCGGCACCTCATAGCATGGTTTGGCGGTTGGTGGTCTTAATGGGTAGGATGATCTCCTGAGCAGACGGAGAGGAGAGTTATCCCAGTGATGTGGGTGGTGCACAGTGAGGGTGGGGGTAGATATTAGAACTGAGGACAACACACGACACGGACAACGTATCAGTCCTTCTGTTACAGTAACGGACACTAGCTGGACAGAAATGCAGAACAATGGCTGCGGTTGTAACTCGGTGCGAGTTTGCTGAGGTCACTTGTGGAACGAATGTAGTGAAAACAGAATGTCTGGGGGAGGGAATAAGTGGGTGAGTGAGTATGTAAGTTGATTAAATGATTCAGTGAGTGAAAGACTGAACGAACACTATGATAGGGGGAGCAGAGAAAGACATCTCGTCGCTACTGGTCACTTGTATCTGTTAGCAAGAAGACACACATCATTATTTTCCAAATTGCTCTCAGCAAAACCCTCCTTCTTCAGTTCACTAACGGGGAACATCAACCTATTTCAGATATCTGAGTAAACTCTTCCTGAATTCATAAAGCATAGGTATGCCTTGGCATGGTTATATTCAGGGTGTCTATAGTACATTTTTTAGGCAAACATACCAGCTTTGTGAGTGGCACTCTTTTTTTAACCAGTATTATTGTACTCCTTTTCTTGGAAGTAATCCATCTTGTTTTCAGGCATTTCGCTTGTTGTGTATCATTGAAAGAGCTTGGAGTGCACATTTTAGGGCCTCCGTGTTTGTTTTTGTCTCTGTCTGTGTGTTGTGCTGCATGTGTGTGTGTGTTTTGCAGGTTGTGTGCCATACTTCTTCAGGCAGATTAGGTGAATAATTAATTTCCTCTCCGACATGGAAGACTGGCTGTAATTAAAGAGAGGAGAGAGAGGAGAGAGAGAGAGAGAGAGAGAGAGAGAGAGAGAGAGAGAGAGATGAAGCACTGCTCCTTTTGAGGCTGGTTTAAGGACTACAGTGCCTGCTTTCACTTCTTCAGCCCCTCACAATTCCACTCTTCATGCAGCGACGAGATGTGGGGGTCGAATCAAAGATTCTTTTCATTTTCCTAAATCGCATAAGATGTGTGCCCCCCTTGGCCTGTGTCACCCGGCTACAGCGCAGTGCTGTCTCCAACATTAGCTGCAAAAACGATGATACATACAAATGTAATAATAAAAAATTAAATAAAAACATTTTTCTGTGACATAATAATTTATAATGAAGTTTTATTTGCATTTCTTGGCCAATCATTTACGAGGAATCGTGTCTAACAATTACCTTGGATTTTAAACCCGACTGATGCGCTTTCCTCTGTTGTCTCCTAAAACTGATGTTACCTCACCCTCGTTAAATAACCACTTTTCTACAAATTCCATTTGTTACTGTAATTCAGAACAATCGCTTGATTTAACTGCAAACTGTCTCACTGGAAAAGATCAATTAATGCATTTTCTTCACGAAGGAGAACTCGTGTGTGACAACAGTCCACCTTTAACTGTGCGCTCCAGAGATCTCTGGTCTCTATGTCCCCTGTTGCTTTAAGCAGTACGTTTTTTTGTCCAACAGGAGGCGTGTCTTCACCGCGTCCAGAGCGCTCGGAGACGCGAGTCTGAGGGAACCGAATCGGCTGCGCTATCGGAACAAATGAACTACTTTCTACGCCTGTCGTGACACTTACCATCTTATTCTGCCTTTGCTTGTCGAAGGTAAGGGCATTTATGTTCATGGAGAGCTTCTCTTGACAGTTTGTTATTAAATTATTTTACTGTGTTGTTGTGCCACGCCAGTTTGGGTTTATTCCTCCCCGTTTTATGGGCAGAAGTATGGGTAGCACCTTCGTGCGCTGTAGAGTACTTTGAAGTAGGGGGAGGATCACTGCACATCGTGTATTGGTAAAAAATATTACTATTATATATTCAATTGGCTTCCAATTATATTTGGACGTCCTCTGCACAGGTAAATATGAAGGGACAAAGGAAATGTCTTAGATTACAACTTGTTAGTTAACAGGCAACATCACGTTGAGCTGAGACGTGCCTGCACCCAGCAGAGTGAATGAAATAGCTTACCTATCCTTGCCGACGTTCTCTGCATACACAGAATATTACATTTGTGGGGATGTGGCGTTAAAAAGATATTGTTGTGTCCTTAGATGTATATCATAACATATTGTATCCGGGGGGAGTTTACGTGACCTGCTTTGTGAATGACCCATAGACAGTGCCTATTTGGACGACGAGAAAAGTCCACCCGTTCGTGTACGCAAATTGCCAAAATGGTAAGCATAGGCTACAAGGGCGCACTCACGACTCTTTGTCAAGTTTACGATCGTATGATGTAGCTGAGTAGGGGTGCCCACGACGGCCATTATCAAAAGTCCTTCATCAACAACGGAAATCAAACTCATCTTTCAAAGGGCCGATATTGTTTTAGGCGACTGTAAGTCCAAACTCTGCCCCTATGGTTTTAAACTACGAGGAACCATGACAACCCACTCAGCCGTCTCCGCTCATTTAGCCACATACTCTTTCTGAACTAGAGGGGGCATCCGAAGCGTATGCCAAGTGATTTTAATTGAGTTTTTAAAAAGTTTGTTCATTGTATGTTCCGCTCTGTTACTGACTAAAATGCCCGGTGATAGAAATCAATAGGAAGAGAGTAGTTCAGGGAAAGGTAACCGTAATATCACACTCCTATTACCATATCCTCGTATCGGCAATAGCTATTCACTCTGTGACATAACGACGAACCTGGACCGCCTTGAATTAAAAAATACGTGCATGAAGACAGAACTTTTCGCCGAAATACAGCAACGAGCCTATGCATCTTTGAATGTCGAGAGTACTTAACAGACTGTAGTTCTAAAGTAATTCAGTCCTAGTTGAATCAACATTACGCCCCCCCCCCCCCCCCCCCCCCCCCCTGTCTGCCTCTTGGATAGTTAATATACCAATGTACATTCGTTTGTCAGAGGAGGCGAGATGGCCCACACCGATAAAAAGACTAACCTAATATGACAAAGCCTGCCACAATTACAGTTTTAATACTGGGAATCTAATTTGAACAGACCCACAGGACCGATTACTGCAATAGCGCATTTCATTTTTCTCGCTGAATAAAGACCATCGCACCAGAGGATCAGTCAGTGACAGGCTGAGGAAAGACGCTATGTGATATATCGATTATGTTTGTTTTTACTCTCAATCATGTTCATTGGATTGACTTTCTCGACTTAGAATTGACATCAAATGTGTTTATCGTGCTCTCAAATATAGCCTACCAATACTTATCGGCAAGATGAAGACTATGGGCGCATAGATCATAGATATATTTTTAGAGTTTGGATTTAACACATTATGAAACAGCACACTCCAATGAATGGAAAAATACTACCAGCCAGTGCCTGTTTCTCATGGCGCGGCTCTCTCACTTGTGAGGTCACCATGCGCTGGCCGTGGTGCTGAAATGTGCTCTCCACCCATTGTTTTGTGTATCAGTCACACAGGCCACAAGTGGACTCTGATTTGTCTTTCTGTTACAATGAAGTAAATATGCATGTATAATATTCATGACTGCATCTTTACCTCTATATTTCAGAGATACTAGCTGTTGCAGACTTCGAACAGCCTCTTGGCAATAATCTTCAGGGAAAAAAAACATCGGTTCATAAATTACATGTCAGTAGAACGACGCGTAGGCTTTCCCCTCTCTCTTTACTGGACCCTTAATAAACAGATAGCTTCCGATTGTAAACCTGACTTAGTGTTTGTGTCAGTTTCTCAAGAGAGGAATCCCTCCCGTATTTCAACAAATTAAGTGGAGGTTATAAACAGCATATTAAGGAATGAGTTCAGTACTGCGAAAGTTCAGAATACATAATTAAAACACTATCAACATATACCCGTTTAAATGTTTAAGCAAATTCGATTCGTACAACATAACCTGAAAGGCTAAATATTACCAGTTTGATAAATATGAGCTTGAGCTGTAGTTCGCATTTGCATGACTATTGGAAATTTCATTCGATGTGTAAAAATGTATAGCTGCAGTGGGTTAAGCATGGTAAATATACGCATTGACTATACAAACGGATATAGTCTATTTCGCGTGTTTTAAAAATCATTTTCATGACGATCAAGCATTATTTAATCTTTTTAAACAGGCTGACAGGACATATTAAACTGTATGACTTAATAATTAAAGGAATGTCCCCAGCACGCGGCCGTGAGTCGGGATATGTGATTCCCAATGGCCCGGCAAGAGTTGCTTCAAACGCGGTGCCCTGCACACCGGACCCTCGAGGACATTATTGGCATACATGCCAACTACAATACAAGGCGGCTAAGATGTCCTGACTCCCACGGCCAATCTTCTAAAATTCATAGATTGATTTTACGGCTCGCCACGCCACCACCCCTGGAGCCGCAACAGCTGTTGGTTTTCAGTAGAAATTCCGAGATTAAAGGGGGGTCTGGTGGCAGCCAGCGACACGTCGGAAAAGATGTGTGTTTCGGTGTCAGATATGGAACTGAGGCATCTTGTGGTCAGCAGCACCAGCGCGGTATGCCCGATATTTGCTCGCTGCCGCTCTGTCTCCCGCTCTCACACTAATCTTGGCTCGACGTCAGAAGCGCTGTAGCAGTGCAGTAGAAAGCTAGCATAGACAGCCAAGCCGGACTGAATGTTTTGCGCCCTTGTGCGATCAGACTGTCCCCGAAACGATACCTGTTTTGGATACTCAATCTTCCCTGCCCTCTCTTTCTCTTTCTTTCAGACCGCCCGCAAATGGATTTCTCTCGGATTTTCTGAGCCTAACATGGATGCCCCGCTCGCTGAGTCGGAAGGTTGTTTCTTGGCGCAGTAAGACGGACACGCGGAGCTTGCTAATGGATCCGTGGAGTGAATGCCCTCTCTCCGTCTGACCATGCCGTGATCCTGTGCGAGGGCCGTCACCCTGCTTTACGTCAAAAAAGAAGAATTTCGGAGGAATATAAAGATCCAGGGAATAACATTTGTGAGCATTACAGACATCATGAAGATTACCTCCCCACTAACTAATGCGAGATTCAGGTGCACCGTCAGGCTTCTACTGCTGCTATTATTATGTGTGGGATATTCACGCGGAATGCCACATGTTTTAAGATTTGGTAAGACACAATTTCATATCAATAGTCTGCGTTGCCGGTCATTGAAATGTTTAAATACTAATCAACTTCAACTTCTCTGAAAGTCAGTGACCTAATTCACGACACCTTGGTAGTTTTGTTCTCACTTCTTCCGAAACGTGTTGCTGCTACCGATTAGTATGCCCGAAAGTTGTTTCTTTTCTTTTCTTTTTACCAACGCAGAGTTCCAGGCTTCTTTTATTTTGATGCGCTATCCCCATACTCTTCTGTTTTGTAGCCTATCTTACACATTTCCCTTTGCCGATGAAGGATGCTGTTTCTCTCAAGAATGTATGAGAAGGCAAACTTTGAGAAACTTTATTAGACTTGGCTTCAGTTGAAAAATGTACCAATGTACCAATTTATGATTTGATATTTTTGATAGTAGGCCTAGTCTTATCTTTTAACGCTCTCCTGTCTATACAAAAAGTTGAATATCAAACACACAGGTTAGATAAAGAAGTGTGTGTGTGTGTGCGTGTATATATATGTGTGTGTGTGTGTGAGAGAGAGATAGAGAGAGAGAGATAGGAGTCTGTTAAATCTCACACTCCTTTCTGTCAGAGAGGGAGGGAAGGAGAGAGAGAGAGCGAGAGAGAGAGAGAGAGAGAGAGAGAGAGAGAGAGATACATGTTTCACAGTGAATCAAAGAAAACGCGATCTCTGCCAGCAGCTCGGTTTCAGAGCTTTTTTCCCGGGGCCACGGGGAGTGTGAGTGGAGCTGTGTATAGCGGTAGCATGGAGCTTTAATCGCTCGTTTAGCCAGAAAGATAACGGATACTTAAACTCTTTCAGTACTTGCTTCCCGGCGCTGGCACATTGCACGTTGCTAATAGCAACCATTTCAAGGAATGCTTTGTTCTATTTCAGCGCACCCATATTCTCTTAAAAAGAAAAAGAGATGCGCTGCCGGGAAGTTAAGCCGTACGTGGTCCTGCGTGCAGTGCTGGTGTCTAAACTTCCGCGACACTCTAAACTCCAGAGGCTCTTAGGGGTATTTAGCTATGGCACGGCGCTGTCAATCATCTCATGGGATGCTCATAAATGCTGATCATTCAGCAGTTTCCGCCTGAAACTCCGTCCGCTTGGATGTTGTTTTGACCGCAGTGCTGTTTTTTTGTAAGCGTCATAAGCCTCTGGCCATTGTCCCCATGCCACTCGGACTCAAACTCGCGCGCTGTAAACTCATTTCATGTTGTGGTGCGGGAAGCCATTCTATTCTCGCCGAGTGGTTTGCACTCCTGCTCCGTTTCGACAATGGCCTCTGTTTAAAACGCAGGCCCCATCTGCATGGCTTCTGCCACTATGGCAAGAAGCGGGGTTTGTTGCTTGGTCTTTTACACTCTCTTTTCCTACAGCAGGGCAGCACGAAGGGTAGCAAGGATATCACGTTGCAGTTTGCAGTTGCGTTTGGTATTTTTGTGGGGATGCAACTGAGCTGAATCTCTCAGTATAAAGCGACTGGCGTTGGAAACTACATTTTCAGCCATTGTTTAGCTGTCATCCCGTCATGTACTGTCAACCAAAATAATGCGTCTCTCCTTATTGCAGTCATTTACACAGTGGGAGACTCTACGCGGAAACATCACTCGCTACACACGCTCAGTGCCAAAGTGCGTAATGTAGTCAAGGTAATACAATTTAGATGGAGTAAACGAAGTCTGTACATCCATTCAAATCGCTGCGACAAGGGAGTGAAACATCACCTACAGCGCAAATTTCCAGAGGGAAGAGGCTTGCAGCTCATTGTACTGTAAACGGTGGGCTAGTGTTACCTGTAGTGTTTTCAAGCAGGGTTGATTCCGTGGAAAAGAAAGGTCCTCCTTGCCCTTTCTTTCGCGTTGTGTTTTCACGCCTACTATGTTCTTTTCAATTGCACTGAGGTTTGACATGGAAATCACGAAGCAGCAGCACTTTACAATTACATACAACTCACACCTAACAATGCAGGGGAGAACGTACATTTATAGTGACAATTTATACTGTACAGATATATGTCACAGAGTGTCATTTTGTCATGTCGCTACCACTGCTGAAATCTCAGCCTACTTCAAGAGGCCCTAATGCCTTGCTATTTCTGTAAGGGTGATACTTTGACATTCTAGCTGCTATAATATGCTACTATAGAAAAAAGATAATACCCAAATTGGACAAGTAAAGATAGTGTATCTGAGACTATATCTGGGGTAATGATGACACTTTCAGGGCAATAAGAATAGGCTGGATGCTATATTCTTACTGTGATGGTGCAAGGTTGCCCAGGGCAGCAAGTAGACCAGGCCTAAAATAAATCTTTTGGGTAGATTCACTTCACTGGTTTCTTAGAATGAATGATATGCATATGCAATTCTCTCTCTCTCTCTCTCTCTCTCTCACACACACACACACACACCACACACACACACTCTCTCTCTTATAGGGCAAAAGTAGATACATATGTAGCAAAGACACAAGTTGATGAGATATCCACTTTTATTTTTTTGACAAAAGTACACAGTTGATGTCTTAAAGCAAATTTATAGGATTAGACAGTCCAAATGATGGACTGTACTTGTGGAACTCATGGACATCCAGAAGCACGAGGCAAGTTGCAGACAGTCTCCAGCTCCCTCTGGGGTTTCAGTGCTTCTGCCCTGGTGGTGAACTCCTGCCCCCAGGTCAGAAGGCCTTCACCCCTCTCAGGGACTTAATCCCAGGAGACACCTTGGCACATCCTGTGGTGATGTTTTGTGTCTGCGTGTTTATTTTAGTAACCATCTATGCACATAGATCTATCTTTGCTCTGGGTATTACTATATTGGGCTGATTGCTGATGGGCCTCTTCCTCTCAATCATATCATCACTGCCACTGAATCAGCGACGTTTTTGTGTAAGTGTGTGGGTGTGACAGAGTGAGCGCATGTATGTTTATTTTATGTCCAGTGTGTGTGTGTCCTCTGTTTAGTGTGGATGGTTGGGTGAGTTTGAAAGAAAGAAAGTATGTGCATGAGTGTGTATGTCCATGATTATGGCTGTGCACATCTGTGCATGTTCACTTGTGTGTGTGTGAGTGTGAGTGTGTGTGAGTGTGAGTGTGAGTGTGAGTGTGTGTGTGTGCGGCTGCAGATTGTGTGTGTCCATATTCACCAAGGGAGGTGGGAGTGACCCATATTGTGGCTGTCAGTGTGTCATGGTAAAAGCATTGAGCCTGACTATCAGCTGGCCCAGTGTCTGTGGGCTCCCTTGTGGCGCTGGGTAAGCGTGACTCTCCCTGGCGAGTACTCAGCCTTTACTATTCCGAGTAGATGGATAAGTGGTGTCCATAACCTGCTGCCTCCTCCGCCGGGGGAATAGCAGACCGCCCCCCACCCCCTCCCCCTGCTTTTCTTTTCTAGGCCTGGCTGAGGGGATGAAGCTGCCGTGTGCTTTTGTGGGTGTCATCACATTATGTTTCCTTGGGTGCAGGACCAGCTGGATGTGACAACAGCTGGCTAGCAGACATCCCCTCCCCACACACACACACGCACGGACGCACACACACACACACACACACACACACACACACACACACAAACACACACACACACAAACACACACACACACACACACACACACACACTCACACACACACACACACACAAACACGGACACGCACAGACACACACACACATACACATACACACACAAACACACACACATACACACACACACACACACACACACACACAGACACACACACACACACACACACACACACACACACAAACACACACACACACACACACACACACACACACACACAGCTGGCTCCTGTGCTCGCTGGTACTTAGATAACGGTGTTCACCAACCGAGACAGGCTGGCTGTGGTATTGGCGATATGGTTGATTGTTTTCAATTCCCTAAAGATATAAAGTTATATCTGTCAGTGCTTTTTTCCTCACCACTGTACTCCGTCAGGCAGAAAGTGCCGGACTTTGGAGCTTCTGCAGCCTGAAGAGACTGAATCCTATTTAGTAAATCCTGGGGGATTAGTGTGGCATATTACTGTTTATTGGAGGCCGATTATAAGTGGATTTTATGGTTTGTTTATGGGGACCTTGTGACTTGTAACATGAGCTTCATGAGCAGCTGGACTGGACTCTGTCGAGGCAGGACTGTGACATTCTGACAAATGCATGGCTAGAATGTCAAAGCTGTGGCTTTAGCTCTGCACAGAGACTGACAACCAGTGGGAATAGCCTAACAGTCTTTTTAAAGCCAGTGAATGGCTTTCAGTGTAACAAAGGGGTAAAACTCCAACAACCGTCTCCAACACTGTCCCTTAGATGGCATTCGCTCGCTTCATTCGCTGGGATCAAGTCCTTCACAACTAAATAAATGAAGACCTGGAACTTCACCACAAACAAATGCCTGGCTTTCTGCTCAGTGCTTCCAACAGGTCCTGCTATCAATCTATCAGATCACACGACACAAGATCACAGTACAGCGACAGCATGTGTGTGTGTGTGTGTTCTCTGCAGTCTCATTCCCAACCTGTGCAGCACAATGCACACACTTCACAGAGATAAAAATAAAACAAATCCCACAGCGAGGAGAACATATGGAGCAGAGCGTTGAGGAATAGCCTCGGGGGGTGGAGTGTGTGCTGAGCCTCCTCGTTGTTTGTGTTCTCTCTGCAAATGGGTCGTGCAAATTAAACTACATTTCCCATTTTGCAACACGATGATCCAGAGAGTAGTTTCTTGTGGGACAGTTCTGGGTCACATCCGGCCCAGTGTCAGGTGCTATCTGAATAAGAGGGTTGGGGGGGGGGGGGGGTGACAAGCTTTTCTGTGAGGCGTCCGCTGACACACAGAACAATGCACAATACTCCCCCTCTTTATACATGACATGTCAATAAGAGGATTTATGTTCAGAGAAAGCTATTTACAGACAATACATAGCTAAGAGGATCAGAGAGGCAGAGACAACTAGGTGTGAAAAGCAGAACAATCTTTATTTAACAAGCTAATGTTTCACATATTCTGTGTACATCAGTGGGCCTTGTTTTGTCACGGCCTTCGTGAGATTGGAGTGAGCTTCCCAATGGCAAATGTTTGTGCGACCCACTACGCATGTATACATGTTGCTTATGGAGCTTTCCATAAGCTTTCAGTCTTGCCGCATGTTTTACCCCACACCATAGAAGAGATATAATTTCTGCTCTCTGGACACACACACACACACACACACACACACACACACACACACACACACACACACACACACACACACACACACACACACACAAACACACACACACACAAACACACACACACACACACACACAAACACACACACACAAACACACACACACAGAGTATAAAGAGAATGACAGAGGAAGTCACAGGTCACTGTCAGCTCCTTTCTCTCTGTCCCTCTCTGACCGCTGTCCATCCTGTGTGTGGTGCTGACTGATATATCACATGGCAGTGTGTGTGTGTGTGTGTGTGTACATCTGACATTGTATGTGTGTATATCTCTGTCTAGAGTGCGGTGCTGACTGTTTATATGTTGCATTGCGGTGACCTTATGACATCTCTGCCCTCTGGTTGGGAAGGAGCCAGAGCTGAGTGCCAGCCACCACATCTGTGTCCTTGCATACGTCAGTGTGTGTGTGTGTCTGTGTGTGTGTGTGTGTGTGTGTGTGTTTGAATGTATCTATGTATCTATGTATCTTTGTATGTGTGTGTGAATCTCTGAGGGGGCGTGTGTGTGAATATCTGAGGGGGCTTGTGTGTATGCATTTGTGTGTATGTATCTTTGTATGTGTGTGTGAATATCTGAGAGTGTGTTTGTGTTTATGCCTGAATCTGTGTGTGTAGTTTCTCATGTTATTCGGATGAACACATTGTGCTCTGAATCAGAAAATGGCTTAAAGTGAGGCGGATTGGTGGTGACTTCTGTGTGTTTGCTGAGCGAGGTCTTCGAAAGGCAGAGAGCCTCAACAGGGAACTCCTTTGGGAGGAGGGAGAGCCTATTTTGCTAACACTAAGAGGATGGTGCATGTTCTTCCAGGTCACTTTAGGCATTTGTGTGTGTGTGTGTGTGTGTGTGTGTGTGTGTGTGTGTGTGTGTGTGTGTGTGTGTAGGTGCAAGTGTGAGTTTGTGTGTGTGAGTTTGTGCGTGAGTGAGTGTGTGTGTGTGTGTGTGTGTGTGTGTGTGTGTGTATGTGTGTGTCTGTTCCCTGAAAGAGGCGTCTCATCACCAAATGCATCCAAACATCAAACAGCAGTGGCTCCATTCAGCTGGAGAGAGAGAGAGAGAGAGAGAGAGAGAGAGAGAGAGAGAGAGAGAGAGAGAGAAAGGAGTGTGTGTGCAGTGGTGGAACAAGTATTCAGGTCCCTTACTTAAGTGAAAGTACCAATACAGCAATCCAATTCAAATCAATTCCATTTTATTTATATTGCGCCAAAACAATAAAATTGTCTCTAGGCAATTTACAGAGCCCAGGGCCTGAACCTTGGAGCAATGTAAAAATACTTGCTAGTCTTGCATGAATAATACTACTTCATTAAAATGATGGGTTTTTTTAGCAGCAAAATGTAGTTCAAGTATTAAAGTAAAAGTTGTGGGAGAAGAAAAGAAAGAGGGGAGAGACAAAGGAAAGCGAGAAAAGAAGAGCAAACACGAGAGATGTAGCGTTTTTTGGACTGTTATGCAAATGTGACACCTACAGGAAGCTTCTGTGTTAGTAAGTTCTGGCTGTAGAGCCATACACTTAAAGAGTGAGTGTGTCTGTGTGTATTTAATGTCCACGGTATTTATCTAAATTTAGCCCTTTTAGCGCAGAGGATTGATAACCTAGCCTGCTGCTAGTTCACTGTGCAGTCCAGAAGTTCCTTGCCTTAAGCAGATATTCTTCAGTTAATTAGCTATAGTCAGCT
>NC_045162.1:16077123-16079623 GCF_900700415.2 Clupea harengus | reverse complement strand
AAGGCAGCGTTCTGATAAGGATGGTTTAAGGCGCAGCGTCTTCGCAGCTGCGCGTCAAGGACAGCGCATTTTTCAAAGGCCCGTAATGCCGTCACGCATGGGCCCATTAACTGGCTTCACGGGGTGATTATCTGAAGACGTCCTCACTGGCTTTCAAAGGCAGCAGCGCCGGCGTGGGGCTTTCTCACTGGCCACATGACAGAATGTGGGATTCATCCACTTGTAATTAGTTATACAAGCAGCCCTCCTCCGACCCGACCCGTTCTCCTAACGCGTGGATGACGGGCCCCTTTTTTCTGTTACAGAGCTTGTTTCCAAAGTGATAGCAGTATTTAAAAAAAATAGATCTCATTTATTTGTTTGGCACATATAGATAATTGTCTCTCATGGCGTGTTTTTTTCTCCACCACCTGTGGTAGGCAGAGACCCTGCTGGGAGTAGGAAAAGGATATGAACAGATGATTATTAAGTCTGCTGTGACAATTCTTGAATCACAGGCAATTCTATCGTGCTCTTTATGTGGGTACGGTACACCTAGTCATTTTAAAAGGCAGCATTATGATGAGGACTGGTGAGTATTGCTGTTACTATGGCAATCTTTGAAATGCGGAGCACAGAGATGTCATGTAATTGCTGTGAAGTGACATTGGGTAATATTTTCAAGCATCCACTTTTGCATGATGCAAATGACTGAAAAAAAAAACATAAATGCCACCATCAGACATGAACTATATACAGTATATACTTTATGAGGCTTTTGCTGTCATAACTGGCTATGCTTACCCTTATTCTATAAGATGAGACACATTTAAGAATCAATCTTATATACAGTACATAATAAATTATGTATTGATCGGTCTTTCATTCTATTGCAAGTATTGATCATGTTTTTTTTTTCCTCTCCACCGTGCAATGTGTTGAACACGTTTTCTCAGCCGATAAGAACAGTGAGGATGTGGTGGAGTTGCTGGTTGTTTTGAGTGTGCTGAGGTGGGCAGGAATTTTGCTCGTCATTTCGTGGCCGGGGATAAACACACACACAGACACACGGTTGGCTTTACGACTCCTCAAGTCCGAACAGGGCTGGCTGTGCGAGGACTAGATGGGAACGCCAAGCCCTCGCCCTGGTCTCCCAGTCAATAACTAATTTGCTGGGCTAGAAATTAGAATGATCGCACTGAAGGCAATGGCAGAACTTGGCCCATATCCTGCCTCAAGAACCCCAACACTCCCCCCCCCCCAGGAGAAACCTGAACAATAATCTTCCTTGAGAATCGATACGAAACACAAAGCAACAGGAGAAGCCATCTACTTCTATCAGCTGATCTTTTTTCTTCTCTGTCTCTCTCTCTTGTTCACTCTCTTTCTCCCTCTCTCTCTTCTTCACTCTCTTTTTCCTTCTCCCTCTCTCTCTACTTCACTCACTTTCTCCCTCTCTCTTCTTCATTCTCTTTTTCCCTCTCTCTCTCCTTCACACTTCTTCACTCTCTTTCTCTTTCTCCTTCTCTCTCTTCTTCACTCTCTTTATCTGTCTCCCTTTCTCTCCCTTGCTCATATGGCAGAAATACAATTCTAAAATGTCATATTAAAATTTCATACCATTTAGGCCAGTGTTTAGTGTTCAATACAGCATCTGATGTTCCCAGCGGTGAATGGTGGGCTTATATGCTGATGACTTTCTCCCTATTCAGGGATGAGGTTGAATTCCCCCATCCTCCCTTCAGTCGCTGCATGGGAAATGCAGCATTTCATCTGGGGGGGGTCTAGCTTCTGTAAAACATTCTGTGGCATTTAGCTTTGGAGAAACAGGTTTTCAGCTGTGATAGATATTACTGTAACTTGGAGTGTCAGTTTGCCTTATCTGAGTGCAGTGACCACAAGTAATCGGACTCAGTTGGTCTATGTAAACAGTGGTTGTAAAAGGCCCACAGTAGAAACCTCAAGGGAAGATACAGTTACGTTATACAGCTCCCTGGTCTACAGCTTCTGTCTCGGAGTGTCCGTCTCTTTAAGATCTCAGAGAGAGAACTCTGTGGGAAGGAGGGCCGCGACATGATCAAGGATGGATTTCCACCCAAGTAGTACCCAGGTACTAGTCTATGCAGTAATTACTGCAGCAGCAGTTGGGCAATAAAGACTTTACAATCCCATACAACCACAACATTACTAATCGGGCTAATTAGATGATGTATAGCACATGGCTTCATGTATTTTACCCTGACATCAGATAGCATGTTTTGTGTGTTGTGTTGTGTTCGTATGCATGTGTGTGTGTGTGTGTGTGTGTGTGAGAGTGCACATTTTCCCCTGATTGCATGGCAGACCCCTGTGCCCCTGTCCCTTTTAGTGTGGGGAGGTTTTTAATTCCCTCTTCATTTCCCCCATTTTCTGCCTCTCGTCTCGTCTTCTTGGCCCTCGCCTTCTTATCTGCTGATAACGCCCGATCAATAGCCGTGCGGAGGCTGAGCTTGTTCCGCAGCGGCTGTTTCCTGCCCTGCTA
>NC_045162.1:16067123-16074623 GCF_900700415.2 Clupea harengus | reverse complement strand
AGCTTGTTCAAGTGAGCGACAGAAAGACGCAATGGAGGAGAAAGATTGAGTGTGTCTGCGAGAACCAGCAGAGGGAAAGAGATATGGCTGGAGACAGAGAGATAAAGACAAGAAATAAATAAAGGATGTTTCCCCTGAATTAAACATGACTCTAAAACTGCTCGGAGACGATGGGGGACCCTCTCTCAGTTCCCTCTCTCTGGCCCGCAAAAGCACACACAGATTAGGAGCGTTGTTAGGCAAAACGCCACTGGAGAACGTTCTGTGGATTGATACACAGAGGAACGGAAAGTCTTGGAGAGAGACTACAGGGTTGGGATGAGGCGTAAGTGCTACCGACTTTGGGGAGTTGGCGTTGGAGTGACTGATGCCTTTGGGAGAAGGTCTTTGCAATGGAGAGAGCTTTTATGGGGTGTGTGTGTGAGACAGAAACGGGCTGATGTGAGTGCATATGGCTAGGAGTCTGCTCAGGAAATGAATCATGATGTGTGTGTGGGGGAGAGAAAGAAAGTGAGTATTAAGAGGTGGTTTGTGTGTGCAAAGGGAGATGTTTGTAAACTGTATGTATGTGTGTGTGCATACCTGTGTGTTTGAGTATCTGTGTGTATGTACTTCTGCACATGGGTATGCTTGTGTGTATGTGTGCATGCCTGTGTGTTTGAGTATCTGTGTGTATGTACTTCTGCACATGGGTATGCTTGTGTGTATGTGTGCATGTCTGTGTGTTTGAAGGTGCATTGCTCTCCGCAGCAGAGACCCAACAGAGATCCACAGCTCTAAGACACGGGCTCTGTGAAGCACAAACATGCAGCCCTTAGGGGAAATGACTGTTGGTTTGTCCATGCCACTTCAACCCTCCAGTAGTTTTTCTTACTTGGGTGTTTCCTTTCTCACTGGCTGATTACTGCACTGGGCAGCCGCCGCTAATGAAGGCCAGATACGGCGCTGAAAAGGGAAGCTCGACCACTAATGGCGGCGTTACAGGCTTCAGCACAGATCAATGCGCTTCACTCGAAACTCCAATATTTGGGTTGCAGATTTTGAAAAAGACTGTGTGTGTGTGTGTGTGTGTGTGTGTGTGTGTGTGTGTGTGTGTGTGTGTGTGTGTGTGTGTGTGTGTGTGTGTGTATGTGCTATGTGTGTGACCAATTTGTCCAATAAAGAGGCTTGAATCAGGAAGCAATTGTTCAGAGAAACAAATGAAGAAATCAGAATGGAAAAAGGCAACCCATTTACCAGCGCAGGCCACAATTATCCTAATTGAAAATGCCTGACGAATATTGATGCTTTAACTGTAATTAACGGTTTCTGTTACCCGTCTCAAAAGAAACCTATTGCTTTTCCTTTTCTTTTTTTCCTCCTCGACACAGCAGAGAGTCAAGTGGACTGACTTGAATTAGCAGACTATATGTTTTTCTGCACTCAGTTCAAACAAACAAAGTGAGCAAAAAGCATACGAGAATATGCAGGTACACACATTAACACACACACTCTCTCTCTCTCTCTCTCTCTCTCTCTCCCTCTCTCTCTCTCTCTCTCTCTCTCTCTCTTTCTCTGCTCAACATTGATGTAACTTCAACCAGGAATCCAGTGATGAAACTCAAACCAGGAAACTGACTTACGATTGTGAACTTCTAGGGAATGTTGTATAATGTAAACATTTTCATTTTAGTCCGGTTATGTCCCTTTAAGTGCTTCCATTCATCGGTAATTACTGGGGTTTTTTGCTTGGTAAAAATTATTAAAAACAAATAAATTAAAACACTTGTCTGGTAATAATGCTCATACAAAGCATAAAACAAATCCTTAAAACAACATTTGTGTTTTAACCAAATAAATCAATAATATAACTATATCTTAGTGTATTTTATGGAACAATGAGAGTCACAAAATCTGACCACTTACCATTCCCACTAGACAGCTTAGAGAAAAAAAAGATTTGATCCAATCATGTTCCATTCTTCTTGAAGCTTCAGTCTGAGCCCCGCCCTCCAAAGCCTTCTCCTCGTCCTCATGGCAATGAACTGAAAATCAAATGTCAGACACATCATGGTGATTGGCTAATTCAATAATTTAGTGTACAAGGAGGGCGTATGAAACATCCATGCCCAAAGCCTTCTCTGGGTTTGTTTGATATAATATGAAAGTAAATGCCAGATACCTAAAGAAAGTAGGCTGGGACAGTTCTGGTTGTCCAAACTGTGTTTTGATGATGGTTATTTATATATTGTAGTGCCATTACTTTGATAATGATCTTATGTAGTTGTAGGCTATAAATTGCAGAGAAATATGGTAATGTCTCAGCTAGCAACAGTAAAAAGGTTTTTCTGTAACCCTTATCTAATGCTTGAAAAGTGTGTGCAAAAAGGTACAACGTTTCTCCCCGGTTTAAGTTTAGTTTCTTTCTTTGGTTCTACTTCTTTTGTTCTTTAGTTGTATTTGTATAGTTGCTAAGCAGGACCGTTTGATAGCTTTTGAATTACACCAACTTCGAATAATGCAGTGTCAAGCACGATTGTGTTGCGAGGTTGCAATTCCAGCCTACACTTTGGCAGACGAGTAGGATTAGGATATTTTCAATTCATGTTGAAATTAGCTGCCTGCCCTACATCCAAACGCCCACCTCAGGATGCCATCCTGGTAACAGTCAAACTGATTTGAGGACATTGTGATTCTTTTGTCAACCTAGGTATATGCTATATTATAAGCTATGGGCTACATTATATTTGTATTTGTAACATAGATTATTATTGAAACATGTTCCAGTAAGTTTCAGATTTATCTGATAAAATGAATTATTTCCAGCCGGAAAGAAAAAATCCTGGTGAAAGCTCTGGTCCCTTTGGTTATCTATCTCCAGTATGAAATAGCGCTACTGCTTACCATCCATCTCATAAATGATCAGAGCTGTGAGAGACAAAGTTCAGTGAGGAACAGTGTGTTGTACAGTCTGTGTGGAGCTGTATTTAAGATGGCTGGCACAGGGGCGGGAGATCAGATTGAAACATGTGCAAGTACAGTGAGCAATCTGCATTCACTCACTCCAGGTCCCCCCTCATCCGGTGACCTCTGACACAGTCCTTTCAGTAAATGAGTACGACATGATGTCACACACAGGTCAGCACACCTGGGGATCCCTCCCCCGATTCATTAACACTCACTTCAGACGATGCCCATTAAATAATTCAGTGCTCACTTGCGAGCCTGAACAAGATCGCCGTCTTGCTCTCTCTCTCTCTCTCTCTCTCTCTCTCTCTCTCTCTCTCTCTCTCTCTCTCCATCTCTTATCTATTGGCCCCTACCGTGCTCGACCAAATCAATCAGTCCTAAATTAAAACAGCGTGAGCATGACATGAGGACAGTGAGTACATTGCATTAAAGATGGATGCTTGGCCCCGTCTGTGAGAGGCTGTCGAGCGTAATGCGCTGTGACATGCGTCGCACACACTGAGTGCAGGAGCACCCAGGGGAGCGAGCGAGGTTGGACCGGAGGGGCAGGGGGGGGGGTGTTGACGTCCAGACAGGTGTCATCAGCCCAAGGCCCATGAGTTTCCTCCCTCATTCCGAGGTGAAAATAAGCACTCGGAGAACCCCGTTGTGACGAGGCGAGGCAGGGCGGCATTGACCGGCGCGAAAGCCTCCGCGGGGAGCTCCAGGGAGAGGCAGCACATGCCCAGAGGCCTTGGGCAGTCCCAGCATGCCTTGCAGGTTGACATTCTGGAGGGCTTTCTGACAGGCAGTTTAATCGTCTCATCTGGGAGAGAGGTGCTGCAAGGCCCCCACCCACTCTGCCAGCGCTGTGCTGGGATCAGCCTATTATGGGAACCAAAAACCCTCCTCTCTCTCTCTCTCTCTCTCTCTCTTTCTGACTAACTCTCTCTCTCCCTCTCTCTGCTCCCAGTCTCTCTTCCTCCCTCTCTCTCTCTGTCCTACTCTCTCTCTCCCTCTCTCTGTCTATTTTGCTCCCACTGTCTCTCTTCCTCCCTCTCTCTCTCTCTCTGTCAGTCTCTCTCTTCCTCTCTCTTTTCCTCCCTCTCTCTTTGTCTATCTCCCCCCCTCACTCTCTCTCTCTCCCACCCTCCACCTCCACTCTCTGCCGCTCTATCTCTCTCTGCCTCACCCCTTCCCTCGTCTGGTTGTTCTGAGCGATTTCCCTGGTGGGAGAGATGAAGAGACCCACAGACGCGTTGCCCCCGGCTCTTCTCCTCTTTAATAGGCGGCGTATTCCTGCTGCTGCGGCGCCAGGTTCACCTTGATGTCACGTATGATTGTGCCTGTTCAGAGGGTGCACACTCTTCATGTGCACCGCACAGCGATGGTGGAAATGGAGGAAAAAGGAAATGTTTTTGCTCTAATTTCTCCCCTCTCTCTGTCTCTCTCTGTCTCTCTCTCTCTTTCTTTCTTGCCTGGAACTAGGTTATATAGTTTAGTTAATGTGTTGAATTCTCTCCTGCGGATTCGCAGTGTGTGATCTGACAAAGGGAATGATCCAGTGCCATTTTCTGAAAACTATTTATTATAATCTGAGGGATCTTAGGTTGCGGGTCTTTGTATGAAAAGTGAGACAGATTAACCTCTTTACCTCTATCTCTGCCTGAGCCTTTTCGCTCCTTCTCTTCTCTTTTGTCTTCCATCCTTACCTCCCTCCTTCCTTCTTTCCTTCTTTCTCCCCGATTATCCCTTCATGTATTTCACACCCCCGTGCCTCTCTCACGTCTCTCTCTCCCCTGTCATTCCTTCTCTCTCTCTCTGAGCGCAAGAAGTCAACCAATACTTCCTCCTCTTCCTCACGCTCCACTGGTCCGTTTTGCCGTCGATCGATGGTGAGAGCTCCCCAGAACTGCCAAATCAAGCACACTTGCTCAGTTTGTATGGGGAAATCCGAGCAACAAGCACCTCAAACTAGCGCCGGTACTTTGCTCGGTGATCAGGTGACCTCGGTCCAGATGACCTTTGATCTTCACGGAGAGGCTGTCCCTGAGAGCTGCACCACAAGCAAGGTCAAAGGAGGTCATTATCAGTGAACGTTGGCGTGGTGAAGGTCAGCGGAGCATTGCATGCTGGGATTGTGGAGGAGGCAAAGCCGTGCAGTGCAGTGCATGCATGCCCAGCACACCATCAGCCTCATTCTCCGCTAATGGAAGGACTTCGCCTCCCATCTGACCTCCTCAAACACTTTTATGGCTTAAGCTGAAGTCTAGGGCAGAGTCACTCGGGTGACGCTCTCTAAAGCCACTTCATGTGTTTATTTTGTGTGTGTGTGTGTGTGTTTCCTTGCGGTAACTGCATCTCCCAGTGTGAAAAGCTGGGAGTGTGTTTTCGGAGGGGCCAATCGATGAGGAGTAGAGATCTGGAGGGCTGTTTGTGTAAACATCTGCTCCAGTATAAAGCTCCTTTCTTTTCCTCCCCCTGCAGCGGAGGAGCTCTGGGCAAGGGACCTGAAATCTTCCCTTTTTTCACCAAAGTAAATACACACACACACCAGACAGGATGAGTGATGGATGTGTGATTTCCCATAGTCCTTTGCATTCTGTGTCTCTGGTGGATGGTGTGGATGGAGTGGGGGTGTACTGACACCCTGAAAGATGGACCCAGGTTACTGTGACACAGAGACGGTGGTGTCTAGCTGTTTGTGTGTGTCCTCTCTCTCTCTCTCTCTCTCTCTCTCTCTCTCTCTCTTTCCCTCCCTCTACTTCACTGTGTGTGACTCTGACAGAGCATAAATGGAGGACTGAAATGCCTTTCTGTGTGACGACGAAGAGAGAAAAGGCTTTATATGTATACACATGAGAGGGAGAGATAGAGAGATGGAGAGAGGGGATGAGAGAGAGAGAGCGAGAGAGAGAGAGATAGATAGAGAGAGAGAGAGAGAGAGAGAAGGAAAGTAGGTAGTGGGTGGGGAGAGAGGGTTGGGGGGGCACTCAAAAATTGCAAATGGTGGCAAAGATGCAGGCAGTGCTGTTGCTCGTAGAAGTCAGCAGGACGGATGTTTAATTCATGTCCTCCTCACGCTCTATTTTTCCCAGGGTGCAACAGAGCGGCCTGTGCTGCGATGTGACTACCTATTTGCTCAGCCGCATGTTGCAGCAGGTTTGTTATCCCAGGGAACCTGCTCATAGACCTGAGATGCGCCCACTGTCATCTTAACGGCACGTCAGCACACACGGCTGGATCCTTGAAAGCAGTGCTTTAACAGGCCGCAGCGGCTGGAGATCAGGAGAGTAAAGAGACTGAAAGGGGGTTTAGGAGGTGGCACTAAACCAGGCAGCAATGGCCACCTGTTTAGGTCCCTTTCAGAGCAGGATTTATTCTTGCTTTCATTCTCTGGGCCACAGGGCTTTGTGAAAGAGCCAACAACAGTTATTTGTTTCTGGCTCCTTCACTCTTCTTGGTGTGTTGGGTGCTTCTCACCAGAGTGCTGTAGACATGAAGTGGGGAAGACCCCACATGAACCAATACCCATTTACACTGGGACATCAGGAATGAGATCTGAACCTATACCCATTCACACTGGGACATCAGGAATGAGATCTGAACCTATACCCATTCACACTGGGACATCAGGAATAAGATCTGTGATGCAGAATGTTCAGGATGCAAGCAAACCTGTGTCTCTCAAGTCCTTTTAGTCCGTTAGACCTTCAGTATTTTTGGTATGGATTGTAAACCACTTTGTGCTTCTATGCTTCATAAGAGTTTTATTAATACACTTATTGTTCAAGATGCAAGATTACTTTATGTTACTATATTCGACATTGCTACTCCTCTCTGCAGCCCCACTGGCCTTTGGGTGTGGTCTTTATAGTCCACACGTGAGAGGGTCTGGATCAAGTGCATGCCTGGAGAAGGTTTGCATTTCTCACCACACTTGAGCTCACCGTGCTCTCTTTTGTGCTTTGCTTTTATGTCCGTCCCCTAGATTTCAACTCAAATGATTTATTTATTGAAATAACCCCCCTATTTTTGAAACTCTGTGGTCTGTCTCCACTTTATGTTGTTGCTTTTTGTGGAGACCGGACATCAGACTGGACGCTTCAGGGTTTGGTAGTGGACTATGTCTCTGGTCTGATCTATCTATCTGTCTATCTGTCTATCTATCTATCTATCTATCTATCTATCTATCTATCTATCTATCTATCTATCTATCTATCTATCTATCTATCTATCTCTATCATATATATACACAGTACTGCAGTCCAATAACACCATCAGCAGTCTGTACTCTCAGGTAATACCCACTAAAGCCCAATAAGGTTCAACATTTACCATATCTCAGCCGCCCACCATTTAGTGTCGTGTCCCGTTAGTGTGTTTGTGCGGACGCGGAGAAGGCCAGGTCAGGTGGCAGCTGTGTTATTTCTGTGCTGTGGAGAGGATGCCGCGGCTCCAGCCGCTCTCCCTGCTCCCCTTCAGGCACCCCGCACGGCCATTACCTGCCCCGGTGTAATCTCCCTCCCTGTCCCTTGCAATTATCACCGAAGCCTGGTTCCTCCACCTATC
>NC_045162.1:16017123-16059623 GCF_900700415.2 Clupea harengus | reverse complement strand
GCAAGCTTTTTTAACTGCACAATCAACTTCAATCAGAATTTTACAAAAGAAACACAGTTTTTCCAGAAATGAAACAGCTGTAGTTAGGAAATACAGCAGGGGAAGGAAATGCTTATGGGAATTTTGCCATAACCATAACAAAACATAACTCCACCCACCAGAGTGCAGATATTAGCGACTGTGGCATGGTGAGACACCATCAACACTTCACATCCCTCAGCCCAGATTAAACGCTTCAAAACCAAATTATTAGGCCAACTATTTGATCCTGTGCAAATGGATATATATATAAATGAGCAAACAGTATTTTCATGGCATGGTAACTTTGCTTTTCCTCATATTTTTACGACATACGTAGCTGTCAGCACCTTAGACTTGATTTAGTTCCCTCAGCCTGAGCTGGAGTGGGCCATCCTGTGGGAGCTCCTTCCCTCAGAGTGTATTTAAATTTGGGACAGATCCCGTGAATAATTGATCAGTGTCTGGAATAGCCCAGGCAATAATACTATTATGGGAAATGGGCAAGGGCTTCCCTCTGTCTCACCCAAGAACAAAATGTATTGAAAGGAACAAATTCACTTTAAAAATGATAAAGTTGCCTCTGTATAATTTTTCTCCTAAGGGTGTATATGTTGTTGAATAGAAGGATTATGTGTATTTTAGGTGATAGAGTTCCAGTTAAATTCATCTCACTGACTCACTGACTGAATGTCTCAAGCACATTTTGGTGTATGCATGCAGTGCCAATGTTAGTCAGTCAGTGCACCGCAATGAGTGACCCTCTCTGTCTTTACCTGGGTTCAAAGATGTTGATCGCATGCTGACATCACCTGCTTCTTCAGAAGCATGGGAGGAAGGGGTGTCATTTTATTGACTAAAATATCAACAGCCTTTCACCAGAAGTGCAAACTCCCCCTTTAAGAGGAGGTCTGACTGCTGCTCACCCTACTTGTCTGTTAGAGAGGGACCTCTCTCCTGTATGTTTTGTCCCTTAATGCTAGGCCTTGAATTTCATGTGGTCCTCACATTATGCCTCTCTCTCTCCCTCTCTCTCTCTCTCTCTCTCTCTCTCTCTCTCTCTTTGTCTCTCCTTCTTTCTCCTGTGACCTAACGACTTGGGGCTGTCACGACACTCAGCGGTTGGTCAACTTCTGTGCTTGAAGACCAAATACCTGTAAGGGGAAGGAGAGTGTTTACATACCTGTTCGAGATTTCAAGTCAGAGGTTGGCGGGTTGGGGAGTCTGTAGGTGTGTAGAAAATGGCTGCCAGCATGGCCCACACATCAATCACTGTTTTGATGGACACCTTGCTGTCACAGAGGATAAACACACAGACTGAGGTGTGCTGTTGCATTGAACAGTGACTCAACTCTCTTTGTCATGCAGCTTGTGTCTCTACCCCCCCCCCCCCCCAGACAGCTGCCTATGGGCCAGATCAGGCACACATCTGGCTCTTTCTCGTCTGTGTTCTTGGCTGGAGATTGGGCAAGCACTGCCTCCTGCATCATGATCAATTAAAGGTTCCCCCCCAGAAATGACAGCTGAGAGAAAGGGAGCTGAACTAATTACAACGCTGATTAGTCAATGGAATGAAATGCTTCCTACCCCGCCCGTCTGAACTCCGAGAACGAATTGTCGTCATAAGGTTAGGGCTACGTAGCGGACGCTAATGACGGAGCGTGTTCCCGTCAAACAGATCCCTGCACCCTCGTTAACCTAGATTCGGTAAACACGGATGGAATGAAACATGATCCCATCACAAGCTCACTGTCTGCAGTCATTTTTGTCTGCAGGGCGTTCCAATTTCTTTGCACTCAAATCAGCTCTTGGACCCACTGAAGTCACCCTCCTTGTCTATGTGTAAAACTTATCTCTGAAACATTGTGACACTGAGCCAGGCCAGTAATACTTAAAGTACTTACAAGCCGCAAGGAGTCAAGGTCAAAATCCTTAGCTAACTCTCAGCTATAGTCACTGCTCTCCACTCCTGTTTTATACCCATTTACATAGTTCTTTGTTCTCCAGAAACTTCTCTATTCTCTCAGAGGTATACTTTACTCTCAGAGGTTTGTGGGATTACACATAAGAGAGCTCTTGGAATTTGGCAATCAATTATTTAGGCCCGTAACTAGAAAAGAAAATTCTGACAATTGTTTTACACAATCTTGTTGGTTTCCCCTTCTGGCAGGAGGCAGCCACAAAGGCAGTCTCTTATTTCACTACGTTGTTTTCCTGTGACTTTAAATGCAGTTGACAGCAAGCACTCTAGACTATTGCCTAGATATGAATTTTAACTGAGTACTGGAAAAGATTTGGACACGATTTGTTCAATAATTCATCCAGCTTATTGAGTTCTCGCAAACGAATCTCGATGTGTGGTCAAAATGGGATAACACTTATAAATAAAAAATGGCTAATGAAACTGTTTTGATGACTCAGCACTTGTAGGCTCCCTTGAAGTTCTGTCTAAAAAGACTCTGCATTGTTGAGTGTGTGTTCAGGCAAACGCTGTTACATAATTTTATATTTTTGTGTGTATCATGTTCTTTGATCAAGATATGCATTAGTGATTGCATCAAGGAGGCTTTATCAAATATTACAAAGAGTATTGAATCTCTCCCAGACAATGGTGATTGAGCTCTTTTCATTTCATTTAGAATAAAGTATTAAATAAGCATGATATTTTACATTTTATTTTAGAGATCAAATATAGGTCTGGCTATCCACTTTTACACACACACACACACACACACACACACACACACACACACACACACACACACACACACACACACACACACACACACACAGACACACACACACACACACACACATATTGTCTCACACACACACACACACACACACACACACACACACACACACACACACACACACACACACACACACACACACACACACACACACACACACATACTGTCACACAATAAAAATGAAATCAACATAGGACAGTGCACATGGGAACACCAGGGAACATTTACAGCTATGAAAACTATCTCCCTCTGAATTAGCTATGTCTGTGTCAGTGTGCACTGTAAATTCTTCTAACTACTAAATGCACACTACTTCACTGTTGACGTCATGTCTATGTGCAAAAGTTATAAATCTTCTCCATCACCTTAGGGAAGCTCTGCCATAGAATAAGATGGAAATCACTGTGTTGGTCCAGATGTTGCAGACGCATGGTGTCCATGTTAAGTGCAATGACATCATTTTTTCATGACTCATCTTCAAGTATTCAAGCAAATTTGCACCAAAAACCTCTTAACCAACCATATCAAATTGTAGCATATGTTGTCAGTTTTGAGAAATAAAATCCATCATGGGATGGCTGAGAAATCCATCATGCGATGGCGTTTGGTCATCCTTAAAATGTTCATGAAAATGTAATGGATGGAAACACAAGGGCTACGATGAGTTAGAGCACAAGTGTGTGTATGTGTGTGTGTGTGTGTGTGTGTGTGTGTGTGTGTGTGTGTGTGTGTGTGTGTATATGTATGTGTCATATTGTGCCTGTTAGGGACTTGTGTGGTGCTGGTGTAAGCAAAAGTGTATGCTCTCCTGCATCTGTCTGCCACTGCAGTCTGTGCTCTGAATAACAACAGACACCAATCACTTTCAAGATGCATTCTGCTTGTTGGGAGGAAAGTTTGTTTCTGTCAGGCTAATGATCATGTGTGAGTGATTGGACATGCTTCCTTGTGGTCTGATTAGAAGGGCTTTTGGCTCTGCTGCTCAGACAGCAGGCCTACCATAAAGCTACACACACACACACACACACACACACATAGGCATACACATACAAACACACACACACAGGCATAGACATAGGCACACATGTGTGTACACACACCCACACACATACACACATACACACATACACATACACATACACATACACATACACATACACATACACATACACACACACACACACACGCACACGCGCACACACACTCATGCATACAGGCCCCGCGGTAAAACCTTTTCATGACCAACATGCTCTGGTGCTTATGAAAAAAGGAAGACAATTATATTTCCTCTCCTCCTCTTACTGCTCCTCCTCCCTAAACCCTTACCCAATTCTGGTGGAGAGAGAGAGAGAGAGAGAGAGACAGAGAGAGAGAGAGAGCAAACTCTATTCTCAGTCTTTTCAATTTGGAGGGAAATTGGCTTCGTGCTGAAATATTAATCCTTCCCACTGATTCTAAATCCAGTTTTCTAATCTACTCTTCATTAAAAATGCATTTGGGACATGCTTTATTTGAATGGAGTGGAGTGGAGTGCAGTCGCGAGGCAAGGCATGGCATGAGACATATACCCTGCCCATAAGGGGACAGCTGAAGTGGGTGTCTGTGGCAGAGGCCTTGGTTTGGGTGTGTATGTAGTGTGTGTGTGTGTGTGTGTGTGTGTGTGGGTGTGTGTGTGTGTGTGTGTGTGTGTGTGTGTGTGTGTGTGTGTGTGTGTGTGTGTGTGTGTGTGTGTGAGAGAGAGAGAGAGAGAGAGAGTTCTGCTGCCAGAGTGTTGTTTTTATCTTAGTAAGCGTGGGGTGAAGAGGAGTCTGCAGAGCTAGCCTAGCCTGGCGTATGCTCTCCTAGCTCTGTCATAAACTATTTTGTCAGCTATTTTTAGCTCTTCTATTAATAATATCCTCTTTGTCCTACATTTGTCCTACATAATACTGGGAGCCTTCTCCTGGGAGGTCGTTGTCACTATAAAGACTCCCTTTTCTCTTACTCTCTTTCTTCTCTTACTCTCTTTCTTCTCTCTCTCTCTCCCTCTGCCTTGCTCTTGCTCGTTTGTTCTGGTCTGACCCCGTATTCCAGGCTAACAATAGGCTCAGCCTTTCGTATACATACCAGTGAGAGTGATCGATACATTGATGGAGTGAGTCATTGATAGGGAGAGATGATAAATGGGCAGAGCTGGCAGATTTGTTCACTGCAGCACAGTCCCTCTGGAGGGAGAGGAGCCCGGCTCGAGACCAGGCAGGCAGGCAGGCAGGCAGGCAGTCAGCACTGTGCCTGAACACCAGTCCTCCCCTCACAGGATGGGTCTGGGTCGAGCCGGGCTCGTGGGGATTACTCTCTGCTCCCCTCCACTCCCGTGCCCCTTGTTCTGTTCTTGATCTCGCTGAAGGGTGATCTTGCTCTCTCTCTCTCAATCTCTATCTCTTTGTCTCTACAAAAGATATCTCTCTCTCTCTCTCTCTCTCTCTCTCAATGTTCTCTTTCTACATCTCACTTGTTTTTGTTCTTCCAATCCCTTCCCTGCCCTTTCTGCAGGACAGTAAAGCCCTATATTCTCTCTGGCTTAGCTCCCAAGTTAGATCCCCACCTCAGAGCAAGTCTCCACAGGCAGCCTGTGCTCTGATTACCCAGTCCAGGGCCTCATTGTGACACACCTGAAGCCCTCATCTCAGCAAACCCAATGAAACGCTCATAAAACACTCACGGAATGTTTACCAGCCCTGACCAGCTCCCTCTGCATGCAGCCTTCTCCTGCACGCACAGGCTAACACAGCAAAGCAGTGGGCTTGATAGATACACAGCCTTCTCCTGCACGCACAGGCTAACACAGCAGAGCAGTGGGCTTGATACACAGCCTTGCCACAGTACTCTGGAAACCGTGTCTGAAGATCTGTAAAAACAACACACACACACACACACACACACACACACACACACACACACACACACACACACACATTGTGATCATGCACTACAGTCTGGATGGATCCTATGACAAACACATCACAACAGTGGTATTATACCCCCCCCACACACTCCTCCTCATTTTAGGCATAACATCCGTTCAGTGCTCCTTCTCAACCCCAAGAGGTCGGCTCTCAGTAGGGCAGCCATAACCTGCAGCATGTCAGTTCCTGCTTCTTAACACCCCGAACAGGCAGCCCTCCTCTCGTTGGAGTGGATCAGGTGACAGGTGAGTTAGCCCGCTGATTGCTCAGGTGACAGGAGAGTTAGCTGCATTGCTCAGGTGACAGGTGAGTTAGCTGCATTGCTCAGGTGACAGGAGAGTTAGCTGCATTGCTCAGGTGACAGGAGAGTTAGCTGCATTGCTCAGGTGACAGGAGAGTTAGCTGCATTGCTCAGGTGACAGGAGAGTTAGCTGCATTGCTCAGGTGACAGGAGAGTTAGCTGCATTGCTCAGGTGACAGGAGAGTTAGCCCGCTGCATTGCTCAGGTGACAGGAGAGTTAGCTGCATTGCTCAGGTGACAGGTGAGTTAGTCCGCTGCATTGTTAGGGCTTCCTCTGTGAATGGGAAAACATTGCTGCTTCCTGTAGGTCTACGTCTGGTTTTATGGGCTGTTCAGAAAAAAAAACAAGAAAAGGAAAGCCAAACTGCATTGAGGAAGCCTCAAAATGAATTTCTTTGTGTGGGGAAAGGGTCTGAGAACACTAGCTACGTGGGCATCCGTTTAGACACACAGAGACTCCAGCCATTGTCCAAGACAAACACACTGCCCACCTCGTCACCTCACAATGTGTTACAGTGTGTGTGTATGTGTGTTTGTGTGTGTGTGTTTGTGTGTGTGTGTGTGTGTGAGTGTACTTTTGTGTGTGTTTGTGTCTTTTTTGGACTGTGTGGCAAAATCTGCTTTTTTTCCCTGTATGTACGTGGGTGAGCACTGCTCAAACAGGTTGAGATGATGGCTATGTGGGTGGTCACAATTGCACCAGAGCTTGGCTGCACTGTCTGCTGTGAGCTGATATTTGCCGGCTTTTAAATGGGTGTGTGTGTGGGTGTGAGTGTGTTTGCTTCTGTATACATGCATATGTGTGGGCTTCTGCGTGTGTGCGTGTGTGTGTGTGTATGTGTGTGTGTGTGCGTGTGTGTGTGTGAGTGTGTGTGTCTGTGTATGTGCCTGTGTGCCAGTGTGTATGAGAGCGAGTATGACTATGTTTCAATCCATGCCGCCATAAATGGACTTCTATTTACAGAGCACTTACAGAAAACGTCTGTGAGTTCAAAAGGCAGAGGAGAGAAGAACACCTGTCATTCAGTAGAGAAGGGATGGAAGAACGTGTACAGTAGAGATGCCCCTGTCTGTTTGCTAATGCATATGTTATGGAAGCTATGGGTGTGTGTTTGCATGTGTGCTAATATGTGTGTATGTGTGTGAATATCTGCTTGTGTGTATGTGTGTGAATATCTGTTTATCTATGTGCGTGTGTGTGTGTGTGTGTTTGTGTGTTTGTGTGTGCATGCATGTTTACCAACATGTCTGTGTGATTGTGTGTGTGTGAGTGTGTGTATTTGTTTATGTGCATGGTGCTATAATATATGTGAGTGCGTTACTGTGCATGTGTACTAACATTCATGTGTGAGTGTGTCTCAGTGTGTGTGTGTGAGACTATGGAGCGGTTCAGCTGAGGCTCTCACTCCTGCCATGAGTGTGTGTGTGTGTGTGTGTGTGTGTCTGTGTGTCTGTGCGTGTCCGTGTTTGTGTGTGTGTGTGTGTGTGTGTGTGTGTGTGTGTGGTTCAGCTGAGGCTCTCACTCCTGCCATGAGTGTGTGTGGTGTGTGTGTGTGTGTGTGTGTGTGTGTGTGTGTCTGTCTGTGGTTGTATGTGTGTGTGTGTGTGCGTGTGCGTGTGCGTGTGCGTGTGCGTGTGCGTGTGCGTGTGCGTGTGCGTGTGCGTGTGCGCGTGTGTGTGTGTGTGGTTCAGCTGAGGCTCTCACTCCTGCCGTGAGTGTGAGTATTAATGAGAGAGCCACACGGCTGAGTCTTCATGCATTAGCACCCGTAATGTGTCAGCAAGCGCTTCATACACACATCACACCCACGGCAACCCCGTTAACACACACCCACACACACACACACACACAAACACACACACACACTATGGCTCTGTCTTTCCATATTTTTTCTCTCCCCTCTCCCTCTTTGTCTCTCTCTGTCTCTTTTCTTTCCTCTCTCTCTCTCTCTCTCTCTCTCTCTCTCTCTGTCTCCTTTCTTTCCTCTCTCTCTCCCTCTCTTTCTCTCTGTTTTCTTAGTCCTGTCTCAGAAGGAGTCATTTTATCCTCAGCTTGGGAGCTTCTGAATAAACACGCAGCATTATGCAGAGACAGCCAAAGTGATTACCCGCTTTTAAAAAGCCGTTATGAATATTTATGACGCTTTACTGTCACCACTTATTTTCTGAGGTTAGTTTGTTATTCTGTTTAGTATACTTAATATTTTCATGCGGAATCTTTGATGTCGCATTTCCCACCCTCCCAGCTTAGTTAAGTCAGGACTTTGTGCCATTATACTGCTATACTGAGGCCGCACATTCACTGAGGCTGTTCTCACGCGATAGCAACTGAACAGCATGTGACTCATGAAACCAGCTCTGGGCTCCCTCAGAAGAGGGACCTCATGTTATGACTAGAAAACACTGTCTCAAATGCAGAAACTTAGTGTGAGGTTTTTAAAAATAAATAGAAAAACAAACAAAAAAAAACAAAAGCACCCCTCTGTGATAATTAGAATTGATGGGTTTTATGTGGCGTACAAGTAGTACAAGTGGTGTGCATAGAGCAAGTTCTAGAGAAATCTTCAGCCTACAACATGGCGTCTGCTCAACCAAGGGTCCCTGGCATATTTACACTACTGAGACGAAACGTTATTGGGTTTTTTATTGGAGATGAGCAAAAGGCAGCGGTGGCTGGAGTCAAGGAGACATTTTGAAATAACTCTAGACAGGTATGACCTACTCTCTGCCTGCTGGAAATGGTGACTCATGCAGGGAAAGAAGGAAGCGCCATTTCTTTTGGAGGCCATTTTCTTCTTTTTTTGGGTCAAAATGGGGATTCATGAAAATGGTAACAAGAGCACTGGACGGTTACGGTGGTATCGTCTCCTCAAGGTATGCAGGGCAGGATGTGTGAGGGTGAGATGAAGGGAGTGACTGCAAAGTTTCAAAGTAGACGGAAGATCTGCAAGAAAGAGAGAGAGAGAGAGAGCGAGAGTGAAGGAAGCGTCCTTGAGAAAAGAGATATGAGGATCATAAGAAAGAGCGCAAGCGAGACAGAGAGAGAGAGGGGGGGGGGATGATGGAGGGAGAGAGAAAGCTGGAGAGATAAGAAAGGCATGAAGAGAACAGACACATGGCTTGAGGTAGCGACTCTTCATTCATCGAAACAAATTTGGTTTGGTTGTCTTAGCAGACGGCCCTGCCGGTGCCCCCAGGAAGAGAGGCGCTGTGTGTGCACTGATTCAGTTTGAAATGTCATTTAATGTATTAGCCTCAGCTTAATACATACTGAGACTCATACCTGAAGACACCGCCACATCCCCAAAAGGGTCAGAAAGAGAGGCAGAGGAGCCGCGGCCACAGAAATATTAGGTTATACCACGTCCACATGTGTGTGTGTGTATAAATATATTGATAAAAAGGGATGAGTGAGTGAGAATGAGAGAGAGAGAGATGAAATCCATCAGGGTTTGCTGGTGCTTTTCTGTCTGTGTACTTTGTGAAAAGCTGTGTGGGAGGACATGGGGGCATTTGTCGGTCTATGAGTGGGTGTACGGTTGGATGGCTGTGTGTGTGTGTGTCTATTTTTTTTTCATACCCACCGATTATTCTGTTAGACAAAAATTACAATTACTTACAGCCACTGGGCATGCAGCAGAGTTGAGATGTACCTCAGACCCTTACTCACGGTCATGTTAAGGTTCTACAGACGAGGAAGAGGGTGTTCAACAAGCATAAATATCTCAAATAAAAGCATTGAGGTGCAAGGATGTTGAGGTACTGAAATATGGAGCACATAGTTTGGGATAGACAGGTAATGCCTGCATGCAAAAGCTTTGGGATAGACAGGTAATGCCTAGCGTGCACATCGTTTGAAGACAGAGGATCCAAATAGCAACATTGAGATGTGAATGAGTTTTGTGCCATGAGGTCATACCTGTGTGCGAGGCGAGTGTGGGGGTTGGCTGGTTCAACGGCAGGTCTGTTCGGCCCATAGGGTAATCAATAATTCCATGCTTGAAGCATGTGTGTTCTCTGGGTTCACACTGAGTTTCATAAATGTTCGTATTTTTCCTTATACATTATGTACACAGACACCATCTTCAAAGACATTTTTTCGGTTGAATTTGTTGTGAAACACGTGCCGCATAAGGAGAGTTGCATGTTTGTCACGTAACGCCTCTATAGCCTAAAAGGAACATCAGGACATGTAGATATCGCTCACTGAGCCTGAGAGATGTCCTGCACAGCAGGGCTGACAGTAGGCAAACATGTCAGCTCCTCTATCCCTGGTTGCAATCTCATGGTACAAGTTCATTATCGGCACAGCTAGTTGTCTTTGCAGCACTTATCGCCACCTCGTTCTGTCTCGGAGACTCACAAAGAACCTTCCTGAATCCAGCAGAGAAGCCTCGCCTGCCCACTGTTTGAGAAAGGTTCCGTTGTTGCCATGGAGTCCACCTGTCCGTGACCTTGCTGCTGAGCTGGAGTTCATTAGTCACCAAGCACTGACATGAGCGATTTGCGCAGGCTGGCTGGACAGCCAATGGGAGGAGGCTATAGCTGATACCTCACGGAGACCTTATATATTCACTGCCACTTTTGAAGTGCTTCCATAATGAATTAAATGCTTTTGGACACACACACACACACACACACACACACACACACACACACACACACACACACACACACACACACACACACACACACATACACACACTTCGCCATTTCATGTTTTATCTCTGTCATGCTGGGCTCCCAGTATCAGAAGCATCTCTGCCTGACATTATAATTCAACACCCTCTCGACGCTTCTGGTTTCTCCCCCCCTCATGAAAAATAGAATTTCTGTCAATTTGATTTGCTAGCCTTTGTTTTCTTATTATCAGTTGTCTGTGTTCTGCTGCACTCTACTTGTTTGCGTGCGCACACACACTCACACACGCACACACACTTAAACACACATACACACACACTTAAACGGTACAGACCACTATTTCAATAAAGCAAGTGAAAAAGGATTCATTTTGTGAATCCGTAAGCAGTGCCACCACTCATGTCTTCACCGGTTCAATCCTCTTCAATTTTTCAAAATATTCAAATGGGAAAAAGGGTTCCCAGCCCACAGTTCAGTAAGGAATGAATTCCAAAGAAGATGTCAGATGCGCAGGGAATAGCTGTGGCTGATAATAAAGGACCCTGTGTGTTTAATGATGCCTAGAGCAGGGGTGCCGAGCTCCCTTTTTCAGGATGCAGAGTCCTTTTTTTTGGAACGAGTATTAAGAACATTCTATGTGTTCGTGCCTGTGTGTGTGTGTGAGTGCATGCGCGCGTGTGTGTGTGTCTGCGCGTGCTTGTGCTTGTGCATGTATATTTTACTCATGAAGATAAAATGGTAAATAATATCAGACCGAAGAAACACACAGCGGACATGATATCTCATTCCAATATGAATCCCTTAGTGGGATTCTGACTGTGGCCTTCTGATGCATATTTACATATTTACAAACTAACAGTCATTTGCGTCCCTTTTCCCCAGCAGTATGTAATACTCCCGGAGCATGATCTTGGCCTACTGCTTGCCACCGTGAGCACCAGGCTGTAGCAGTTGAGCTATATGCACTCAAGGTTAATAAGGCTGTCTGAAATGCCATTCTTTAGTCGTGATTCTCCGCACGTAGCATCAGTTTGGGATACTCCCGTGAGCACCCTTCTGAAGTTTTAGGTTTTAAGGTTGGTTAAATGAATGTGTTGAGTTGTATTACTGGTGTCATTTAGTGCCTCTTTCTGATATTTCCCAGAGTCCTTCTCTGTATTTTTGTGACAGGTTGTGTTACATGCTGCCCTTTTTGTGTAAGTGGAACATGCTCAATAATGGGGCTGTATTACAATAATGGAGAACCGGAGTGGTCGCAACTTTTACACCCAGAATTAAAGATTGTCGTTTGACCGTCTCTCAGACCTGGACAAAAAAAAAATGCACACCTCAATTAATCTCGGAAGATGTTAAGAGGAAGGAAGATTGTTTGCCAAAAAAGGCAGAGGATGAAGAGGAGGAAAGCTTAAAAACTGCCCCTAGGTGTGAAGTCGACGAGGCTCGCGAGACTCGTGTTCATATCTCATTAGTCCCAGCACTGTCTCTCTGACTGATCTCTTAAACACAGTAGGATTACAGCACAGTGCGGGGGGGTCAAGGGTCAAATTGTGTGTGAAATGAGAGCAAATCATGTCAGGGGCACGCGTGAGTGTGTGTGTGCGTGCGTGCGTGCGTGTGTGTGTGTATGTGCATGTGTTCCGTTTCCATCCCCCAGATCTCCCATCTCTTGTGCGGCAGAGATTATATCGGGGGTGCATGTGTGTGTGGAGAAAATCAATTCACCATGGCCAAGTTCAGAAAGAATCGCTCTCATTAAAAAAGAATGGGCACCACAGTCAGCGAGCACATAGCACTGACTCTGAGGTTAGTTAAGAAAGAGCAGCAGACAGCGAGCGCATAGCACCTACTCTGAGGTTAGTTAAACCAGAGGGAGCAGCATACTTGTTAAGGGAATCAATTCCTCTAAGCCAGAGACAGGAGGAGATTGTGTGTATGTTATTGTGTGTGTGTGTGTGTGTGTGTGTGTGTGTGTGTTTGTGTGTGTGTGTGTGTGTGTGTATTTTCCCTTTGCAGTTGATGTAAAAAAAAATCTCTATTAACAAAAGTGTTGTTGTTGTCCAAATACTGACACAGATGGCAAAGCACAGACCCTTTTACTCTCCTCTCAGCAGGTGTGGAAATGAGCTGCGTTAACACTTGGGATGTGTGTGTCGGTGTGTGTGTGTGTGTGTGTGTGTGTGTGTGTGTGTGTTTGTGGGGGGGGTGCTGTTTCCTTTCCTCTTTCAAGTCTTTTGTCATTACAGTGTTCTTAGGGTACTTCCTATTAGCATGGTCTCAGGTGGATTGCCAATGTCCTACTTGCATGATTTTCACATTTAAAATGGGAGGCCATTTTGTTGCTTCCTGTGTCAGATTGCCTGTGCTACACAAGCAGGTCTCTTTTTGAAAATGTACACTATTTGTGTGCATGGACTGCACACCACTTTGGCCCTCTGGCAGCTTAAGCCTTTGTTGAATTTGGTTGCGTGAGTGTGTGTTGAATTTGGTTGCGTGAGTGTGTGTTGAATTTGGTTGCGTGAGTGTGTGTTGAATGGGTGTAATAATCAAAAAGAGCCTTACAGTGGCTCAACTGTAGATTATTGGAGATTGAACATTGTTTTGTGTGTGTGTGTGTGTGTGTGTGTGTGTTTGTGTGCGTGTGTGTGTGTGTGGTGTGTGTTTGTGTGTGTGTGTGTGTGTGTGTGTGTGTGTGTGTGTGTGTGTGTGTGCGTAAATTGTAGAGCCCATGTGAGTGGATGAGAATGTCTGAGAGCAGAGACCTTCCTGTCCCTCCGCGCATTCTTAGGTCTAGAGGAATCGTTGACATTTAAAGATCTGTGAGCAGCGCACAATGCATCTCCCCATACCGAGAACACACACTGACATTTGTGAATGTGTGTGTGTCTGTGTGTGTGTGGGTGTGTGTTTCCCAATATCTGAATGGACCAGGAGAAAGGCGGTGACATTTTTGGAGTCATCCAGCCGTGTCTTGCCTGCACAGTCTTTTTCCCACAACAGAGCGCACCTTACCATGTGATACTGAAGAGACCTGACTCAGGTTCGGCAGATGGACTAGATACACCAGAGGCCAATTTATAGCGCCAGGTGAAAGTGTCGCTCGACAAAAAAATTATGTAAAAGAGACAAAATCATCGCAGACACATCTGTCCTGTCATGTACATCTAAGATTTTGAAAAGGCGCAGACAGTTTTTGTCGTTGTCGTTTTATTGGATTAAAAGAGATACGATGGACGTTTTGCCTTGTTGACGTGTCGAGCGACACTTATGGCCTGGACTATAGATTCACCTTTAGAGATGAGAGGAGGCGGTGCAGAGGGTCAGAGGGAGAGAGAGAGAGTAAGAACAAAGCGCTGCTGCCTGTGGTTTGAAGTTTTAGGGGCTCCGCTGCAAACCCACCGCCCATCAGCAGAAATAACTATGCAAAAGAACCGCCTTCTGGGTTTGATCAAAGCTCCTTCATGAGCAGTGCGGAGGGAAGCGCCACCAATCGGATCCGACTCTGCATATCAAATGCACCGGGCTGGGCTCTGGCTCTGGCTCTGGCTGTCGGGCCCACCTTACCCCACATCAGTTTGCAGCCTGCCGCGATTTGGACCGCGGCTCGGACACAATCAATCACTCCCTCTCATGCAAGTTTACCTACACTTACGGCGCTTGTTGTTTTCAGTGTTTGTTGGTACAAGTGCACACACACACGCCTACACACACACACACACACACACATATATATTTATATATAAAACCATATGCCACTTATTCCCTTGTGAGAGGATTGTTTGTGTTACTCATAGGAGGCAATAGTTCAGTTATTCAGACAGCAAACTCCCTACATACAAACACACAACACACACACACACACACACACACACACACACACACACACACAATCAAAGATACCCACACCCACACACATACACACAGAGGCACGCGCTCAGTGGAGTGTTGCAGTGGTGTCCCTGCCATGATAAAGATGGAACGTGTCCTGTGCCAGCGTCACGCTAAGCTAGTCAGCCGTTATGCTGCACTGATACTCTGACACTGATAGCCATCAAACTGTCAACAGCGCCGCAACGCAGGGCTCGCTTCGAGCAAACTTCTGCTTTATATATTTATTTTCAAAATATGAAGAAAAAAAGGCTTATTTACATTCCGCAGCAACAAGGAGGAGATGTGAGCTGTGAATTTCATATTAATCTACCCGTTTTTTTTGTGAGGGTGGTGTGAGGGTGGGGGGGGTTTTCGCTGTATGGCAGCATCCATCTTTTTTTTTTACAGACACAAATTGAGATAGATGATGTTTCATTGCTGAATCTCCACCCATTTACTACAGTCTGCGTTCCGGTTTTCTGTCAAGGGCCCTAAAATGAATGACTAAGCCAACATATTGTGTGCCTTACAAGGAGAGATGCCACTGATACTTAAGTCAAGTACAGCACTCTTACGGGTAGAAGAAGAGCACAAGCAGCGTTATAGTCCCCCTCCTCCTTATAGGCATTCACCATATGATTCAGACCACAGCTTAACTGCCTGTTAACCTGCCGCCAAACTTCACCTCCTAGACCAAGTCTTCACTTGCAATTACTTGTGACATTATATGTCAGAATGAGCCTTCAGCTCCTTGACTGCACTTGAATTTCCCATTCAGAGCAGCCTCACAGTTTTCTTCTCATTGTTATCAGTGCCAAGCACATTTCTCTGAAGCTATCACCGAGATAGAAATCAGTCTGCCAATGAAAAGGATGGGGGGGCTACACGTGCAAAGATCAGGCTTCTCAGGCTTCTGATGCCTTTGACTCAGCTCGCTCGCGTGCCCTTTGAGTTGCGTTTATCTCCTCTAGGCTAAAGCCACTCCTGGTTCCTCCGTGGAGCGTGGCCTTCAGACACTGCTCAAAATGGGACACCCACCCACCCCATAAACACACACATACAAATTAAGCCATTTAAGCAAACCAAACCAGCATTAATACCACTGATTGACTGGATTACTGAACTAATACATCAAAGGCAGTCTCTCCAGCCCTTTTGGAGCGGAGACAGTTCTTGCCAAGATAGTGGGGAGTATATCAATCGATTGCAGAGGAGTGCGCTGAGGAAGAGGAGGAGAGAAAAAAAGAAGATCATTCTTGAGCATCAACAAAATGAAACTCTTTTTGGCATTCTTATCTTTCACCCCCTGCATCTTTCATCACTTTATCAAATAATCCATCCACTAATGTCTGCCTTCACTCAGTCACCCATCTGCATACCATATTTCACTCCCTGAAAATTCTCCAGTGAGGGAGTATTCTGAATCCTCCTCAGAGACTCATTTCAATGGAGGTGTTCAGGCCTGTATTACCACACAAATACACAGATGACATTCCCTGTTGCTGCAGAGTATTACTGTGTGCGAGCTGTTGGTTGGTAGGTCTTTATGTTCTTGTCATTCAGCATCAGCTAAAGCTATTTGCCCTCTTGTCTGAAGATGTTGTTTTTAGCGATGTAACTATTTGTATAGCTACAACTTGCAGCCATGAGTGGAGCACCCTAAGGGCGGACGTGACACAGTTTCCATTTTAGTACAGTTCCTATAAAGGTTTGAACACATTAAGAACCTTACTTCCCCTGTAAACTGCTGATTATATCATTTGTGTTTTTCATTAGCACATGTGATGTGGACCGTAGTTTTGGACGTTGGCATCCTGTCATCACCCTACTGCACTGTGTGCTGTGTATTTGGGGCCTTTTAAATCAAGCTGGGTATCCCTCCCTGTTTTAGACAGTATTTGGTCTGATCGATGTGATCTCAGGATTGATCCGTGTTTCGCTGTGATCCCGTTGTGATCAGAGCAGATCGATCAGCTTAAAGAGTAAATTGCTCATATTGCAGTCGAGGAAAACAATCGATTTGTTTTCTTGATTCCTCATACAACAGGAGACTATTTGTTTGGGAGAAAATAATCGTCCCCTTTTGCCTTGGCACCTCTCTAAGCTGATTGTCGCTTAGATGGACTAAAAGGGAAACGCCGCTAAATAAATGGCTATGATCAAGGGGGCAGCATTGTGAAGGCATTGATTGTGTTGCTGGTGTGCGTGTATGATTAATAATGCAGGCGAATGCGCTCAGTGGTTGATTGATTGAGGAGGCATAAAGCACTGTGATCTGAGGGGACGGAGAGAGTGAGATTGACATGCGTGTGGAGGAAGCACCCAGCGGAGAGAGAGACATTGAGCACATTGTTCTCTAAATTACAGCTGATTAGAAGGAAAGAACAGCCACTGAGATCTCAGAGCTAGAAAAAAGGAGTCATAACACTGCACTTAAGACAGGGGAATTAGGGGGAAGCTAAGAAATGGCTTGGTCGTAACACTTAGGCTGGTGTAACAGAAAAAAAAAGTATTCGGATATTCCAGAAAATTACATGATTATCCAAAGCAAGTTACAGTACAGTCTAAATACACTTTTTCACTTTTTCCTTTTTCTCCTGGGGTCCCATAACCCCACCATTTTATTAGCGCAGTGTTTTACTCTTTCAGCTGCAGGAACGACTACAATAATATTCAAGAGAATTCTCTGCCCAGAAACGTGACATTTTGTGCCTGGTGATCTGATTGGCAGGCAAGACTCTGCACGAGCCTTCTGATTGGTCTTGGGGACACAGAGACGGGGTTGCTGTCAGGTAGTGCTCATTAGAATACTGGAGATGGGCAGAGCAGCAATGTAGTTCAGCGATCGGTGTGTCCCGGCGACAGATTGAGCATGAGTGTTTGACACGTGTCACAGTGCTCACCGGTCCCTCTCCAGAGACACACGTCGCCGTGACCCCTCCAACCCCGGCTTGTCACCGAGAGAGTTGCTGCGCGACCTGGACTGACCCCCCCTCTTTCTCTCTGTATTCATAGGCCCATAAAGCCTGTCGGCTGTGCCTTAAGGAATCCGGCTGGCGCTCAGGTTTTTCATGGGCTTTTGTAAGGTGCGGAGTAACATCTTAATTGGGGCATTGTGGGTATAGTGGGTTTTGCTCAGTTGCTCTCAAACAAAAGGCCACCATGTGATTCTTTTTGAGTGTTTTCACGCCATGAGGTTTCCACTGTTCAGCCTGGCTGGAAGAAAGCACGGCTAATCACTAGCGTGCACGGGGACCTAGTTCCTTTTCTTTGCTGGGATCCTGGTTCCTTTTCATTGGCCGGGATTAGGCTCCAGTCATTTTTTGCCCTCCTGTCATACACTCACTCTTCCTCTATCACTCTTTCTGCCACTCCTTCTTTTTTCTTTCTTTCTTTCTTTCTTTCATCCGTCACATTCACCACATTCGTTCCTGTCTTACCTGCAAGTCAGGAGCCCTTTTCATGTTTCTAGGGGCCGTTTGAAGCTTCTCCCCTCTTCTCCCCTCTCCTTCCATCTCTCTGACTCCTTCACCATCCTCCCTCCTCACCCCTTTTTCCATCCCTACCCACAGTGCATTATCCTCCCCTGCCCACAGTGCATTATCCTCTCAATACAGCCCTGTGGAGAGAGAGAGGGCTTTCAACAAGAATGGTCCTCCCTTCTTTGTGAAAGGATGGTTCCAGAACTGCACAGCCTTCCAATTATAGTACATCCTGCTTAACTGATGGTTATTAATGCCTTCAAACTCATTACGACATGCAAACTAGGACTCCCCCATGGGGTGCATACCAATGAGAGAAGAACTTTGGCTCCCTCTCCTTGGCTCCTCTCCTGTCCCTTCTTTTTGTCCTCCCCCACTTGTGTTTTGGCCATTAAAAAGAAAGTAAAAAATAATAACAACAACAATAATAATAATGATACTAATAATACACTTTATTTATAGGAAATGTTTCAAGCAGTGCAGGAACGGAGTGCTTTACCTGGTCAAAAGGAGGGAGTGTTAAAGCGCATATTGTTAGCTGTGACTGAAATGACTGACACAAACCTGCTATCCCCAAATGATAAAAAAATATGACATTGATATGATATGATATTGAAACCAACAAATAATCACTCAAAAAAACAAAGATGTTTTTCCTTTCTTTCTCTCGTACAGAAAGAGTTGTACTAGAACAGTACTACCTGTTCCAATGTGAAAGAGACTGTGTAGCAATTTAAACAAAGATAGATCTAAAGGCCCTGAAGGAGTTCTCAAAGCTAGCAGAAGGGAGGGCCATACCTACCGGAAGGTTTTCCTGAAAGGCATTTATACTCACACATTTGTCCTACTTTGGGTTTATATCAGAGGAAAAAGGTTACACGATATACCCTCAAACCAAAAGCAAAAAAGACAAAACAGAAAAAGGCGGAAATCAACCACGAAGGAGCAGGAAAGGGACAAAAGCAGTAGCATCTGAAAGGTTAGTGTGTAGGATGCTGTCTGGATATCATTGAAGAAAATGTTGCCTTCAGGCATGGGGTGGCAGGTGGGAGGTGGATCCTATTATGCTGCTAAATGTTTGATTGTGCATGCGAAGGAGGCCATTTTGCATTCCTTTTTCTCCTGCCGACAAAAGGCACTTGATTGATGACTGACATTCAACCGCTCTCAGATTCCGTTAAAAGAATAGCATGCACGGTCTCTGAGGAAGGATTCACAGAGGACATCCTTGATTTGTTGGTTTGTGGATCCTGTTATGTAGATGGCTGCCTTGCACATATAGTAGGGTCATGGCAGAGGTGACGGGGTTGCGAGGGGCAGGGTTGTTATTCACACTTGGGCATTATTAAAAGGTTAGAGGGTTGAGCCCTCTTAGCTTAGCATTGAGGGTAAATAAAGTGCTAAGTCAAGCTTAATGTTGACTCCAGTGTGCGTGTGCGCATGTGTGTTTGTGTGTGTGTGTGTGTGTGTGTGTGTGTGTGTGTGTGTGTGTGTGTGTGTTTGTGTAGGGCAGAGGGCTATATGCCTTAAACAAAACACTTCAATTTCTCTACCTCTCTTTCGCTTACCGTATACTACTCCCCATGGGTTTAATTGATTGATTGGCTGGCCAATAAGGCCACATCAATCTAGGAGCTCCCTCCTCCCCCTCGCCGTGGTGACTCTCATTCATCTGTAGTCTGTCAAAAGAGCACACAGGAGGCCAGCTTATTTCGAATAGGCAGACTTAAAAACACTCTCTCCTGCTGTTGGGCAGTGATACAATTACAACTCTCTGTGTGTGTGTGTGTGTGTGTGTGTGAGTGTGTGAGTGTGTTTGTGAGTGTGTGTGTGTGTGTGTGTGTGTGTGTAGTGCAGCTGGACAGATGTGTGATGCATTTCCCCCTAAAGAAGATCAATCTTGTGTGCTGTTCCTCAGTCTAATTGTTTTTCATTAATTTCAGTGTTCAGTGGAAGGATTGGCTGACATGGGACCTATTTTCTGATTAAACTAACAGCGCTGCCCTATTTTTCTTCTCTCTGTTCGCTCTTTCAGGGGGGATATTCGAATCCATCGAAAGTGGTCCGTCAGGTTCTGAGGAACTTGCCTTTAAGTTTGCTTTAAACACAATCAACAGGAACAGAACTCTCCTGCCAAACACGACACTCACGTACGACATCCAAAGGATAAACATTCATGACAGCTTTGAGGCCTCCAGGAAAGGTAAGACAGACAACACTTAATTACAGTAATTTATGGCAGGACACAAGGCCTGATATCCTTTGTATTTGTCAGTGTGAGTGGATCTAATTAGGACATTTGCATTGTATGCTACTAAAGGCAAACTGGAGAGACTGTAAGACATTGGCTTTTCCATCTTCCTTGATTCTGACTGCATTAGCTTCTGTCCTTTGATATCTTTTTGGGGCATCTTTTATGCCATGTAGCCTGCAGTGATGTAAACACCTGTCATATTATTCTGGCACACTGAGTGAGGGACTAATACCAGGAGTATCAAAGAAAGAGGGAGTCTCTCTGACTGGCTCCCTGATCAACACAGAAAATTGATTAGTGTCAGTGAATGAGTCAACAACAGTAATTCAGCGGGTTCCTGTTGGTACCCCAGAGACAGGTTTATGGACATGAGTAATCTGTGTCTTACCGGTGTGGATCAAAAGGTGGTTACACAGTTCCTGATGCACTAATAAAAACCAACATGGCTTTTAACTACCTTTGTTTCATAAGAAAAAACATTATCGGTGCCTTGAGTTTAGACAGATTTTAGACTAACGGCATGGTATAATTCTGAATATGTTATTAGAAGACAGTCTTGTTCATTCTATGCATTTTTGTATGGCTCTTTTGTGTGCTTTTATTGCATTTCTTTACATTTTGCTGGAATTCAGACAAAGACAAATCCTTAAAAATTGGGGCAAAGAATCAAGATGGTCGATATAGAAGTAGTTTTACTGACAACAAAAGGTGGATTCGTTTAAAGACACGTTCAAATGGAGGCATGCATCTAAAAACACATGCATATCATCAAGGCTCTGTTTTATCAAATCATTTGCTTCCTCTGTTCCAAAACAATAAGAGTAAACATAGCAATTTCATTTAGCAAAGAATTTACAGTAGAATGTAGAATTAAGTACAGAACAAGCAGACTGGATTTTTAAAAGCACTCTTGTAGCTTTCTGCTAGTCGGCTCACATCCACTAGCCTCACTCGTCCCACAGGGACCAGTTAAGGGTTCAGTGTCTTGCTCAAGGACACTTCAACATACCGCCAGAAAGAGCTCGCCTCCTCACAGGAACCCCTGCAATTCCCAGACCACCTTTCTTCCTTACTTACTGAGCAACCGCCTCCCTCCCTTTCCTCGATGCCAGATTATTTCTCATGCACTGTGATCGGAAGCCTCCCAGTGCCCCCCATTCTTAACAGTTGTCTGCCATCTTTCTCTGTTCTCTCTCTGCCTTCCTCTCCTCTCAGCATGTGACCAGCTCTCGCTGGGTGTGGCGGCCATCTTTGGCCCCTCGCACAGCTCCTCGGCCAATGCGGTGCAGTCCATCTGTAACGCTCTGGGCGTCCCCCACATCCAGACCAAGTGGAAGCACCAGGTGTCCGACAACCGGGACTCGTTCTACGTCAGCCTCTACCCGGACTTCTCCTCGCTCAGCCGAGCCATCCTGGACCTGGTGCACTTCTTCAAGTGGAAGACCGTCACGGTGGTCTACGATGACAGCACAGGTGAGAGAGCACGGGAGGTTCACAGTCACACCCCCTCAAGGCACCTGAAAGGTTTTCTAGAGTCCACCTCTGTTTGTTATAAGTTCATTAAACATTTTTTAGTTTGGATCATTGGTGATTTAAAAAAAGTGTTTTACCAGGATGTGCTGAATCCTTCTTAATCCTATCATATCCTTGTTAATATATATCATTGGCTTCTTTCTTAATATATATAATTGGCTTCCGTCTTAATATATATAATTAGCTTCTTTAGTGGCAAGATGGGACTGATAGAATACTCCTACGTATATATCTGCATTTAGATCACACACACACACACACACACACACACACACACACACACACCAACACACACACATGCACACACACACACACACACACACACACACACACACACACACACACACACACACACACACACACACACACACACACACATAAACACAGACACACATACAGCTTAAGTACTGCAGTGCTGAGGTAGCATATGCATAAGTCAGAAGATTGTCAGGTGCCTGCTGACTGCATCTTTTCTGAGTATTTAAAGTCAGAGCAGCATAAACTATATGGTGTGCTATGACAGGGTGTGTTCCTGAGGATTATAATATTACCATCCATTAGTGGCTAAATCCTTGCCTTTTTTTAGCATTGGCTTCAGTGTGCTACAGATGAGATGCCTGCTTTTCTAAACAGCATAGTCCACCGTAGCCATCACACAGTGAGCCTGCAGAGGAGACCAGTGGTTCCCTCCACCCGCCCACGCCTGTTTGGACGGGTACAGCATGTCCCCTTTCCCGCCTGAGTGCTCCGGCCCCGGGGGCAGAAGGGCTACACCACCCCCCCCCCCCCCCCCCCCCCCCCCCCCTCCTGCTCTCCCACAGGTCTGCTGTCCCGGCCAAAGCTCCCGGCTGACAGGCCATGGCGAGGTAGCGGGCACCGCCGCGGCAACAGCAGCCGGGGGCACCCGTGCCATATGCCAGGGGTCGGTAGCGGAGCCAGCGCCAGGGTTGACGGCCAGATTAGCCACCCCTCCCCCATCCAAGCCTTCATGCAGCCTCATCAAAGGGCCTAAATGGGACAGTGGGCCTCCGCTGCTCAGAGCATCTCTGGTGGAGCTCTTAGAGGGACAGAGCCGGCAAGAGTTGGGGAGGGAGAAAGTCTTTAGATGGTTTATCAGTGTTGAATTTCAGACTGGTGTACCGGCCTGACTTGCCTAGCTTATGTCAGGCAAATACCACGTCACTCAAACTGACAACAAGGAGATACGGATACACACAGCATGTATTAGATACGGCATATGTCACAGAATGTGTACACAGTATATCAGATGTGGAATACCGTACTATATACATGGGTATAGTGTGTTCAGATATACATAGTTGTACGGGGGGAACTGACACAGGTGCATACACAGGGACAAATTGATGTGGGACTTGCATTAGATTTAAACTGGACTAATGTGCTAACGTTGGCTTGATAGACATAGGATAGCCTTAGCCATAGGATATGGATATGGATGCGACTCACAAAGTGAACACACCCACTCCAGCATGCTGAAATCCATTAGGAAGAAGCCGTGCCAGACGAGAGCCGGGGCAACCCCACATCCATAGGAAACAATAACTGGGGTAATTGGATTGTTTGGGGACGCTGGGACTGCCTCTAATTTTCACTCTGGAAATGAGCTAGACACGCTGCCTGCCTTCTCCCCCTCTACACAGCTGAGCATTCCATCCGTTATGTGGTGTCACTGACTGAATGCTCCCTTTATGTGTGTGAGTGTACCACCGCTTAGCTTGTGCAAGTGACCGTGTATGTTCCTGTATGTCAGTGACCCCATGATTCCTCATGTTATGTCTGTGACCATACGCTCCCTTATGTTATGTCAGTGACCCCATGATTCCTTACGTTATGCCAGTGACCATTCGTTGGCCTTATATTATGTCAGTGACTATATGATTCCTTATGTTATGTCAGTGACTATATGATTCCTTATATTATGCCAGTTACCATAAGATGGCTTATGTCCTGTCACTGGGCTTGTCATCACTGTGGCATGTTTGTGAGCATATGATCCTATGTCCACATGAGTGTGTGTGTGTGTGTGTGTGATGGTGGATCATAAGCAGAGAATAGTGACTAGGCCACAGTGCAGCAGCGGCCCAACTCCTCTCTCCCTCCCCGAGCCTTCGCACACACACACACACACACACACACACACACACACACACACACACACACACACACACACACACACACACACACACACACACACACACACACACACACACACACACACACACACAGACCACACACACACACACACACAAACACACACACACACAAACACACACACAAACACACACACACACACGCACACACACGCACACACACACACACAAACCACACACACACACACACACACACACATGCCCTGTAGAGGCAGAGCAAGACTGGTCAGAGGAGATGTAGATGCCTGTCTGGTATTGCTATCTGTCATCAGGCAGGCGGGGCCAGGGTGCAGAGGAAAACGTTTTGGCTTTTGTGAGTTTGTGAGACAGCTCTGATGGGCTAGGTTTGTGTGTGTGTGTGTGTTATTTCTTGTGTATGCGTGTGTGTGTGTGTCTGTGTGTCTGTGTTTGAGTGGGCACCGTGTCCATTATTTGTTCTTCCTGTCTTCCTGTCTCTGGTCCTGTCTCAATCATTCTCTCTCTCTCTCTCTCTCTCTCTCTCTCTCTCTCTCTCTCTCTCTCTCTTTAACCCTCTCTCTCTCTTCAACCCACTCTCTCTTTCTCTTTGTCTCTTTCCCTTTCTCTTTCTCTCTCTCTCTTTCCCTCTCTTTCTCTCTGTCTCTTTCCCTCTCTCTTTCTCTCATTCTCTCTCATTCACTCAGGAGCGGGAGAGAGTGACAGTTTAAGTGCCCTCCTCATTGCGTTTATGGGCCAGTTACCGTGACAACATCTCAGCCAGCCGGCATAGCGCAGAGAGGGGTCAGAGGGAAGCTAGTCGGGTTACTTACCCCCTTCAAAAAAAAAAAAAGAAAGAAAAAGAAAGAAAGAAACAGCTTGGTTTTTGGTGCTGGCCCAATCTGTAATGGGAATCTTTGTTTTTCTGCCATTAAGCCTCAGAAGGTTCCTCAGGGGATTTCGGTTGTGTTGACAGGCACCACAGCTAACAATAAAAACTGGAATTGAATGTACAAAACAGCCCCTTTTAGTGCATTTCTCCCCTCAGCAGGAAGTTAATTTACTGTGTGCCCGGTGCGTGTAATTCTTTTATGGCGGCGTGTTTGACCCATGTAAGCCTGACATTTTTTTAATTGCGTTAGTTTAAAGGTCACTGTAGACAGCCCTATAGCTGCTTGCTCACTCAGGAGTGTCTGATTGTATGGCTGCCATCAAAAAGGGCTTATTGCATGTGGCTGGGGGAAAAGTTTAAGTTTTCACTGAAAATCTGATAGATTGTGTGTCTATGTGTGTGTGTGTGTGTGTGTGTGTGTGTGTGTGTGTGTGTGTCTTTATTGAAGTTGGTGCATTCGGGTTTAGGATAGAAATAATCGTAATTCTTGAATGTACAAGTATGATTATAATCAATTTCACGTTTGTGAGTCTATGTGGCACAAACAAGCTTTGTATGTGTGTGTGTTTGTGTGTGTGTGTGTGTGTGTGTGTGTGTGTGTGTGTGTGTGTGTGTGTGTGTGTGTGTGTGTAGAGAGGCTGGTGGGGTGCACGTATGAGTTTCTGGCTCCTGTGTTTGTGTTGCATTTTTAGCATCTGGCCCCAAGCGCACAGGGGGTGTCTATGTTTGTTAGCCACCGTGGCTTTATATCATGTGTTTGCTCGAGCAGAGAAGCCTATAAACGCATTTCAAAATCTGCTAAGAGCCTGAATTGAAGTGAGCAGCGCTGGAGCGCACCCAGACTCTCCCAAGACCCCTCCAGTAATCTGTTTCAATTTGATCTGTGCGACTGCTCCACACCAGCAGCCTCCCTACTCACAGTAATGAAGGGCCGAGCCCATCACACCGCTCGCGCTCCGCTCCTGCGCCGCAGATTCTTTCGTTTCATTTCGTTTTAGTGTTGTTGTTTTTTTCTTCTCTCTTTTCCCCCTGCTTTCTTTACATTCCTCCAAGTGCCAAGCTAATTTCAGTTTTTGCCGCTTTGCCGTAATAAGTGCTGTGATCGCTCTCGCCTCTGGAAATGCTTTTGGATAGGCACTCTTATGATTAATATTCGCTTATGCCATTACGCTGTGGGAATCTTTTTTTCTTCCCCTTCTTTGTTGTCTTTCCCCTGCACTCATATTTGAAAAGAGCGAATTTGTTTTGCAAAAATGTTAGGACTCTCATGGATTGATTCAACTTTTCATCTGCTCCTATAAAAAATGTATCGGAGAAAAAACAAAAAAAACAAAGCAACAACAACAGAAAAAAAACCCCAGCGCTTCTATTCTTTATACCCTGCTTATTTCATCCTCGTGCCCAGGCAAGCTCGTGCTTCATGGTGTCTGACGTCTCAAGATGGCACACAAATGTTAATTAATGCACTGCATCTGTGAGCGGCCTTGACAAGGTGTTCGAGACGAGCAGGCAGCATGCGCCGCTTTGGCAGCAGATGTTCCCTCGGACACACCCACCGACTGCTGCGCGTGCTCCCTTGAACGCGGCCAAGCCCGAAATGTGTAGCGCGCCGCTCGGGCTCTTGGAAGTCCTCTCTACCCTCCACCGTCAACGTTAAAACGTTCTGTCGGATCTGTTGGTCGCCTGCAGTCTGCTTGACTTTACAGGGCTGCAGAGGGGAATGAAAAGGGGGGGAGAATGGACACGTGAGTGTGTGTGAGTGTGTGTGAGAGAATGGGAGTAATTCCTGCAAATGTGGAATGTCTTCACAGTTTTTGCCGGTGCCGCTATTTAAACCTTTGACCAGAGATCGGTTTTAATCGTACTTCAATTTGTCCGGCACATATAATGGGACATAAATAAGCGTGTCGACGTGCCCCTGTGGACTGCATTAACCTTGGCCGGGCTGTCTAGAATTTCCTGCATCACGAGACACCGTCCCCATTTCTCCGCTATCTTGTGGTGCACCTCCACAGATGGCATACTGGAAGGAAACACACTCTAAGGTTGTCCCCCTGGTAGTATATTCCCACCGCAGAAGAACCACATCTCCATGGCTGAAATGTGCATGCTGCCATCTTTAAGGGATTTTGTTTTATTTGGGCACACTTGATCGATGCGGTCTGGGCGGATATTTATCACAGGCTGATATGTTTCACGCTCAGGAACCCCCCGACAGACTGCTAATAAACGCTTTGAAGGCGATGAAATATTCATGCGGAGTTAAATGCAGACCCAGGAACGGTCTGGAGGCATTAGACCCAGTCAATACAGATCACCGCTGACAGTTGTGTTTCACTTTCACTCTCTTTCTCTTTCTCTTTCTCGTTCTCACTCGTTGCCTCACTCTCCACAACCCACCCCACCCCCCCTCCTCTCTTTCTCTGGGCTCCTGCCCTGTGCTCTCTCTCTCTAATCTGTGGAGTAGAAGAGAAGGAGTGAGAGAGGACGGAGAGGAAAGAAGAGAGGAGAGGCATTTGAAATCCTTCTAAACCATTCAAAGGTTGAAGGACATTTCATCGCTGTGGACATCATAGTATTTACTCACACCATCGTACTTCCTCCCACAGCAGCACGTTTACCTACGCAAATACACTTCTATAATGAAACCTGGCTCGGCATGGATACAGCAAATGAGGTTTATATTCCATGAAAATACCTTTCTTAATTACTACCTGCACTAAAACAGAACATTATCACAGTGCAGTCTTCACACAATGCATCAGTAGTCCAGTGTTCTTTTTTTCCTTTGCCATACCCAGCTGAATTAACAGTGACTGCTTCCAGCTGTACCCAGATGGTATGAATGCCCTTAGTGATGCATGGATTCTATGATATCGGTGCTTGCGCTGCTGCTGCTGACCTTCCTTTAGCACAGCTGATGACGCATCTCCAGCATTTGCGTGGGCACCCCTGCAGGGCTGTGTCGTTTGGCAACGCGCGGTGCTGAATTACGGGGGGCCTCCTAGTGGCCGTGTGAGGCTGTCGGGCTGAAGGAAGGCCTGGCCGCTAAAGCAGGGCTATAGGTCGAGAGTCCTACAGCGGCACGCACTCGAGCGGAGCGAGGAAATAAACAAATAACGGCACCAGCCAAAAAGGGGCGGCAGGGGAGCCGCTGCCGCCGGCGGAGAGGAAAACATCTGGCTGCTTTTCCATCCCTCACTCCGGAACGAGGGAGGAAGGAGGGGAGGAAAGGATGAAGGGAGGAAAGGAGGAAGGGAGGAAGGGGGGGGGGGGGGGTGATGTTGTCTTTCTGTGAGTTTGCCGGAGGAGCTGCTGAAGCGAAGCCTGCTGCGATGAGACTTGTGAGAGCTGTGCTCAGCTGTGCTTTCTAAAGTCTGCGTCATGTGATAGGTGCTGTGGTGGTCAAACGTCAGGTCATCAGGGGAGCCCGGGGAGAGCCTGTCTTTTAGGACTCAGAGCAGTGACCTTCACAGGCATCAGTCTGCAGCAGCTCAGTGCCTGCCCTTTTAAGCAGGAGCTTCAAGATAAATGTCGTTTCAACTAAAGACCTGGTACAATGTGTTTGAGGCCAGCAGAAGGATGTTAAGTCAGACAATGTCTCTGTGTCTCTGCTCTGACTGGCTTTTTCCCTAGCCACAGATGTGCTGAGATGTCAGGTGTAACCCTGTAAAGCAGCCTTAGACTAGAACTATATTCGCATCCAACTGTTGTGTTGATTTTTTTTGGCCACAGAGTCTATATTATATGACTAGTGGTCCTGGTTAGAACAAAGGATTCTATATTTCACACTGCACTTCTCCACTTTCTCAACAAACTACTTACTACCATACAGAAAAGAAATGGCATTGAAGCTGGTAGATGTAGGCATAATCTTCTTGAATAGGATAAATAGCTTTCAGACTTGTTTGTGACGTACCGGCTCAAGGTACGCAACATAAATGGGGAGACCACGCACGATTTCAATAATAAGTGAATTTAATAAATAATAGGCGTTTAACACAGACTAGCAATACTGGAATAGTAACATTAAATACGTGTGGTGCAAGTCAGTGTAGAGGAATAACCCAAAATGTGGTGTGGATCAGTATAGGAGCAACAAACAAAACACAACGGAAGCACAAAAGCCGCGAGGAGGAGAGAGAGACCGCCATGTTGGAATCGTAGCCTTTATATCCTCCAGCCAATCACGCGCACCTGAGCAGAGACAAGGACAAAACCAATATTCCCATCTGCCCGTGGGCGGGTTAGCTGGGTCGTCACATATCCCCCCCCTTAAAACAGAAGCCCGCCGAGATGGGATTCTGTCATTTAGTATACATCCAAAAACATTCCAATAAAGCTTCCAAAAAAAACAACAAATATGACAAAACACTTTATTCACCATCCTCAACCGATCTGTCATATCCACTCTGACACACCATACAACACTCACACTGGGCCCATTCACCCCATCACCACCTCTCCCGCCACTCCACCTCCTGACCCTCAGCAATTCTGGTACTTAGAAAAGCAGTTTAAGATGATAAGGGACAGATATGGAGAAAGGAGAAATGAGACAGGCAAACAACTTACCCAACCACACCCGGGGCGCGTCACAGCGCATCGGCCATTACATTATCCACCCCTCGAATGTGGTAAATTTGTAAATGGTACGGCTGTAAAAACAAAGCCCAACGCATCAAGCGTTGATTTGGGTTCTGTAATGAATGCAAAAATGTCAGTGGATTATGATCTGAGAAGACGACCACTGGGTGGGCACCACCCCCCACATACACATCAAAATGTAGAAGCGCCCACACCAATGCCAACGCTTCTTTCTCAATGGTTGAGTAGTTGAACTGGTATTTGTTGAACTTTCTTGAAAAGTAACAAACGAAGGACGGTCAAGTCCTTGGTCATCTACTTGCAACAACACTGCGCCCGCCCCAACCTGGCTCGCGTCCACCTGGATTTTAAACGGACGGTCAAGCCGAGGAGCCGCCAGGACCAGTGCAGTGCTCAGTAACAGTTTGGCATTGTCGAATGCCTGTTGACACTCCGGTGTCCAACTAAATTGAGTCTTTCCTTTTAATAAGTTGGTGAGGGACGCTACCACGGTAGAAAAGTTTAAACAAAAACTCCGATAATAACCTATCATGCCCAGAAATCTCATCAATTCCTTTTTTGTTGAAGGACGAGGAAAACCATCAATGGCCGTCACTTTGGCTCGTACCGGCCGCACTTCTCCCTGCCCGACTACCTTCCCCAAATAGACCACTAATTCGCACTTTGCCAAATTTACTGTCAAATTGGCTTTGGCAAACCTTTCGAACAAAGCAGACAGACGCAACAAATGACACTCCCACGTATCACTATAAATAACAACATCGTCTAGGTACACAGCGCAACCCTCAAGGCCAGATATTACATGATTCATAAGCCTCTGAAAGCTGGAAGGGGCATTTCTTAAACCAAATGACATGACATTATAGGAGTAGAGACCTGATGGTGTAACGAAGGCAGCTATCTCTTGCGCCCGCGGCGTTAACGGTATTTGATAGTAACCTTTTAGAAGGTCGCACTTTGTGACAAATCTAGCAGACCCCACGCGGTCCACACAATCCTCTATTCGAGGCAGCGGAAAAGAGTCGGCCTTAGTCACTTGGTTTACTTTGCGGTAATCGGTGCAAAATCTGAATGTCGAGTCTGGTTTAGCCACCAACAAGCATGGTGAACCCCAGCTCGAATAAGATGGTTTAGCCAGGCCATTGTCCAGCAAGTACTGGACCTCACCCTCCAGGATTTTTTGCTTGACTAATGGAACACGATAGAACCGTTGTTTAATGGGCGCAGCGTCTCCCACATCAATATCGTGCTCAATCAGATTCGTACATGTCGGAGTATCGGAGAACAAAGAAGAAAAGGAAAAAATCAAAGACTTTAACACATCCCTCTGGCTATCAGGCATATGACTTACTAGGCCATTCAGATTTTGAAGCATCTCAGAATTTTTTTAACCGTGGTAACAAAATACTGTCATCGGGGCCGCCTTCATCCTCCACCTCTGCCACCGGAGGAGAGTCTGAAACCACGCCACCGGCAACAGCTAGAACAACAGCATCAACCTTTTCACCAGACACGTCAGCCCTTGAGGACTGAGTGTAATACCGTTTTAATAAATTGACATGACAAAGCTGAGTTGCTTTTCTCCGTTTTGGTGTGGCAATCAAATAATCAAGCTCTGCCACCTGACGGACAACAACATGAGGACCGGTAAATCGCGCACGAAACGGTGAGCCAGGGATGGGCAACAAAGCTAAAACCTGGTCACCTGGACTAAAGAGCCTATGCTCTGCTTTTCGGTCAAACACTTTTTTCATCCGTGCTTGAGATTTACCCAGATTTTTCGCGCCACACTGCCACGCTAAAAACAATCTGCGACGAAAACCATCGATATAATCAATAAGATTTACCAGAGGCTCAGATTCTTGTAAGCCATCTTTTAACAATGACAGCGGACCACGGACTTTACGCGCGAATACCAACTCGTTTGGACTAAAACCAAGACTGTCTTGCAACACTTCCCGAGCAGCCAAAAGCAACCATGGTAGACCATCCTCCCAGTCGTGCTGGAGCTCAGAACAGTATGCACGCAACAATGATTTGAGTGTGAGATGAAAACGCTCAAGAGCACCTTGGCTCTGAGGGTGATAAGCACTGCTCAAACTGTGGCTTATTCGAAGATGTTTTAAAACTTCGGCAAACACCTTAGACGTAAAATTGCTGCCTCTATCCGATTGTATTACTTTTGGGATACCAAATACTGAAATAAATTGCGAGAGAGCTTTGACAATTGACTTAGTGTTTATACTTCGTAACGGGTATGCAGCGGGATATCTCGTCGTCTGACACATCACTGTCAACATGTGAACCGCACCAGACTTCGATGGAGGCAATGGACCCACACAATCGATCAACAAGCGCTCGAAAGGCTGGCCCACTGCTGGAATTGGATGCAACGGCGCGGGTTTAATGGACTGGTTCGGCTTTCCAGCTACCTGACACGTATGACACGTCTTTATGAACTCTGCCACGTCTCGATTCAAGCGCGGCCAATAGAAATGTTGCAATAGCCGGCTGTATGTTTTCCGCACGAGTCACGACACAGGCCGTGAAAACATCAGGGAATTCTATAGCGCAATCGTCCGGCCTAATAGCCTCCATAGGCTCGATGGTTACGATCGGTGGGGCTGGCCCACTGGGCCACACTTTATCTCTGGCTAGATGATTGCCCAAGATGACATCAACCCCTGGCACTGGCAATACTGGGCGAACTGCCACAACCACCTCCCCTTGCACAAGATCGGAATTCAACCTGATTTTATGCAGCAGACCAGATGTCTCGTCGGTAATTTTACTAGAAATTACCGACATATCTACCAATTTTGATTTCACACATTCTTGGAGTTCTTGTTTTTTTAAACCCTTCGGAATATCAAATTGGTAGTGTACCGCAACCTGACCCAATTGCTCTTTTGTCAAACTATCCAATAAATCTTCGGTTGGAGACGTAAAAAAATCCTCTACTTCTATGGTAGGCATTTCAATTTTCTCTACAATACCTCTCTATTTACAAGAAAATGCCCAACTGATCCAATTATCTGCCATGAACGCAGCAGTGCAAAATCCGCAAACCAGGCACAGGCGAACCAACCCCATTTACCACACAAGAACAAAGAGCTTCCCCGCATCTACCTCCCACAAAAAAAAATACCCTAAATATTACTAATCTGACGTCTTCAGTACGGCTCAAGGTACGCAACATAAATGGGGAGACCACGCACGATTTCAATAATAAGTGAATTTAATAAATAATAGGCGTTTAACACAGACTAGCAATACTGGAATAGTAAAGCAATGAACATTAAATACGTGTGGTGCAAGTCAGTGTAGAGGAATAATCCAAAATGTGGTGTGGATCAGTATAGGAGCAACAAACAAAACACAACGGAAGCACAAAAGCCTCCGGCCAGTCTCCGAGGAGAGAGAGACCGCCATGTTGGAATCGTTGCCTTTATATCCTCCAGCCAATCACGCGCACCTGAGCAGAGACAAGGACAAAACCAATATTCCCATCTGCCCGTGGGCGGGGTTAGCTGGGTCGTCACACACTGCACTTCTCCACTTTCTCAACAAACTACTTACTACCATACAGAAAAGAAATGGCATTGAAGCTGGTAGATGTAGGCATAATCTTCTTGAAGAGGATAAATAGCTTTCAGACTTGTTCATCTTACATTTGTTTTCCCCATGATGGGAAAGAGTACTTAGGGCTCAGAGCTTTTCCTGCTAAGAATCATGACAAAGCTTCTTACAGTTTACACACGTGGTGTAGGCTACTGTAGCCAATATGTTACCAATGATGGAAAAACACCAGGCTGGAAGGTCTATACGGACATTATGGGCCAGTAGAATGTATAAGAGTGGTAATATGGCGGGGGAAAATAGGTGGTGCATACACAATAAGAGAACTGGATTCTCCTTCACAGCAGGTGGTGTGGTCTGTTTCCCCAGATGTGTGAGAGCCGTCCTACCTAAGACCAGAGAGTCCTCTCATAAGCTGACTCGATGACCCCGTGGCCAAAGAACCAGAAATCTGCATGTCCATTATTAGGAGTCACCGTGTTTCCTGCCTTCCACACTCAATTGGCATTCAGGACAGACAATATATGAGATGAATTGGCAGCATTCAGGCAGCACATTCAGCTGACTGAAGACTCGGATGAGTCGGAAAATAGAAAGAGAGAAAGAGAGAGAGAGAGAGGAAGACAGAGAGAAAGAGAAAGAGAAGGAGGGAGGAAGGGAGGGAGAGAGAAAGAGAGGGAGGGAGAGAGAGAGGGAGGAAGGGAGAAGAAGACTGAGCCTGACATGTTCAAAGAGGGATGGATTTCATTAAACTTGGATGACATTAGACCATCTATTCATAGGGAGTCCTTATCTAGCTCTAATTAAAACCAAGGGAATCAAATGAATGCAGAGTCTAACTTCAATTATACTAGATACATATTTGTAGTTTCTTTTCCAGAATGGCAATAGGCTAAGGCGCTGTACATTCAGCTGCCTGAACCATTCCAAGTGTTTCCCATGTATTACTGTGAGTGTTTATTCAGTGTCCTTGGCCCTGGAAAGTTTTTGATTATATTTTTAATATGGTTCTATTTCATTGCTTCGTCTTTTCAGCTTCAACAGGTCTTAGATTGCTTAATGAACAATTTCTTGTTACAACAGAAAGAAACTGAACTAAAACTGAAACTGAAGCTTGAAATTTGTCTGCTTTTTTCTCTCTCTCTCTGTCTCCCACTCTCCCCACCCTCCCTTCCTTTCTTTCTCATTCTCTGCATCCTCCCACACCTCTCTCTTCCTCCTCTCCTTCCTCTTCCTCCTCAAGGTCTCATCCGGCTACAGGAGCTCATTAAAGCCCCCTCCCGATACAACATCCGGTTAAAAATCCGGCAGTTGCCAGGGGACACGAAGGACGCCAAACCTTTGTTGAAGGAGATGAAGCGGGGGAAGGAGTTCCATGTCATCTTCGACTGCGGCCATGAGATGGCTGCTGGGATTCTGAAGCAGGTGAGGACCCGGCAACTACTCACACAAAAGCATCTCAAAACATGAAAGCTCACACACTTGCACATACATACACACACACACAAACACACACACACACACTTACACACAGACACACACACACACATACTTGCACACACATGATCATTTGCACGTAGACACACACACACACACACACACTTGCACACACATGCACACTTGCACACAGACACAGACACAAACAGACAGACAGACACACACACACACACACACACACACACACACACATTGCTTTAGATTGTTCACTTATTTCGGATTTCGTCACCATGCTATTTTATCCATCTCAAGGTCCATATTTCTATCTCAACTCAATGATGTAATATATGTAACAATTTTCAATACATATCTTTTGGTTGGCACGTCAGTGCACCTCAGAACATGTTCACCAGAGCACAAGTGCCATGAGTACACATCTCCACATGTGCAGCTGCTCCAAAACGGCTCGGGGGGAAGACGCTGGTATTTTAAAAGGAAACATAATTAGCAGCGTTCATGTTTCCTTCGGCTCACAGGCATGATCAAATATTAAAGATAGCATGATTCACTCTGGCACTCACTCACAGGCCTTTTTAATCAATCTCAGAGTGGTGGATTGGTAATGAAGGTCAAGGAGACTCATCATTAGTGGCATATGAGATATGTTCCGCTAATGGGGAGTAATGATCCACTGGAATGTTTTTGTGTGATACTCCCCAATCCGTTGCACTCCTCTTCTGAAACTCTGTTAGAAGTCATTTAGGACTGCGTGACGACTTCCTCACTGTCATACAGAGTTAGGCTGAGTGAGTGGCTCATCGCTTGAAGTGCTTGGATCCCAAACAGGGCCATCTGAATTGGGATGGTTCATTCGAAACTTTGTTGTTATCTAGCCAATTAGAGTGGGTGAGACAGTGTGCTGCGCAGACCATAAAAACCTTAGACTAAGCAAAAAAATAGGAATCATATCAGCAGAAATTAAAAACCTAAATCTATTAGTGTCTTTTTACGATAAGCACAGCTTACCTTACAGGCCGACAAGCAAACAGTCTGACGCCTGCCTGCGAATAAGTCCGCTGTGTGACTGACAGCTCGCCTCCCCATTGGCTCAGGCTGTCCCTCTCGCTTGTCGGCAAGAAAATGAGATGGGTCTACTGGGACGCAGATATCCGGAAGGCTCCCTGTCGATCCCGGACACTTAGCGGGCCCAAGACTGGCAGCAATTACAGCCCTGACCCCGGTCTATTTAATCACACTCTTTAGCTTCTACTTCCATAATAATCAGTGCTTCATAATGTGCCTGAGAGTCACTGGCTCAGACTGGTCCACCTGCTCATCTGCAGAGGAAGGCTGTGTGAGGCTCGAGGAGTGATACGCTTGAACTGAGCATTCAGCTTCAAACATGCTTAGGATTCTTGAATATGCATATGAATCAACATACGTCTACACATCCCCATACAGTATACATATACAAATAGCAGCACAGGCAAACATCATCAAACACATATACTGTACATATAAATAGCCATGGGAAGAAAACGCACACACATACACGTGGACCTTTGCCACAGATATAACTTGACTGGATTATATTTATTTTGGCATTGGAAGCGACCATCTCTGTCTGTTTGTCTATCTGTCTGATTTTTGTGTTTGATTCTTTGCCCCTCTGTCTTCTAGGCTCTCTCCATGGGGATGATGACAGAGTATTACCACTACATCTTCACCACACTGGTAAGGCCATCTGCTGCATAAAGCGTATAAAACATGAACCTCTCTTTTGGTTTTGATGTCGCTTCTTTCATCAACATTAAGGGACAGGTGTGCAAACTGCTCTGTTTGTTCTTTTATTCTGCCTGTCAGTCTCCACCAAGCTCTAGAATTAGTGCAAATTGTTTTTAAGGACTGTTATTGTGTTAGTAGGCACGGGCATAAATGCTTGCCAAGATGTTTTTAAAGTGCTGCAAAAGCCTTTGTTGCTGCTTGTTGTGGAGTCCTTTTCAGTGGCAGATTTCTCTCCTGGATTGTATGACCATGAGAAAAAACAATTAAACCTTTTTCGAATTTAGAACAGAGTGGTGGAGGGTCGGAATGGTATAGGACATTATTTCCCCCCCAAGAGAGATAGATGCGTTGATGAATGGATAGACAGGGCAGTAAAGGAGGAGTGGGTAGGCTTTGTGTGTTCAGCCTCTTTCATCCACACTGAACACTCATCCTTGTGTTTCCTCTACTACCAGGGATTTTTTAGTACACACTTGACATTTTAGATAGCTAATAATGTTTCTGGTATTTTGCTCCACCAAACCTTGACCTCTTCACTGTGTGTCCTTTTCCAAATTTCAGACAGGTGCTTTTTTCTCCCTCCTTCTGTCATTACGCTCTCTCTTTCTCACAATGTGTGTGTGTGTGTGTGAGTGTGTGTGTGTGTGTGTGTGTGTCTCACCTTCGTTCCTTCTGTCTCTTGCCCTGCGTGGGCTTGGGCTCTCTTTTTTTGGTCCCAATTTCAAGGCATTATTATAACTGTATTAATATTTTCCATTGGAAGTGAATCTCAAAGACATCAGAGGCTAGATGCACAGCTTGAGTTCACATCAAAACGTTTGCCTTTTGTCTGGCGCTCCCTTTGGTGGGGGAAAGTATGCTTTTGGGAGCTTAAAAAAACGAGCATCTCCCCCTTCAAAAAACCCTGTTCCTGACTAAGCCAACACTATTGCCAGGTGAATGATTTAAACCCCCTCCCCACCTTTCTCTCTCCCCTATTTCATCCCTTTTTTTTGTCCCTTTATGGTAAACGATTCTTCCTATTCAGTGTTTATACTGAATATACTGAGCCAGATAAGCGTGCAGGAGATGCGGGCCGTATGACACAGAGATGCTCCAGCAGAGTGAGGCCAGGGTTGACTTTGGCAGGCGGAGGAGCCAGGGCTGGAGGTTTAATTCTGCCACCGCCGTCAACAGCTCCGCCACAGAGACCGCATATGTCCCCCATTCACTGCCAGATCTGACTCTCCCAAAGGCTGGCGTATATACACTCTCACGTCAGCGTACAGAGAGGAAATCTACTGTTGTAAGGGCGCAATCTATATGCAATACAAACAAGTGACTTTCTAAAAATGTAGGGTTATGCTTTGTTTGTCATGGATTTGAATGTGAATGATTATTAGTATTATTTTTTTATTTGTTTGATTTTCTTTATCTACACAAATCATTTATAGCTTTTTTTGAAGTGTTTCACTTCATCACACCTTTTCATCTTTTATGGGAGCAATGCCACTAAACCAATCCTAATATTACATTGTTATTACATATAAGTTACTCTGTAATTGATCATTTATAAACACCACTGGTTTAACATTTGTTGTATTCAGATGTCTATGACATTTTGTAGATGTTGCATGCAACAACTAAGGTAAGCTGTCGTGTGAGACGGTGTCTAGTTGTGTTATGTAACCTTATTAGTCTTTGGTATGGCAAATTAACCATTCTGATCATTCTAACACTGTTATATCAATAGTGACAGGATATGGCATCTGCTGTGATATATTTATGTCAGTGTTATGTCTCTCTGACGGCGGAGCCTTAAAGTCTCACTGCTAGGGATTAAAACTCAGGTGCCTCCCCACCCTTACCTGCACTTATCTGTAAATAATACACTGCATTTCATTGGCTTAGTTCCTGTGATCTAATCTAATTGACTGTGTGTCCTCAGGACCTGTTTGCCCTGGACGTGGAGCCATATCGCTACAGTGGCGTGAACATGACAGGCTTTAGGATCCTGAACACCGAGAACAGCCAGGTGAACGCCATCATGGAAAAGTGGTCTATGGAGCGCCTGCAAGCCCCGCCCAAACCCGACTCCGGTCTGCTGGACGGCTTCATGACGGTAAGCTCCCGTGGGGGTTCTGAATTAAGAGTGGGTGAATTAACAGCGAAAGGTTTTCGTCAACTAAAGGAAATCAATAGATACTGGTATCCATGATCAATACAAAATGCATCAAGACGCATATCAAGATCAAGCACAAAAAGAGACATCAGAATCAGAATCAGTATCAGAATAGTATTTATTGCCAAGTAGGTTTACACCTACCTGGAATTTGTTCTGATGTATAGGTGCATACAGTAAACATAAAAACATACAAACACAGTAAGTACTACACATAACATAAAACATAATAACACAGTAAGTACTACACAAACACAATAAGTACTACAATTCAATACAAAAAGCAGGGCAGGAGTGCAAAAGTGGATGTGCAATGTGCAGTGTGCAGTGTGCAATGTAGTGTGTGTTAACATAACACAGGCTTGAGGTGTGGGGGCGGGATGAGAGTCCACGTCAGGTGGCCTTGTTACTAAGGCCAACGGCAGCCGGGAAGAAGCTGGTTTTGTGGCGTGAGGTTTTGGTCCTGATGGACCGCAGCCTCCTGCCGGAGGGAAGGACCTCGAAGAGTTTGTGACCCGGGTGTGAGGGATCGGCCACAATCTTACCTGCCCGCCTCAGGGTCCTAGAGGCGAACAGGTCCTGTAGAGATGGCAGATTGCAGCCAATCACCTTCTCGGCGGAACGGATGATACGCTGCAGTCTGCCTTTGTCATTGGCAGTGGCAGCAGCATACCAGACGGTGATGGAGGAGGTGAGGATGGACTCGATGATGCAGGTGTAGAAGTGCACCATCATTGTCTTTGGCAGGTTGAACTTCTTCAGCTGCCGCAGAAAGTACATCCTCTGTTGAGCTCTTTTGGTGAGGGAGCTGATGTTCAGCCCCCACTTGAGGTCCTGGGAGATGATGGTGCCCAGGAAGCGGAAGGACTCCGCAGTGTCGACTGGGGAGTCACTCAGGGTGATGGGGGTGGGTGGGACTGGGTTCCTTCTGAAGTCTACGACCATCTCCACTGTCTTCAGAGCCTTTAGCTCCAGGTTGTTCTGCCCACACCAGGTGACCAGATGGTCAATCTCCCACCTGTAAGCAGACTCATCCCCCCCAGAGATGAGCCCAATGAGGGTGGTGTCGTCCGCGAACTTAAGGAGTTTGACGGACTGGTGACTGGAGGTGCAGCTGTTGGTATACAGGGTGAAGAGTAGAGGGGAAAGAACGCAGCCCTGAGGGGAACCGGTGCTTATAGTCCTGGAGTCAGAGACATGCTTCCCCAGCCTCACGCGTTGCCTCCTGTCAGGAAGTCTGTGATCCACCTGCAGGTGGAGTCAGGCACGCTCAGCTGGGAGAGCTTGTCCTGAAGCAGAGCCGGAATGATTGTGTTGAAGGCAGAGCTGAGGTCCACAAACAGGATCCTGGCGTAGGTTCCTGAGGAGTCCAGGTGCTGGAGGATGAAGTGAAGGGCCATGTTAACTGCATCGTCTACAGACCTGTTGGCTCTGTAGGCAAACTGCAGGGGGTCCAGTAGAGCAGTGTTTCCCAAACTTTTTTTCTGGGGACCCATATTTTAAAAGTGGAAAGCCTTCGCGACCCTAGCCAATAGACATTATTCGTAAATCACAAAATAAAGGTGGATTTGACCATTATTGAACATTAATGAGGATATTTTATTATTTTATTTTATATATTATATTTTGTTGTTATTTCAGAACTTGTAGGCCTACTGCCATTGTTAATAAGCTATCTCAGACTGAGTGATCACTTCTCTCTAAACAATTATTACTAAGTTTTAAATAATGAAAAGTAATGCAATTGAACCAGCAATATTAAAATAAGGTATCCAATAAGTGCCTATTTGGACATTAAATGTAGGCTATTGAAGAAAAAAAAACATATAGCCCATTTTTTCTTCTTTTCAACATTCAATTGAACCAGCAACATTGGAACAACATATGAAATAATTACAAAAAGATTACAAATTATACAAAACTTAACATTTCAACATTGCTAATGGGATAGGTGGGCCTGTCTGCGTTTTTCTAGCGCGTTCCAGTCCGGGGTGCAGGAGGAGAGAGCACAACGCATATCAGGCGCAGTATTCAGTCTGTTTCTGTGCTTTGTCTTCATTTTTGTGAGCACAGAAAATCACAATACACATACAGTATATGTAGTAGTGAAAGGAATATGCATAGAAATACTGGCCCTACTGAGGACAGGATATTCTGACGAAATGCTTATCCAGAATGATAAGGTCACAGATCCATAGCGTCTTTGCAGAGTGCGATTGCACATGGGCTGCAACAACTCGGTTTCTTCTGAAGGACTAAGCGCCAACTCAAGCAAAGACTCAGGACTCTCAAATTCGAAGGGATTTTGGATCCACCTTTTATCATTCAGAATGACATAACTCTCTGAAAATAGCGATCAAAGTTCTCAATAAGCGCAGCGAGATGAGTTTGAATAAGCGCAGAGAGGTGTTTCACTTGTGTGGCCGCAACATCATGTTCTTCTACGTGCTGCAACACAGTGGGACACATGTAGTGACTTGGGTCTGGCCTTCTGAGTCGTGCAAGCCACAGCTTCAATGACTTTTGGAAAGCCTGAACATTTTTCCCCTTAAGGAAAACATTGTCGTGCCGTCCCTGTAATTTTAAATTCAGTTCGTTGAGGGATGAAAAGATATCAGCCAGATAAGACCAATTGAGAAGCCAATCATCAGTGAGTAATTCGGCAAGAGCGGATATTTTTCTGGATAAGGAACGCATGAATTTCATGTCTAAGTTCATAGAATCTGGTCAAAACTCTGCCTTTGGACAACTAGCGCACTTCAGTGTGAAACAGTAAGTGCGTGTGTTCTGCTCCCATGTCAGTGCACAGTTGATCAAACAGCCGGTTGTTAAGTGCGCTGGCCTAATAACTTCGCTCAGTGTTTTGTCGAAAATACCCAAATTAAACAAAAATAACACTAGTCAGATTAACGTTTGCTTGTCAAAACATAATGTGACAAAGTCATTTGTACAGAAATTAGACCGGTATATGTAAAAGCAGGAGGAAAGCATATTATTATCTCGAAAACCAACGCGGTGAGTGGAACGAAGTGGGAGTGTCCGATAATTGACGCAGGCGAAAACGTACTCATGTAACGTGTCACCGTAAACATTATTAGAAATACGTTTTCTTGCGGTGTTAAACGAGTCGTACAAGTTAAAAAGGACAAATATCTCTTTCGAAAACCGTTATTTTGGGTAAGCTTATACATAACGTTAATATATAAATAGACTTAGCATATCGATTTTTTAACAAACTGTCCGATAACTGACGCAGCTACAGATGCAGATCTTGACAAGGCGACCCAAAAAAAATCTCTTGCGACCCAGCAGAGGGTCGCGACCCAGTCTTTGGGAAACAATGCAGTAGAGGGTCAGTGATGGCTTTGAGGTGAACCAGCACCAGACGCTCAAATGCCTTCATAACCACAGAGGTCAGGGCGACATGCCCCACATAGACAGTCAGTTTCAATCATAGTTGCAGTTGCATATATTTTTCATCAGCCTCTCCTTTGAAGTGATAAGTGTGATTGTTAGGCAGTGTATCTCATGTGTGCCTTATTTTATTTCTGGTTTTATCTGACTATAGTTTGCACAGATGACAGCAGCTGTGTGACTTATAATGCGTTATAATGCATCATGTAACCATGTCTGACGCTTACAAGCACTGACATTCCATTTTCTACCTTTACCAATTTCTTTCCGTGGCCACATACCTGTATGCTTTCAGGATATTTCTGCTACCATTGTGATGCACACCCTGTTGGGAGGGTTAACAGTTCTCAGCAAATTGCATAGCGCCATGTAAGACCTCTGGTGTTTCCCTCATGTTATCAGAGGAGAGACGGACGGAAAAATTGCTTTTGGACATGAAAAAAAAATGCCAACACACACCACCAGACTCCCCCTTCCCCCTCCACACACACACAAGCGTGATGATGAGGGAACCCCAGCTGCACAACCCCCGTCCAAACGCACCCCACCCCAGGGATCTAACTCCTGATGTCCAGTGTGTGCAGGAGACGACCCTGTGAGTGATAAGTGGGACCCCTGTTAGAGGGATCTGAAGAGCCTATGATAACAGCACAGAGGCGTAGAGGAGAAGGAGAAGGCAGCTCCTCGGCTCCGGATCCACACTG
>NC_045162.1:15992123-16012123 GCF_900700415.2 Clupea harengus | reverse complement strand
GCAAATCCCCTCCTCCCTCCACTGTCCCCTTCCCTGCCCTCCAACCCAAAAAGCAGAGCCCCCCCCCCCCCCCCCCCTGGGCTGTGGCTGGCTGCCCGTGTCTGTGTGTCATGGAAGCCGGCCGCCTTGGCCGGGCTATGTGGGATTTGGCTGCGGCTAAGCCCACATGCCGTATTAGGTATTTGGACACGGGTCTCGCTGGAGTGCTATTCCAGCAGCTGGTTTGGCATGTGCATGCCCTGGCAAAGACACGCGTCACATGAGGGCCAGCGGGACACGCCGAAGCCCAAACTATCAAGCTGTCCCCTGGCCTCCTCTCTCAGCGGAGACACACTGACTGCCACCCCGAGCTGGGAATCTAAGCAAACATTCACTGTGGCTGATTTATTCTCACTCATGTTCATTTCAGGTACAGATTAGTGTGGAAAAAAAACAAATAAAAAAGGTAAACACATTTGGTGTCAAGACAACGAGCTCTTGATGCGTTTTTTAAGTCACCTTCCCTTCAGAGATGCACCCCACTCAGCTTGGAATTGCCATTCAGCTTGGTCCTCGTGTCCCCCGTGACCATTCAGCTCAGGGAATTAAAGGGGACTTTGTGGAAGGGACTTTGTGATTGTCAAATGTGCTTTATTATAGATGGCAATATCTCCAGCACACAGACACACTCACACATACACACACTCGGCCAAGTCTGAGAGAGAGAGACGGTAGGAGAGTGCTGGTAAAATATGTTGTGTTTTTTTTTGTAAGGGTTGTAATTGCGTTTTTGTGCGGTCGGTGTGGTGCGGAGCTGTGAGGCAGGAAGCTGTCATACGGCCGCTGAGCAGACTTGAGGGCTGTAGATTAATGACTCCAAGCCCCGCCATGTCACCGGCGGGTATCCAGGTAGACAGGTGTCCCTAGAGACGGGTTACCCCGGAGACAGGAGTGATCATGTCAGAGTAAAAAAAAAAAAAAAAACCTCAAACCCAGAACGGCATGTCAGCTGCTTCTTGCATCAACACACACACACATGCACACACACCTAGAGGCATAAGCTAGACAAGCAGGTATACTCTTAAGTCTCTGTGTGCCTCCAGCCTCTTGAGCCTCTGTGGGATTATCAAGATGAAGAATTAACAAATCAGATTTATATTCCTAAACAATAGATACTCGTCTATATACTGTATGTGAGTATATGATGAAGAGTGTAAACACACTGGTTTGACCTTAACTAGCTGATTTAACACTTAGACTGGATATGACACTCCCCATTAGTCCTGCTTTATGCTTCTGAAGTACTGACTTTGCCAGGCAGTGCATTTAGTTTAAAGAATGGTAAAGCTTTAGACCAGTCTAAACATGAAAGCCTATAATTCTGGTGCAATGCACATGCTTCTGAGGAGTACTTTTGAATATATGAGATAAGCGGTTGTTGTTCTTCAGTTGAGAGTTCTTCACTTGTTCTCTCTGGGTTTGATTGTTGGAGGGTGTGACATGCTGTCAGTAATGGCCCGGTGTCCTCTGCAGTATCAGACAGCATGTTATTAAACACAGCATTCATTTCAGCTCTCCGCCAGACAAGTTAAGTGTGACTGTTGCATCGATACATTCGCTTGATGCCAAGAAGGCACAACGGTTTTCCATTACACAGGCAAACATTTTGATTGCTGATAGGTTCATTATCAAAGTACTCAGTATCATACAGTGAGATAACGATTTTAGGATTAATGGTCATTAGCCTACTAAGCCCTTATGTTCACTCTGTCAGTGGCGTGGGCCCGCTGCTTATCCAACAGCTCAGGTCTGTTCTGTTTTTTTCCTGCCTATGGCTACTGAACACCACCCAGGCTTACAGTTGGATGCAAAAGTTTGGACACTGCTGGACACATGCCACCATTTTTTTTTCATGAAATAAAAATGGCCACTGCATCCACCCCTGAGGAGAGACTATTTTTAATCTCTGTTGACAGCAGGGGTTGTGTTTACCTCCTTTTCACTTCAGATGATAACAGTGCCGTGGCGTGATGCTATTTGCCCCATGGGATGCCCAAACTTGCCCACACAACTGCACCTTTCGCCAGAGGGTGCAGGTGTGCAGTCCAATCTGAACAGCATCTCTTCAGAAAACCTGTTCAGAACCAGTTAGAACCGGTACTCCTTCCACAGATCCGTAAAGCAATATATCCATAAATATGTTTTTCTTTACATTTATCAATTAGTCATTGGATAAATGAAGTTGTGCAATAAATTCTTCAGTAAATATTTCATTTAAATATTATTGGATGTCATAGGGCATATTTGCACATGTACCTGTGTAATGAAATATTCCTATCAAGATCTGTCTAAATATATTCTCCACAATTCTAGAAGAGTGAATATAGTGTGGTACATTAGTGATCTGTAATACATTGGTCAAAGTAAAGAGTGAATATAGTGTGGTACATTAGTGATCTGTAATACATTGGTCAAAGTAAAGAGTGAATATAGTGTGGTACATTAGTGATCTGTAATACATTAGTCAAAGTAAAGAGTGAATATAGTGTGGTACATTAGTGATCTGTAATACATTGGTCAAAGTAAAGAGTGAATATAGTGTAGTAAAAATGTCCTTAGCATTCCAGAGCCAGTCTCTCTGCCTCCATCACCCCCCCCCCTCACCCCATCGCTGTCTTTCTCCCTTTGCAGCGTTCTCTCTCTTGCTCTCCAGCGTTCTCTCCCTCGCTTTGCCTTTTTGATTGGTGGAGGCTGTGACGTGATGTGACGTGTTGTCTGTAATGAGCTGGTCTCTGCTCTGCCCCTGTCAGTGCCATGAGCCATCATTAGATCTCTTACCCACAGAGGCTCAGTTTTTTCTTACTCCTTCTCCGTCTGTGTGTCTCTCTTTTCCACACTCTCTTTCTCTCTTTCTTTCCCTCTCTCTCTCTTTAATAAATACAAATAGTGGTTGTGACTGAGGATCATCACGTCACAGGCGTTTGCCAGCACAGTCTTTGCTACTTTGAAGGAATGACTGACTCAGTGGTAACCAGGATAAGAGTCAGACAACATGAAACTCTAATGTGTGAGTGAGTAACCTCCATGTCTGCAGCAGGATGATCTTAATGACACACTGATGAAAGCATTTAAAAAGACAAACAGTTCCCTTTGCCATTAAGGTTAATGTGTGTGAAAGGTTAGCTAATGGACTTAGGAAGGCATTATGAACTCCTGTGGACATGAAAAAGAACTCAGATCAAGCTGTGGAGCTGACGAGACCTAACATGTAACTGATGACCTCGGAATCAACAGCATTCTTAAATCTGTTCAGCATTTCCATGAAGTGGTCAAAAACAAACAAAAAAAAGAGTGCTATAATGATTATTTGACCTCCTTTTCCATTTTGATGCACAAAAAGGTGTCTGCAGAGGGGTTCTGGAGGATGAAAAGATTGAAATGAAATTTAATTAAATTAATTGAAAGATTGCTTTACCGGTATTTTCACCGTGGCTATATCAACACACTGTAGGTTCAAAAACAGCAATTTCATTGATACTTTGAAGCATAGATGATTTATCAAATGCTTTGTCCTCCCTCCTTGAACACAGCCTCTCTTTCTCTCTATTACACACACACACACACACACACCACACACACACAGCATGCGTACGAATGCAGCTTGGATGTGTACCACTAGAACATTCCCCCTCCTGCTTATTATCAGTGCTTGCAAAGAACAAGGATCAATCTGATGACTGTTTAAGACTATTAGTCCTCTCTCTGCATCTCTGTCACCCATGGGTTTCCCTGGTTAGGCCCCTGCAGTCTAGGCAGTGGCCAGACCATTTAAGCACTGCCCATTTGTATGCCTGATAGCAGAGCTTGTTTTATAATTGTAAAAAAGCTCCCCTTGAAGGCTGTTTAAATCGCATTTCTGTGTCTGAAGAGCGAGATCAAACGCTGTGTATGGGAGACAGTGGCGAGGATTTGCGTGGGATCGTGGGAGGTCAGCCTAACTCCTCACGCTGGATTGCCTTGTCACAACTTCTAAGGGATGGAGAGAGTGAGAGAGAGAGAGAGAGTGAGAGAGAGAGAGAGAGAGAAAGAAATACAAGAAGAATAGAGATGTAGCAGATCAAAATATATTTATCTTTAACCCACTGGCAAGAGAAACGGCTGTCTGTTTAACCACCACTCCGTCTTCACTGGCTACTCCTTCTAAAAGGGCTTCTAAAAGCCCAAATGGACCAAATTAGGGTCCGCATCTGGTATCCAACCTAGTGTAGTCTGAAGCCTAACAAGAAAAAGCCTTTCTGTTGTTACTGGGAAAAAAAGTTGCGAAACAAAGCACTGTAAGATTAGCTTGGTTCTTTTCAGCTTTTTGGCCAAAAACATTTAACAGCCCTTTTTTCTAAAACTATTGACTAAGCCATAAAGTTTTTTTCTGTACTGTATTATAGGTAAAGGTTTCAATTTCAATCATGAATGATTTTGACTACAACAGGTAGGCTAAATCATTTGAAGAGCCGCAATGAATGAATGAATGAACAAATAAACTCGATGAGCTGAATCTAAATCCACTAATTCCTTCTTTGAGGATCTCTGGGAAGACCGTAAAACGACTGGCCGTTGTCTTTCAGAGGTTTATTTTTGCATTCCGGGGCACAGTAATTGTCTACCATCTAAACAAAGCAGTCTTTCTAACAAGGTATCTGTTTAAACTCTAGTTGACAGATTGACACGCCGCTGAACTTTTTCTTAGTTTGTTGTGTGTCTTAGTGTGAGCTCTAAGGCTATTTACTGTAGTCCAAGCATTGTCCTGGTTTTAACTTCTCATCAGATGAAAGTATGAGGACAGCAAGAAAGAACGTGGCCCTTTTAAGCGTTGATTGGATCCAATTGAGCATTCTGTTAATGACTAGTAAGTGTAAGTTGGTAATTTTGATAGTGGCTGGTGCTATTCTGTTGATTAGCCCATAGCTTATCAGCTGTGCTACTCAAATAGCTTACCTAAGTCAGACAAATACTTTTTTCCTCTATATTATCATTATGATAAATCTTTTATTGTTCAGTTTATATTAGTTCCAGTGTGATACCATCTTCTATACATTAAAATCTGATGCATTTGGTGTTTGGGTTTGGACTGTAAAAAGGCCTTTATTCCCTCTTCTTTTGCAAAATTCTTGTGTAGGGGGAAATGTTTTTAGACAGGACAAATACAAACAGGTCAAGGCATGTCAAACTAGGTGCCTGACATGCCTCAGACCTCAGAGTGTGAAAAGACGTAGTCAAAGGGTCGTGAAAAGAATGATTTACAAAGACGAGAGAGATGTTTTATTTGATCAAATGAAAAGAGTAAATCTATAAGAGGCGAGAGCAGGGAGAAATCACACTGAGACCAGAGCCTCACAGCAGCGCCTCCTTTCACCTGCAGTGGAAGTTCAGACAGTACTGCCATGGCAACCTTTAGATGACCTATACCTGTCCAACCATCGACTGCACGCTGTGGGTACCCTTGCTGCGACCCTTGAATGCGCCTGACCTGAGCAGAATCGAAGCCAAGGTTTCGCTGGCTGGAAACGCATGGAAAAACAAGCCTAGCGGCACAGCTTCCATTTCAGTAATCTCAGGCACAGCCTCTCTGTCTCATGCTGAGAGCGGCCCTCTTCACACTGGTGTGGCTGTGTCAGACCTGCTGGCCAGTGACTGAAAGAACTAATCAGAAGTCAACAATTATTTGTTTATTTTATTATGTGACTACACCACACAACCAACATAAATGTCCAGGTCCGTAGGCTTTTACGAGACCCATTGCAGTGGCAAGGGCTCCTGATTTGCAAGCTTCATTTTAAGGCTGAGAACTCTCCCTGGGGCCATGGCGACAGAGTAACATCTATCGCTATTTGGCATGGCACCACCATACGCCGTTCACGAGAGGGTATAAAAGCTAATGTAAAGTTGGAGTAGTCGGGTGGAGGAAGGGGAACAGATGATGTAGCGGCTCCCATTCCACGCTAATGGCGTGCTTCGCAGAGCCCCCTGCAGCCCCACGGCTACATTAGCCTCTTTAACGAGAGGGATTCAATTAAGCTGATTAACCATTTAGAGACCGCTCCAGGATTAATTCCACACGGTAGAGGCTAACCATCAAACTGGGGAGGGGGGCAATACTGAAGTAACGGATAAAAGAAAAAGAGAGGGTGAGATAAAGGAGGAAGACAAAGAAGCACTGAAGAATGTGAATTTGAATTGAAAGCACATCAGCTGATGCAATAATGCACAAGCTTGTCAGCACAGCACACACTCACACACACACACACACACACACACACACACATACACACACACATACACACACACACACTCACGCACACACACACACACACACATACACAAACACACTCATGCACACAGACACAAAAACCTTAAAACCCATTACTAACCAAAGGAGCTCACAACACCAAACTGAAGCTAGGAAAAAGGGGCTATGGCTAGGAGAGCAGAGCAAGCAGGTTGGATTCTGCAATAAATGGGTTATTCCTGCGCGTGTCCCTGAAGCGCAGAGCAAACCGTGCTGTTGTGCTTACCTAGCGGTGCCTTTCTGGATGATCTCCCTCCTTTGCATGCCTGACAGCGTGCAGTGGTGGAAAGGTTCACGTACGCTGGAGGCTATTTCTCATGCTTGCTGCCTGACAACAATCATCAGCTCTCCTCCAGCTTCTGCAGTCCCTCTGCATAGCCCCTCAGCTCTGGCAAAGCGAGGTGGAAGACAGAAAGTCATAGATACTCTCTTTGATCATCTTTTACTGTACTTCACCATTATATGGAATGAATATCTTAATTTGGTTTGTTTGGGCACTATTTGAAGGTTACGTTTGGTCTGGATTTTACTTTTATGTACCTTATACTTGCTTGAGGTGATACTTACATACTAGGGATAAAAGGCAATAATAGGCTTCATAAAATGCAACATTACCCTGCCTTCAACTTAATTAAAAAAGTTTTAGAGCTGATGCCTGTTGATGCCCAGTGCAGCTCTGAAGTGTTTTGATGACATTTTTATATAAACACAGAGACAGACAGTTGATAACAGGGGTAAAGTAAGAGGTGATATAGTGATTTATTTATGTACTCATGTATTAATTTATTTATTTTTATGATCAGGTATACTATTAGGTTGTGGAAGGCAAAAAAAGGCAAACTTACTCACACAGTATGGCCTAAATGTTGTCAGCACACAGCCATTATAAGGTGCTGAAGAGGTCTCGTGGTGGATGTCCGCTGACTGAATTAGCTGTGTGGGTGAAAAGCATACGCTAAAATGTACATGTAATTGCGGCCGCTCTGTATGTTAATGGCTAATTCATGTAACTCTATTCACCTGTTCCTTTGCAGTCAGTCATTGTGTTGAGGCATTAGAACCTGATTGGGTTTGTTTGCCCTCCGTGACACATTCATTAATGCTCCTTAGTGCCCACTAGGGATCAATATCCATCCATGAGAGTACAAATAACTAATTCCCCCATGTTTCCAGCACATTTATTACCAGATAAACATTTCACTGCTAATTCAATTTACTATAACTACCTGGAAACTTGATAGGTAAATGTTTTTTATGCAAGTCATTGTGTAGGGTAACTTTCCTCAAAGAGGGAGCCATTAACTGAACTGGTGGAATTGGAGTAAAGTTAATTATTATAAAAGTGTGTGTGTGCTTCTGTGTGTGTGTATGTGTGTGTGTGAGTGTGTGGTATGAAGGGAGGGACTTGAATCCACCCAGTGGAGGAATGCCTGGCAGTGTTTGTCTCAGGTATGGGTGAGGTGAAGAGCTCAGACAAATGCAATAGACTATTGTGAACACACTATGGGGAGAAACGCTCATGGTAGATTAGATAAGCCAAGGTCCCATCGCAGCAGACAGAGAGAGAACGATAGAGATAGAAAGAGCAATACAAAGAAAGAGAAAGAGAGAGAGAGAGAGAGAGAGAGAGAGAGAGGTGGGAGAGGTGGGAGAGGAGAAAGAGTCAGAAGACATTAAGACTGGCTGAAAAACAGATGATTTCCCATTTAACAGTCCATTGAGTTCCCTGCTCTCCCACATGCTGTGTGTGTGTGGCTGTGATGGTGGCAGCAGTTTGCACCTGTTTCACAGTAAGTACGCCACCACGGCCACCTCTGCTCCCTCTACACGGCTCTTCCTCATCTCTCCCCCCCCCCCCCCCACCACCACCACAGAGGCAGTATGGCTACAGAGACCAGCTGTGTGCTGATGACAGAGCCTGGACACCCCCCAGACAGAAAAGCAACAGCCATCTTCTGGGTATACTTTATTGTCATCTTTAGTAAGAATAATTTTTTTTAAATAGTCTGAGTATGTCAACATGAAATGGTCTCTGAAAGGTGAACTCACCGCAACACTATGGGTACGTGCTGTATATAATGTGATTTATTGTTCTTTTTTGCTTTCCATGCTTTCAAGGAATGACAAATGACTTCTAAGAATGACAGCTAATGGCTGTAAATAAACTTAGTGTTGCAGTGTATTTCTGTGAGATGAAGGGCTCTCCATTGGATCAGTATTTAAGGGGCTTTGTAGGGTGAATGTTTGATCTCAAGAAGTTTTGTGGTAAAAATACACTTCTTTAAGCACTGTTGCCAAGCATGTCTCTACAGCACTGCATAGCGCATATTGCACATTGCACATAGACAGCTCCACAGTGTGTGTGTGTGTGTGTGTGTGTGTGTATGTGTGTGTGTGTGTGAGAGAGAGAGATTGAGAAGAGATAGAGAGAAAGAGATAGAGAAAGAGACAGAGTGAGAGAGGGGTAAACAGAATGAGAGAGACAGTGGGAGATTAGGGTTAGGATAATAGGTCTCTGAGGCAGGCCAGGCTGGGATGGGGTCTGTTTGCCAAACAAAGAACCGAAGAGCTGGCAAACTCAATTAAAGGGCACATTTCCCCGAGGCTGAGAGGAAATGTGAAATTATCCCTGCTTGTTAAACCTGTCACTTCATTTCACTTCAATTATTAGTTATGATCTCAGGGAGCCCTTGGTTAATTGTTTTCCTTTCTCCTTCTGGATATGGTTGGTATGGCACAAAGACGCTTCTTTTATCCTCTTAGCTGGCAGTCATGGTGTTTAGCATCAGAGGCCCTTAAGACCATTGAGTTTCATTTTTAATATCCAATGACAAGCAGTACAATGTGTGCATGTTGGTGCTAACTGAACCTCATTGTTTTCTGCAGCCAGAGACAATCGCCTAATATTGATCTCCGCGGGAGGTGATATAGTCGTAACAGTGCATGTGAATTTCTGTCTGATCATCTAAATCAAACCATATTGTACTGCCATGCATAGTTGTAATTGTAGAAAAAGAAGAGGTACTTTGTTTTTGTTGTTGGCATATTAAGATATAATTCACTATTGTGCTCTTCCAAACAGATCAGAAGGAATTATTTTCATGGGAACTGAAATACAACCAGAATCTTCCTAAATGAATAGAATACACAGGAGACAATCACAGGGAGCTCTCAGAACTCAAATCTGCTCATGAATCATTTGTTATTAGCATTTATCACTAGCATTAGCAGCCCACAGTTTTGCTCCTCTTGTAGCCTCTTCAGAGGGGGAGAGAGAGAGAGAGTGAGAGAGCAATGGTTTGGCAGTCGAGTCTCATCTGTTTTGTGATGAGACATTTAATCCGCTCCTCAACAGATAAGTGCAGCCTCGCTGGCAGTTTTGGGTGGCGGTGCTGGCGGTGGCGGTGGTGGCAGGCCAGCAGTTTTTGTTGTGACCAACTGAAAAGACGTCTGAGCTGTAAACGCTCTGCTACAGTGCGTGGGAAGATTCCATTAATCCAATGGATCAAAGAAACACCAGATAAGTGCCAAACGCAGGGCCTTGAGTCATAGCACATGGGTCACAGCTCCCAGTGTAACGACAACTGCTAGTTCAGCTCTCAGAACACTGCCAAACACTCACAGCCAGCAGACTCCATCACACATCCTGAGTCAAATACCTTTGCAGTAACTGTTCGAAGAGCTCTTCCGTGAGATTACTATGGGCAAGGCGTCAGTATCTTTATTCCACATGGGGCCCAACTTTAGGTGAAATCGATGCCTACATTGATGTCTATACTGCGGTCTCCACTGCGCAATGGGTCTCTTTAGGACTAGTGTATTTTCAATGAGAATAGAATGCTGCATTGAGATCCTACTCTGAGTATATTGCAGTTATCATAAGAGCAATATAGTGCGTGCAACGGCGGCCATGTTGGGCACGCGTGTTGACGTGGGAGCTTCACACAGACACCACTCCCACGGTTAATTGAATGGGCCTGTAATCAGATCTGGAGGATAGCAGGCTCTGTTATATTGACAGAGTGTGGAGCACTAACCTCACACTGAGGGGAGAGGCCTGCCTGAGAGTCACTGGAAGGGATGCATTTGCTTCACATCTCAAGTTAATACACCTTCAATGGCATGGGCCATGAGCATTTGGAGGTAATGAACAGTGTTTTCACACGTGTGTGTATGTGTGTGTGTGTGTGTGTGTGTGTGTTTGTGTGTGTGTCTGTGTGTGTGTGTGTGTGTGTGTGTGTGTGTGCATACACATAAACACACACACAAACACTCACGCATATAGTGAGGACACACTCACCTATGCCCTAAGGAAGGTGACTGCCAGTACCAACTGCTGGACTAAATAATTCTAAAACTTTGCCCTTAAGCACATATACCGTCACACGCACGCACACACGCACACACACACACACACACACACACACACACACACACACACACACACACACACACACACACACACATACACACACACACACACACACACACACACACACACACACACACACCTCCCGATTCCCCCAGTGCTCCTTAGGATATATTGGGCAGGGGGATTAGCTTTTTCAATTAGCGGATTTAAACTTGCATTATTGTTTGCAATTAGTCTGGGTTCTGTCACCAGGCGGCGAGCACAATAGCAAGAGAAAAACAGCACAGAGAAAGACAGACAGGAAAAAAAGCACTTCATACAGCCAAAATGGATTAAGTAGAGCACTTTTCTCGCCATCACTCACGGCGGAGAGGAGGATAACTAGCTAAAAGAGTGTTCTACGACTGAGGTAAATATTCTCTCGCCATCACTCACAGAGGAGAGGAGGATGACTAGCTGAAAGAGTGTTCTACAGCTGAGGTAAACATTGAGTTGAATAGAAGGATGGTTGATTGCAGGCAGAACATTAAGAAGTGAGCAATGAATTGAAAGTGGGGGAGAGCTTCCCCAGGTGAGAACTGCATGGGGTGAATCAGCCGCTCTCATCCCTGCAACTGCTCTCTCTCTCTCTCTCTCTCTCTCTCTCTCTCTCTGTTGTGGTATCACTCCTGTGTTACTTTACTCTGCACAATAAATTCCCATTAGACTCTGAAATTAGATATTATGTTTCTGCGCTCTAATTAAGTATAAACCCCATAAAGGGAATCTCCACTAGCAGTCTAATTAAAATGGTTTGAGACCTTCCTGCTGAGGAGGGTGTATGCTCAGACAGGTGGGAACTGAAAGTGTGTTAAATCACCTGGCTCATTAAAAGCTTTTGTCACACTTGATATTAATTAGTCCTTGTTACAGCAGAAGTATACTGTCAAACACATTATACCATATTGAAAGAAGACCAAGAGTATGTTGTTATCAGTAACTAGATAAAACTAGGTGTCAGGTTTTGGGTCAGTATGAAACAGGCTTTTAAGTCCTTATTGAAATGAAAAAAAAAATGAAACAATAAGATGATATAACAAAAGGAGGAAAATGTCCATGTCAAATATTCCTGAAGAGCATAGTGTGTTGCAGATCGTGTGGCTTGTGTTCTGATTAAACACAGCTCATATCCAAGAGCCCACACCACAGCATTAGATGTAGCAGAGTAGCGTGCTTAGTGTTGATCATTTGCAGAATTAGGCAATTAGCATGCAGCGTGTGAAGCGGTAGGCATGACCTTTCACAGTTTAACAGGGAGAGCAGGGTGTCTGGCAAACATGTGGTGTGGAGCAGCAGGGAGCGGCGAGATCGTGTTCGAGAGACGCCGGCCGAGGATCAAGCCAGACCCGGTGGTGTGTGTTTAAGTGGAGCGTCAGCCATGTTCTCATTACCCCAGAGACACAGTGGGTCACAAGGACTGTGACTTGGATGAGTTTGTGTGTGTGTGCGTGTGTGCTATGTGAGTGTGTGTGTGTGTGTGTGCGTGTGTGCGTTTGTGTGTATGTGTGTATGTGTGTGTGTGTGTGTTTGCGCCCACGTTTTGCATATGCATGTTGGAGCTCAGTGGTTGCTCATATGTGAGGACTGAGGACTAGAACAACACGTATCTCACGACTGAGGACTATAACTACACGCATCTTTAAATGAACCATGGCCTGCATTGTTATACCAATTATAAACCTGTGCCAAGGCCATTGCTGGTGTACATGTGATGGCATGTCTTCAGAACAAGCCTGTACCTCTGCCCCACAGTTCAAGTCTGTGCGCCTCTATTGTTTCTCGCAGCAGTCTTTTGCAAGTCCTCTCCCCACCTGTGAAGGCTCCACCCAGAGCCTTGAGCTGCCTCTTTGTAGCTCATTCTGTTAGACAGTGTTGCCAAGGCGAAAACCCCTCCACTGCCTCCAAACAAAACAAAAAGTCTCTCGCTCTCTTTTTTTATCCATCACGTTTTGACACGTACCCCAGGTGTTCCCCAGCACCATTTGCCCGATTATCATCAGCCTTCATCGTCTGTCCAAAATCCATAACTTTCTTCCCCTTCTCCATCACCCTCTCCTCTGGTGCTCTCTCTCTCTCTCTGTCTCTCTCCATCTCCACACTCATCCGCCGTGGCGGCTCTTTCCAGTCCCGTCCCTCGGCGGTTAAATCTGCCTCGTCCTGTTTCTCATCTTCAGGGACCATTTCCCTGCGTCGTTTGTCAGGCAGCCGCGGTGATGAGGTGTGCCGAGTGGTTATCGTCATTACAAAGGAACGGCAGCCGTAATAATGATACGTTTCGCACACTCAATTTCCTTTCCTATTGAACCATGATCACACAACAACATTTTTAAATCCAAATGGCTTTGCAGTTGTGCTGTTTTTGCCTTCTCTTTTTTGACCGATTCTGCTGTGACACTGAAGGCCTCTCTGGAGGAGGCTTGTCGATATGCCAACGTGTAAGCTGCCTGAATCCTGCATTCGAGCAAGCGGCCATGTTAGAGGGTGAAGACAGGAAAATGTTTTCAGAAAGAGAGGGGGAGGGAGAGGGGGAGGGGGGGTAGAGTTAGAGAGAAGGGGGGAATACAAAGACAGAGAGAGAGAGAATGAAGATGAGAGAGAGAGAGTATGAGAGAGTCACAGAGAGAGAACGAGATAGAAAGAGGGAGAGGGAGAATCAGCATTCTTTCCCTCAGGCAGAATCCCCAAAACAAACAATAGCCTACAGGTACAGCTTTTCCGATCGCTACAGCTACTGCCAGCTTCTTGGGTTTTACTTGAACCTATATTTTTATTTGTAAATACTCGGTAAATCTAGTGCTAATATTCAAGAAAAAACAAGCTTAAAACACATGGCCCCGTTTCAAATTGTGCCTACATACTAAGGTCCCAAAACACATGGCGCTACATCTTGGAGCCTAGCATTGTGGATGATTGACAGCACAGCTAAGCTTATTTTGGTGAGCGTAGCGCTTACTTTGTCACCTTCAGTCTCATGTGGGTCCCTTCGTACCGCCACCATCCCCTGCCTCTCTCCCCCCCCCCCCCCCACTCCCCCCAACAAAACTCGTTACGTTAAAATCCCACTATTGCGCTCACAGCTCAGGCAATTTTATGATTCATTTAGCTCAATAAAGGGCGTTTATTAAAGTTTACTTACTTATCAATACCAGCCGCTGTGTTAGTGGGCCCTGGCAGCTCACGGTCAGGCCTGGAGGCTGATTGGAGGGGATGGAGAGGGAGAAAAGAGGAGCGAAGGGGAGAAGGGAAGAGATGCTGTTCGGTAGGGGTGCGAAACTCACTCTCCCATCTGGACTAAGGCAGTCTCTGCATGCAGTAGGATGAAATGAATGGCTATGGATGATGATGTAGTGTGACAATTTGGTGCTCACATTGCATAGAGCACATTGCCAGAATTAGGAGCAAATCAATAACGGCAGCGGTTTTGTGGAAATATGGGGTGTATGAGGGTGGCAGGTAAGCACAGGTGCTGTGTTTCTGTCTGCCTATGGGTTTACCAATTTAAGTCTGTTTGTTTATGCTTTGGTTTGTTTGTTTGTTTATGTAAGTTTGTTAATGCAATTTGTGTGAATAAGAAAGATGTTTATGACAGCATGGACGTGCGGGCACACAAGGAGTGTGTATGTGTGTGTGTGTGTGTGTGTGTGTGTGTGTGTGTGTGTGCATGATTACTAGTCACATCTCTGTGCTTATTTGCACTGGTGTTTCTCATGCATCTGAGTGTTATGTGCTCTGTCTGATGGGGATCTGGTGCTAAGGTTGGGTGCATGCAGCGCTGGGGGATGTGTGTGTTTATGTGTGTGTGTGTGTTTGTGTGTATGTCAGGGTCAGTTAGGTGTGTGTGAGGGGAGACAGGGAGCACACACTCACTCAGGGGCCGGACACTGCAGAGAGAGCAGACTTTAATCAGTGGAACTGGACAACCAAGGGCCCCAGGGGCCAGACTTCACATTGCATTACCACACACTCACACACACTCACACACATTTACACTCTCTCTCTCACACACACACACACACACACACACACACACACACACACACACACACACACACACACACACACACACACACACACTCACACTCACACACCTACACACACAGACACACTCTCACACACAGGGCAAGATACACACACACACACAAACAAACACCTACATACTCACACATGCACAGCCACAAACACACATGAACATACACACTCACAACTATAACCACACACATACATATACAAGTACACACACACACATACACATGGACTAAGGACACAACCCAGACACACGCATGGACACACACAGACACACACACTCACACAGAGGGCAAGACACACACACCTTAACCACAGACACATGCATAGCTTCAAGCACACAGAAACATACTCACATGCACAACCAGAACCACACACACATACACATGGACAGAGGACAAAGGCCAGACACACGCATGGGCACACACACACACACACACACACACACACACACACACACACACACACTCACAAAGAGGACAAGACACACGCACCTTTATCCACACAAATGCACAGCTTCAAGCACACATAAACATACACAAGCACAACCAGAACCACACACACACATACACATGGACAGAGGACAAAGCCCAGACACACACACACACACACACACGCACGCGCACGGGCAGACGCACAGGCACACGCACACAAACACACACACACACACACACACACACATAAAGCCTCAGCAACCAGGCCAAAATAAAGGATAACCCTGCCATCTTATATCAACATCCCACCCTTTGATGTCTCAATCTACTCCCCCCAAGCACAACAATGAAATTAACTGGGGTGATTGATGGGACATCCCTGACATTTTAGCACATTTCCTTTTATGGTTCTCCCCTATAACTCTTTTCATATATTTGAACGGATATTATTTAATCATGCTTTGTTATTTCCTCATGTTTGCTTATTTATTTATTTATTTATTTGTCTGTTTGTTTGTTTTTGTGGACAGAAACTCCATTGAAAGGCTTGTGTTGCTGTGATTTGAAGGGTTGTGCTCTGTATCTACTAATGAATGAAGATTCGATTTTGGTCAATTCATCTGGTCTTTGATATTTTATACTTGAAATGCTACACAAGCCAGGGCATGAAAAAAAAAAACATGCGTATATGCAATACCAATTCAACAGCTACCTCTAAAATCCAGCTGTAAAAAACTGAATTTTTGAGAGTGATGATCATCGAGTTCAATTGGGTCATTGTACCAATACCATCACTGAAACATCTTGAAAATGAAATAGATTTGTTTAATGAACAGCCGAGTTTAGCTTTAATAGAAAACAACAACTAACAGCTTATAACTTAATCAGCTGAGCAGCTAACTGACCGGCTAGCGGAGCTCTCTTGTCGAAGGCCTCTCCTCCTCCACCTCCTCCTCCTCCTCCTGCTCTGTGTCCTTGCATCAGTCCCAGCAGCTGGCGGAGCAGAGCTGGATGAGCCAGTGTGGTGGGGCTGGCTGGGTAATCGCCCATTCTGAGGCTGTTTAGCATTAGCGACCATGATCGGCCTCCCACCCGTCACAGTGCCTCTGATTGGAGGGCCGACAGAGAGCCGGTGCTGAGGCGCTAATGGCTCTCACACGCTCCACTGACAGGCCTTTATGCGGCCCGCATTTATTTATTTACCCAGGCACACACAGGCACTCACACACACACACAGACACACACAGACACAGACACACACACACACAGAGGCATGCACACACACACACACACACAGGCACACACACACACACACACAGACACACACACACATAAAGGGCATGCACACACACAGGCACTCACACTCACACACACACACACACACTCACACAGGCATACACACGCACACACACACAGACACATATGCACACGCACACGCACACAGAGGCATGCACACACACACACACACACACATACACACACAAATGCACACAGGCACACATACACACAAGGACGCATATAGACACACACATTCATGCTCGCACACACACACACACACAAACTCATAAGCTTACATGCATATAAAACGCACACGGACACAAATACACATGCACTCATGCATATACACAATCATGAATGAGTGCACACACACACACACACACACATATAAATGGCTGCAAATAAGCCCTGGATCAGGCACCACTAAACATACACATATCTCACCAGTTGTCTGGGTGCTAAATATGCCATTAAGCCAAGCCATCACCATATATCAACCAGTAGCTGCAAAGATTGCGAGCAGCAGTAGGAATCCTGTCCCGCTTCATCCAGCTGAACTCAACAATGGGCAAAGATTTTGTTTGTGTGTATCTTTCTGGTTTCTGTTCATAAGCAAAAAAAATAGGGTTTTGTATATTTAAGATTACTTAGTGTGTCTTTTAGATTATCATGCCATCTTATTAGATGTTGAAATGTTGATGACATAAAGATCATCATTTGGCCCGCACAAATGAGAGCTTAATCTTTGGATCACGGCATCATGTTTAAAATGTCTATAATTCAGTAGTTATTCGTTAAATGTCACACACAGTTGTTCTGTTACTCTTGTAGTAGTGAAGTACTTATGTACTTACTTCCATTGAGTAATTACGTAAGTATTTTTGCACATGATAAATAAGTAACTAGACTAGTGGCAAGCGGAGGGAGCACTATGCTAATTTAATTAAATCTTAAGCTCATAATACTAAATAAATAAATACTACTACTACTACTACTAATAATAATAATAATAATAATAAGGCTAGTTAAAATGAGGTGTAACCTGTAAGGGAGTGCCTGCTAGTTAAAATGAGGTTTGACCTGTAAGTGAATGCCTGCTCTGGCTCTGGCTATGGGCTGTAAGGTGGGAATGAGAGTTTAAATGCACACTCTGGCCTGGGGCCTGGTGGTTGCCGGTGGCGACAGGCGGCGTTGATGCATGGCAGGAGATCCTCCCAAAGAAGCCGCGGTGTTGGTATAGACTGGCCAATATTGATCCGCCACCCACACGGGTGGTGCCGCTCGATAGATTTGGGCCGATCCGCCATCAGATGTGATTAAGGCTGAGGGGCCGGTGGATGGGCTCAACTACACTCTCAGAACTGGCCTCCCGTCGCTAGGGCGGATCTATAGCGGATCTATAGCGGATCTTACGCAGGTTCTATAGATCAGCCCTACACCTACGTCATCGCCAATGTTGTTCACAGAATGTTCACCTCTGATAGCAGATAAAGCATTATCTCACTTGCTCATTAACAAGTGTAAAATGACTTGAAACAGGAAAGGTTAGACAAAGGATCCACACTGTGTATATGATATCAAGCTATAGGCATGATGCTAGGAAAGTGAGTACTATGTAATTACTAAGAGCAACATGTATTATGTATGGTGGATTCAATTAGATGCTTTTTTATTGCTATTATTTTGTATCTTGTGAAAATGCTGTTTCCATAGGAGCAGTTTGAGTAAAAATGTCTATCGCAAGATCTCAAGGTCAATGGGTGTGGCTTACAAAGGCAAGGTCATTTGAAGGTTGTGTTTTCTAAGCACATATGGCTGGGCCTATTGATCAATGAGCTTTATATAATGCTGGATGTATGGATTTAATAATAATAATAATAATAATAATAATAATAATACATCACATTTATATAGCGCTTTCCACAGTTTCAAAGACGGTTAAATTATTAAGAATCATAGAAAGATTTCAAATGACCCGTGAGTTTAGACTAAAGGTTTATGGCTTTAGGTTCATGTATCAGTGTGTGTATGTGATAGTATGCATGGTGTGCGTGGCCCGTGAGTTTGTTTGTGTGTGTGTGTGTGTGTGTGTGTGTGTGTGTGTGTATGTGTGTCTCATGTGATGTTTCCATCAAAAGAGCTAAAGGCCCGTGACCGATTGAGATGAGCAGGCCCACCTCTGGCCACTTAACACCCAGACACAACAGCACACTCTTCCTCTGCCAACCTGAGAAATGTGTGCAATCATTAAAACACAGATGCACCCCTGGTGTTAGCATGTGTGGGAAATCCTCACACATCTTCTGTCGTCTCATGCGGGTGCGCTTTGGAACATTCCGTGGAGGGTAGCCTCATCACGGGTAGTTATGAAATGTGAGGGAACATATTGAGTGTGATTTAGGGGGTAGTCTGTTGGAAGCATGACATTAAGCGTTAAGGTCCTGCTTGTTTGAAGAGAGCTATGAGCATTCAGAGGGGGCTCTCTCTCTATCCCTCTCTCTCTTTTTCTATCTCTCTCTCTCTCTCTCTCTCTCTCTCTGTCAGGGAGACCTTTCCCTGAGCCACCACCCCATGCCTTGGCATTATAACTATTCATAAGAGTGCCGAAATCAATGGGAGTTAAAGAGATTTATTAAATCTCTGTGGCTGTGATGGGAATGGGGAGACAGAGGCAGAGAAGCATGAGGGGTAGTGCTCATATTGGCTGACACGGCGGAGAGAGAGTGAAAAAAAACAGCTTTTAAAGTGTTTAGCTTTAATTTCATTCAGGAGTGACATAATTGATTTTAATGAGATGTTTATAGAGTGAGGTGGCAGTGTTGCTAAATCATTCGCTCGTCTGCCTTCTAGTTCTCTCTATCTCTACCCCCTCTGTCCTTTTCTCTCTCTCTCTATCGCACCCTCCTCTCTTCCTTTTCTTTCACTGTTTCTTATTTGGGGAGAGGAGATAAGCACAACATCATCCACAGCCCAAACGTACAGGCTTCTCTCTGTTTCTATCTCCCTCCCCCTCTCTTTCAGTCTCTCTCACTCTCTCTTGTTTGCATTTGACATCTCTCTCTCCATCTTTCTTGTTTGCACATTTAACACCTTCTATTATTCATTATATTCACCTTTCATTTCTCCTAACAGATCTTATTTGTCTTTCTGGGGAAAAAAACAGCTTATGAAATCTTATGTTAAAAACATAATTTTATCAGGAGTGGTTTAGATGAAGTCTATGATTGTTGGATCTGTGTTTGGTAATCTCTAATATTTATGTATATTCAGAAAACATATACATATAGAAAGACCAATAAAATTTCAATATAGTTAGTCCCCTTTACCTGGTTTAATACCAGTCCACTAACACATTGGAGCATTGCCGTTGTGTACATGTTTCTTTTCCACAAATGCTGGGCCTCATATTATATATTTTTTCCTCCACATTTTTGTACAAACCTTTACATCAGACGATCTGCTGTGGAATGTGTTCTCTGGAGGTTAGGTGTGGATGTGGACGGGGAATTCAGAGCTGGAGCTTGCGTGGAGA
>NC_045162.1:15947123-15987123 GCF_900700415.2 Clupea harengus | reverse complement strand
GATGTGTGGAGCATGGGTGGTGGTCCTGGCTGCACCTGCCGGGTCAGGCCTCGTCAAAAGGTCACACCGGCTTCAGTCGCGCGAAGAAAAAGATGGCGCACGCAGAGGGGAAGCGATGCGGACGAAGCGAGCGCGAAACGGGGGGGCCACGGTCGCGTGCTCGGGCCGAGGGAGCTGCAGGATCTCAGCAGTCTGCCTCGGCATGTGAAAGACGCCATGTTGTTATCACCATGACTGGGCTTATGTGTGCATAATTAGCCTTTTGAAAGATATCGTTCCCAGCTTAGCGGCTTTTTATAAACACAGACCTGCCATGATAAGAAACTTGAGTGGTTGGTACTGATGTGACAGACAAAGGGTAGGAGGTTCACTTGATTGAAAGAGTTTTTTTATGATGACAAACGCGGGTTGCTGTTTGTGTGGGAGAAGGGGGGGGGGGGTAGAGATTGTGTGGATAAAAGAAAGATAGTGAGAGTAGAGGGAGAGAAAGACAGAGAAAGAGAGAGAGAGAGAGAGAGAGAGAGAAAAAGACAGAGAGAGATGTCAATGTTCATAGGCAGAGCTCAGGCACTGCCACAGAAATACATTTCCAGACAGCTACTGCTCTCTTGAAGAGGACATGTTTTATTTGTCATTGCCACTTCTACATGCAAACAGTCCTCTGTGTGTGGGTCTGTGTGTGTGTGTGTGTGTGTGTGTGTGTGTGTGTGTGTGTGTGTGTGTGTGTGTGTGTTTGTATGTGTATGTGTGTCTGTGTGTATCTGTGTGTTTGTTTATGTGACCCACTTGAAGGTGAACTCTTTAATTCCTCTGAATAATGAATCAGCGGGCTTTGCCAGGAATGGATTAATGCTTGCTGGCCGGCGCCTCCAGGTTATGATGTGTATGTGTGTGTGTGTGTGTGGTGTGTGTGTGTGTGTGTGTGTGTGTGTGTGTGGTGTGTGTGCTCACCTTTAGGCCCACTGGGATGGCTTGACCGGGAGGATTAACTTCAACAAAACCAACGGCTTGAGGACAGACTTCGACCTCGACGTCGTCAGCTTAAAGGAGGAAGGCCTTGAGAAGGTATTTCTGTGTTGTGATTGGTATGTGGGTGTGTGTGTGTATGTGTGTGTGTGTAGGTGCACAATGAAGCATAAAATGTGCTGTTTATGTTAAGTTATGGTATGTGTCATGGATGGATAGATGTCAGCATTGAATGCATTATGCTTCAGCAGATATAATTGTGTCAGTATCAAAAGTCAAACATACACACACATACATACACACACACACACGCACACACACACTTACATATACACACACACTTACATACACACACACACACACACACACACACACACACACACACACACACACACACACACACACACACACACACTGCCTCTCAGCAGCCTGTGACCCCTCTCATCCCACTGGTAGTCTGGTAGTGTGTGTGTGTGTGTGTGTGTGTGTTTGTGGTGTGCGAGTGAGTGTGTTGGCGTCTCCATGAATAATTTAGCCTATTAATAAAAAAAAGCCTTCAGAGGCCCTCTAGCTTCATGAAGACTGAATTAAAGAGTTGATTTGCAATTACAAGCGAAGGGTTGAGGCGTTTTCTGAAGGCATCTCAAGCACTTTGTTTTGAGCCTCTGTTATTGGTGCTGAGATGCCGCCGGCTCCCAGGGCTTGATCTCTGTGGCTGGGACCACCTATGTGGAGGGTCCTCGGGGGAAAATAGAGGCTGGAGGAGAGGTCGCATATGCAAATGGGGGATTTCACACCTCTCAACGTAATATCATCTTCCTTCTAATGATTGTCTGGTTCTCTCACTCTTAAACACACCCACACACGTATATACACACCACACACACATACACACAAGCACATAAATATGTACACACACACACACACCAATACACCAATACATGACATACTAGAAAGATTCTATATCATCCCTAACATCATTTCCTGTTAATGTTCACACCACAGGCACATTTGAATTCAGACTGCGGTCGACGGTCTCCTCAGGGTGTGGCTTTGTGAATGGGTGAACTCTGTAGATAGACATGGCCAGGAGGGTCTTTAGGAATATTAGGCTTTTAAATATTTTTTTACAACCTTAAATGGATCATTAGGAGTAATATTATTCGGGAGAACAGTACTTGAATGAACTAATGGGTTAGCCGATTGCTTAACATGCTGATATGTATACCTGCAATAAGACTACCTAAACCTTGTGTGCATGTGTGCGTTTAAAGATGATGTACCTACACCTTTACATGTGTGCGTTTAAAGATGATGTACCTACACCTTTACATGTGTGCGTTTAAAGATGATGTACCTAATGTCTGTTTCTGTCAACTCCAGTGTCAAGTATGACATAACGACACTATGATGTTAGTTCATTTCTACTAGAAACTAAGGTTGTTATGACACTCAGGGTTGAGCTGGGTCATAGGTCATATAGGTCAGTGTTCCACTGAGGTAACACTGTAACGTAAACCCTATTTTAATGACGGCTCTCCTGAATGCTGATGCTATAACAGCTTATTAGAATATAACATAGCTTTAAAGGGGATGTTATAGTAGCAGCTTTCATGACCATTACCAATAAAAACTAATAGCCATGATGAATAATGGCAGGTTATGGTACCATTCCTAACATGGTTGTAATACATCAGTGTTCAAGTATATGAGTTTTATTGTGTATTTCTAGCATCTCTATCAGGCCTATGATGTGAAACAGCTTTCCACTTGAATCATACAGAACATCTGCACTTGGTGGTAAAATTATAGGTTCATCAACACACAACTGGATCATTCAGTAATGGTTTAAATACTAGAAAAATTAAAGATTGTCCCGTGCAGAGACTATATTTGCAGACGTGGCAGTTACATATGTCTATTAACAGTTCTTTATGGTATGTCTTCTTATAGGTTGGGACGTGGGATTCTCCCACCGGACTGAACATGACTGACAATCAGAAGGGGAAAACCACAAACGTCACAGACTCTTTATCCAACCGCTCCCTAGTCGTCTCCACCATACTGGTAAAGAACCACTCCTTCCTCCTAACACAATATTTTGGCAAAACCATAATTTGTAAAAACAAGTATTTATCTGCACCATACCGGTAAATAAGTACTCCTTTCTCCAAACACATTCTTACTCACTGGATCCTGGCAATACATTGAATTGTTTACACAACCAGTTCCTGATTTTGTCCTTCTAGTCCTCGAAAGCAATACATAAAATAAATGTTTTAGCAACACATAATCACACTGCTGTTATCAATTTCTTTTGCAGTCGTTTTGGTTAAATTGCAACAGTGATCTCGTCAAATAATCAACCTTTACTCTTACTTCGTGCCCAACACAGTAATAGTTGCCGTTTTGAAATGTGGTAGCATCTCACAGCCCAGGAATGGATGAAAACAGCTCTCTGCAGGGGTTTAGCCCACTGTCACCCGGCTAATATTACTGTTCCCTCACCTCTCAAAGGCCAGGTCATGGAGGATTTACAGATAAACTGGATTGCCTGCGGAAAGCGTTTTCTTTCCCCCCCCCCTCTACTAAAATTATTTTTGTTTTTATGAGATCATTCCACTGGCCTGAGGGTGGAGATTGCTGTTATGGAGTCATAAGGATAAATACGTGCGTCATCCAGCAGCATGCCACAGGCTAGTCACCCGCTCCTCTGTTCATTTGATTCAGAATGATGAACCTCACCACTGCCTCCCACCAGAAGACTCCAGAGGTGGATTTCAATCATACTATCTTTCCTGACAAAACGCATAATCAGATCTGTTACCCTTCGTAGAATTACAACAACTATTTGTAATTGTGAAGGTTCCTCAGACCGCAGTGCATTTGATTTACAAACTAGTTCCTGTACTTATTGAACCTGCTGTGGGATATAAATTATGCAACTGTATTAGCGGCCAGCAGAGTTGTGCAGCTAGCCCATTGCAGGCAATGTAAGTATGGCTTGTACCTTTTGAAACGTGGCTTATGTCCTCCCCTCCTCTTGACACCTTGAAGTGGCAGCCAAGAAATTGATACAGCACAAACATTTCTCTAGAACTCTGTGTCAATTTCAGCTTACAAAACATGATCCTAAGCAGGAAATGAGGCGTAGTTGTTTTATATACGTGCTTATTTATTTATTTACTTGCTCACACCACCAAAGCATTTTTACATCAGGGGAACAGGGGAAGCAGCCTTTTTGTCAGAGGATGCATGCGCCTGTTTCTATTGTCTTGTTCTTTTTCTTCTCTCTCTCTCTCTCTCTCTCTCTCTCTCTCTCTCTCGCTCTCTTTGATTCTTTATCTTGCTCAGACGAAAGACTGTAGCTGGTCCTCATGTTGTTCATGTTGTCAAATTGACCAGCATTTTTCCCACGTCTGTTTTTCAGTCCATGGCCATTAATATCGCAGTGATTTTCTCTTGTTTTTGTGCTACTCCGAGCAACCCAAGGGGGTTTCTGTGTGGTTCAAACAGCTCAACTAAAAGCGTAGTTTACATTATTTGTGCAAAATGTGGAAGTCTTATGCTGGGAATCATGTCAGAGGCTTTGCTGAAACGCTAATGAATTACTGCACGTGCTTGTGTGAGGGGTCCTGAAAAAAGGGGTTTCTTCACGCTTGTGACATGGTCTTTTACTTCACAGCTGAAGGAGAACTCAAACTTAGCTGTTTGTGTAACAACTGTGACAGGAAATCTTTTTTTTATTTTTCCCCTCCAAATCCATACCGCAGAGAATGAATCACGCAGACAAAACAAAGGGGTGCAGGAATAAAGAAATAAAGAAATTAGAACAATTTAGACTGCAGTTAGCAAGAAATCATGCGCAGCAGTAACACTATATGCACCCAACTGAATCCTGCCATTACCCACCTTAAGTGTCTATTTCCTCGTCTGCACAGTGGCCCAGCTGCTTTGAGCTCATACGGCCATTATTAGCTAAGCTTTTGGGCTGCTGTAATTGCTCGCTGCTGGTGAGTCATGTTGCACATGCAGAGGTCTCTGAGATTTAAAGAAGTGCAGTGTGTTTGGAGGACTCGGGAGAACAGAGCTTGTTATTTTTCATAACTTTTGGACCCCTGTGTCAATTATCACTCCACTCTCATTACCTGTGTCACTCTACTGGTCCCAAGCCATGGAAAGTTTTAAGAGATATTTTGACTTCTCCCTGTCTCCTTCTCCTGCTGAGACTGTCAAATCGTGTCTCTTGCAAAAGAGTTTTCAGAAGCAAATGTCTCAAACACACACGCTTCTTTTGTACACTTCAGACGTGGAGAATTTCCATCTGGTTACATCAGTGCAGTGACTGAGGTCTCTATGAGGTGTCTGAAGCACATTACAGGGTTCAAGGGGCCCTTCGCTGTCTCACTGCCGGAGAAGACAGTCAGAACTACAAAGAGGTCCTTGTACCAACCGTCCATCACTGTGGGAAGAGACGGGCAGGGGGAGATGAGCTTTCACAGCAGGTGATGCATATGCAGTTATTGCTCCACCGTTCCAGAGAGAGCTGCTGGGTAAGGCCCCCCCCCTTTCTCTGCAAGAGGATGTGCTGCCAAGGCTTACTAAAGGGAAGGGTTTCTTTTTTCTTCCTTCCTCTTTTAAAATAATGAAAACTAAAAAACAACAGAGAATATCTACGTGAACAAGGGAGGAGACAGATGCATTCTGGGACACAAGAGCCATCCCTCCTCTCTTATGCGCTGGCCCTCTGTTGTCGCTCCGAGTTGCCAATCAGAGCAGCGCCGGTGATGATTTTGTATTCAGAGCATGAGAAACAATTAATTAAAAGAGAATTCGATATAAGAGGTTGATTTACTCCCTCTCCGCTCCATCTATCCATCTCCGATCAGAATGAATTAAGCGGTACAAATCCTCGCTCTCACAGCCTGACGCCCCAGGATCAAAGGTGCCACAAATGAGAGGAGAGGCAGTGAGTGTGGAGAGAGAGAGAGAGAGAGGGAGAGAGAGAATGAGAGAGAGCAATGGAGGGAGACAGAGGAGCGGCGATGAAAGTCAGACTTCACATGAAAATTTAATGCGCTCAGGTTCGCTTCTGGAGGCCTCCATTGTTCCGAAGGGTTTTCTGTGTGAAAGTGTTTTTAATGGGTCGTCGCAAGCAAAGGCAAACATTCCCCAGCTCAACTTTTCAAATAGAGGAGTAAAGGGGGTAGGGAGGACCCAATGGTCTGGGAAAAAAAGAAAGATCAGAGGAGAGAATTCAATAGATTGGGAGCTGAAAACAATTGCAAGAGAAAGACAGGTGGGCGTAATGAGGAGGCAGTCATATCTGATTGTGTTCAGTGGCGGGGCCAGGACAGGATTGGGTTTATAGCTCTCGCCTTGTTTACTTGACCCCAGATGGCCGCTTTGAGTTTGAGTTACGGTTGGAGTTAGTTACCATTTGAGTTTGAGTCCATTCCAGCTTGGTTAGACTGAAACACTTTAATAATAATTGAATAATATAATTTTAGGGATAGAATCATTTTCTGATGCTAACCATAATTCAAAAGGCCATTGAGTTATCAATCATGAGTGTGTGTGTGTGTGTGTGTGTGTGTGTGTGTGTGTGTGTGTGTGTGTGTGTGCGTGCATCAACATGGATGCATGGACATCTGAAAATAAAACTCCATGATTACGTTGACAGACATCAGGAGTGCCCTGGATCCAGAAACATAAAACAATATGTGTAAGACAAACATCTTACTTTTCTGGCTAGAGGTGCCTCAATTAGAAGTAGAGACCAAACAAATATTTGATTAACCCCTTTCCCCACTTAACCTACTGCTACATTCCCTTCTGGAAGCAAGTCAGGTGTGTGTTGGGCCACACAAAGCATTAGCAAATATCTTTTGGCTAATGATTGGCATTAGCCATTAGCATCAGGAATGAGTGTGCTTCTGTGAAGTAAAGTTGCCTCTGAAAATGCCATTGTGAGTGTGTGCATCAGGTATCACTCATTAGCGATATGGCTTGTGTGTGTGTGTGTGTGTGTGTGTGTGTGTGTGTGTGTGTGTGTGTGTGTGTGTGTGTGTGTGTGTGTGTGTAATAGGCCTCCTGGCTGTTTGTGGTAATTGCAGTCTTTCAGTGCTGACAGCAGGTTGAAGGTTATGAGTGGCTAATGGCTTGAAAAACACTGAATTCTTCTCCCCCGAGTTTCAGCAGACCTGCAGTACACCCACACGTACACATTTAAATTGAAAGTTACAGATTGAGGAGCATTCAACGAAAAAGATTAAAAGATAACCACCAACTGAACCCCAAGGTGGTTTAAGGTTGGATATTCATTTTCCAGTTTTCAATGAGGGTTCTTTTCTCACAGCACACATGCAGTAAGTCAATTCAGCAATCTATCTATATCTATCTATCTATCTATCTATCTATCTATCTATCTATCTATCTATCTATCTATCTATCTATCTTTCTGTCTGTCTGTCTGTCTGTCTGTCTGTCTATCTATCTGTCTATAAATCTATCCATCTATCTATCTATCTGTCTATATATCTATCTGTCTATAGTGATCCATCCCTCTCTCTATCTGTGCATTACTTGTTATGGCGATCCGTCCATCCATTTGTTCATTAATGCAGGTTTTGCTTCCAGATGTAGAATGCAATGCTGAAGCTCTGGGAGGGGTTGCAGACTTTGATCACATCTGACATCTGAACCCTCCATCTGTGCCAGGCTGGTTCCATATGCCCAGCACTGCAGAGCATGTTGGGGCCTGTGGCACTGCCACTGTGGGAGGGGGGGGGGGGGGGGAGCGATATAGAGGGAGAGAGAGAAATGTAGAGGGAGAGAGAGAGAGGACTGAGTCTTTCTCTCTCTCTCTCTCTCTCTCTCTCTCTCTCTCTCTTCCTCTCTCTTAGCAAATTCTTTAGCAAATTCTCTCTCACTTTTGAAGAAATAACAGCCTGTCTCAACATTATTTAGCATTACTCTGACTACTAGCTCGTCTCCAGTTTGCGAATAGAGTCTATTCCATTTTGTGCAGTCTGCTCCCTGATAATTTACAGCCATACAAACTGACTCCATCTCTCACATACTTGAAATACTTAAAATCCTGAGACTGCAGTCCTCAAAGAGGAGCTTGGATATGCATAGAATACTAGCAGCCAGGAGAATCGGAGGAGAAGATAGCCAGAGGACCTAACAGCTATTGTAGGAGTACACTCTCTCCGGCAAGTCACAAGCAATATAAATTATTGATCTTTTTCTCTATAGGTTTGGGGAAATGATCCATTTGCCATATATACATGACATATGATTTAAATGATTGAAAGATATCTAGGCTACCATCAAAATCAATTGATATTTATTTGTTCTATTAAAATAGTCAAGGCAAACAGACCCCTCTTTTTTATTTTTAGCGATTACAGACACCATTCCTGACAGTGTGGCTTATACCCGTGATGGCACCCTTCTTTCCTTGCTTTGCTGTTTTCGCTACAGTGACTCACTAGCACCTCTTGAGGTACAAAGTGGTATTACGAGAGACGGAGCGGCGCTATCTGGTTAGCACGCTATCTTTAGCAGATATCTGCTTAATGCAGTTCATAGATGTGCTTCACATTTCCTCAAAACGCTTATTTCTTTACATTCTGTCATTTTTGAATGTTTTAAAATAAAATTCTTACAAATAGCGCCTTTAATTATCTCCCATTGTTTTCTGTAGTCAATCAAATAGTGCTTTTCTTATTGTACACGCCGTTATGTTAGCCGACGAGGATCTCATAACCTGGAAGCTCTCATATCACTAGTGCTAAATCAAACAAATCTAGAAGCTCGGGCCAAGATGCTCTTTCATTTTCCCATGGTTACCGTGCAAAAGAGGAAGATAGTATCACCACCCCCGTGTATCCAATTTCAGAGGAGCTGTCTCAACAGCATCCGACACCGTGTCCAAACACCACTGTTTGTGCCCGTCTCTCTCCCATCCAGGAAAATACCCACTGTGTCGTTTGTTACCATGGCGACACAAGCACAAACACACACATACATAAGCCTGACACATGCTCAAATACACACACACACACACACACAAGCGCGCACACACACACATACATACACAGCAAGACACAACAAGACAGCACTCCCAGGCACATCACTATGCTCAGCATGCTTGTTTTGCAGGGCTTTGGGACAGAGGAAATTATATCAGTGCTGCTATATTAAAGAAAAGAGACCCAAGGAGGAGGGGGGGGGGGGAGGGATGGAGGGGTCACAGGCACGTTTCTCATAACCAAAAGCCACTCTGAGTCTTCCCGTCAGTGACATGAAGGTCCCCTTCCACCCCTGTCTAGACTCTCCTGCTCCCTCTTCCTGATACACAAACTGTAGGAGACTCTTCATTTTTAGAAGAAATCTCCTCATTAAAATCTGGCCACAATGTCCCTAGCAGCTATCAGTGATCCACAGTGTACCGCTGGTTGAAATAATGTAAGGGTGAAAAGGAGCCAAGCGCTGTGTTAAAAAGCCTTGTCTCACACTCCGGAGGCCGGATGATCATATCTGCAGGATGCGAAGCTGAGCATGTCTCAGTGTGGTTCAGTGAAACGGCACGCTATGAACAGTGTGCGTCTGAATGAAAAAGGGAAAACTCTTATCCATAATTTACCCGGTTAAGTATAGCGGCAATTAGTTACACTTTCCGTCAGGAGAAAAGGAGTGCAGCAGAGGGGAAAGCCTAATTGGTCTCACAAACGCAGGAAGCATTTTCAATGACAGATTGTTCAACAGGGATGAGAATCAGGCTGTGTGCTTTGTGTGACGCGTCTGTCATTCTCCTCCCCAGCCTCTGACAGGAACATGCCTACACATTTGCACACAAGTCAACATGCAACCTGACGTATGAAAAAAAGACTTAAACACACTCACTCATTCACACACATACATTATGCATCTTCTCAATTCTCTAAAGAACAAAATAAAAGCTGCTGTCTTCATGCTGCATGTCCTGGTGAAAGCAGGCTGTGTCTCCTTGGCTACTTCATGCTGCATGTCCTGGTGAAAGCAGGCTGTGTCTCCTTGGCTACTTCCTGCTGTGAGTGTGTGGGAATGTGGGTGGGCAGGTGGGTGAAGAGTGCTTATCTCTGGTTGGATGTGGGCCACGGATACGATACACCACCCCTGAAGCAAACATTGCACTGGGGTGCGTGTATATTTGTGTGTTTGTATCTGTGTGTGTGTGTGTGTGTGTGTGTGTGTGTGTGTGTGTGTGTGTGTGTGTGTGTGTGTGTGCGTGTGTGTTCGGGGTGGAGGGATATCACAGAGCTGAAGCCAAACAGCTCATCCTCAATATCTCTTTCTCTTTCACACCGAGATGTTTGTCATCCCTAACTTGCAAGAAGGCAGCGTTACAATCCCAGTCAAACAGGGGCACCATGGGAAGGTGCTGAAATACTATCTGCCCAGTCTCTTTTCATGTCCTTTGACTGCTTATTTCCTTCCTTCTTTTGTTGTGTGGTTTTCTCTGTGTAGTTCTCAGAGATGGATAGAGAAAGAGAGACACATTGAAAGAGAGGAACACCAGAAGGGGGTAAGAGAGAGAGAGGGAGAGGGAGAGGGTGAAAGAGAGAGAAGGAGAGAGAAAGTTATAATAGAGATGGAGAGAGAGTGAGAGAGAGAGAGTGAGTGACAGTGAGAGACAGTGAGAGAGAGAATTATGATAGAGATGGAGAGAGAGTGTGTGAGTGTGAGAGAGAGAGAGTTATAATAGAGATGGAGAGAGAGAGGGGTCTGTGCTAATCTGCTCTGCTGTGTGCCGCGTACAGAGCGATCCAGTCAGCACTCGAGCCTCACTGGCAGGCTATCGCTTCATCGGATCTTATTTACAAAGCATCTGCTGGCCAGAGAGGGGAGCCACCAAAGCCTGCGCCCGGTGTTACACTGCGCCCGAGCCCACAGCAGCACCGCGCCAAAAGATAGGGGGGGATTATCTCTTATTATTATGGTCATGCATCACTCTCACTGCACTTCACACATCCTTTGGAGTGTGTGTGTGTGTGTCTGTCTGTGTGTGTGTGAGTGTGCGAATGCGTCTGATCATGTGTGTATGTGAATCCTCTTTTATCCAAGCATGGAGTCCCCCCCCTGCAGAGACACGCACACATTTTACACACCCCTTGCCAGACGAGGTGTCTGTAGGGATGTACAGGCCTCAAAAGGGCTGCCATCTCCCACCTCCTGAGGTCTCGGGTGCCAGACAGTATAGTATCAGACGAGTGTGAGACCCACTGACCCTTTCCAATGCTATCTCACTTTCTCTGACTCCTCTCCTTCGCTTCTACCGATTACATGTGGATCTTACAGGTTTGCGGTGATGTAAAGATTTGAATACTGGTTTAATAAAGGACTGTTAAACCTCTCCTTCCTTTTCTCCCTCTTCATCATTTTCTCTCTCTCTCTCTTTCTATCTCTCTCTCTCTATCTCTCTCTCTCTGTTCCCATGGCAGGAGGAGCCCTACGTGATGTTCAAGAAGTCAGACAAGCCACTGTATGGGAACGACCGCTTCGAGGGCTACTGCATTGACCTGCTCCGTGAGCTTTCGATCATCTTGGGGTTCACCTACGAGGTGCGCCTGGTGGAAGATGGGAAATATGGCGCCCAAGAAGAGACCACCGGCCAGTGGAACGGCATGGTGCGAGAGCTCATTGACCACGTGAGTCAGTTAGCCCCACCCCCTGGACATGTAGTCCAACACCCTTGGTATTTAGCCCCCCCTGCCCCTGGTAAGGGTCGCAGTTCAGGCACAGAAAAGAAACAGATACTGATCTCATGAGAGATCCATTGTAGTGTCCGAAAACCAATTCCACCCCTGCCCTCGTCCATTTGGCTCCACTTGATGAATATTATGACACGTGATAGGAATATCTTGATCGCAATAAAAACAAGACCATTATTACATTAATGTACATGGTTCATGATGACATGGTTCATGGTGACATTACTTCACATTTATCCTACTTTATGTGCAGTCCTATATGCTGAGCCTATACCTCAGATCTGACTGCAATGCAAGCTATGCTACTTCTGCATGTGGTCTGGTTGATCCAGTCTTATCCTGATCCCAGTGTGTTTCATGTGCCTGTAATTGAATTGAATTTTTTTTTATATAGCGCCAAAACAATACACCCTAGTTAGACCCTGTGTCGCATTTTCTCTTCTCCAGATAGATCTTAAGACCGCACGTTGATGCAGAATGTAAAGGCAGTGTGTTTGGAGGTGTGCAGGGTTGGGGTGTGTGTTTGGAGGTGTGGGGGGGTGTGGGGGGGGGGGTGTGTTTGGAGGTGTGCAGGGTTGGGTAAAATAAGACACTTCTCTGGTAGAGCTAGAGACTGGATGAAGCGCGGAGACTCAGGCATGACTCGTTTCCCTATAGAGCTTGTTAAAACACACACACACAAAATCTCTTTCTCTCTCTCTCTCTCTCTCTCTCTCTCTCTCTCTCTCTCTCTCTCTCTCTCTCACTCTCACTCTCTCTCTAACACACCCATATGCACACACAAAATCGTTCTCTCTCTCTCTCATGCTCTCTCTCTTTCTCTCTCTGTCCCACACATACACACAAACACCGCCCTCGGACTGTCTCATTAAGCTTGACAAAATAAGACCCCGACAGGACAAATGGCGTGCAGACAGAAAAAAAGGTCCCTTGCTCAGCCAATATTCAATATCTGACCTCATTATGGCCAACACAAGACACTCACACTCCTCAGTACCATGCCAGGAGGCGAGACATGTTTGTCTATGGATCTCTCTCCCGCCCCCTATTTCTGTGGAATGTATGTAGCATGGGCTGTAATTGGCCCAGACATCCTCTCACATGAGCGCAATGTCTAGATATAGATATGTTTTTGCTTATGGAGAAGCAACACGTAATCAGAAGATAGGGTAAACATATACACATATGGATATGGAATGATAAAATAATAATAAATAAAAATGTGGTATTTCATATGGAAGGAGGTGAAGGGTGGGGGGTGTGTTTGGATTGGATGCCGTTGTTTTCCTCGAAGCTGGAAAACATGGAGAGAGGAGTCTTTTAATGTCTCCCCTCTGAGAATAATTACAGATAATTTGCCAATCCCATTTAGTGCGCCGCCTTATTTCACTCACCAGGAGTCCGATGGAAACAACCGATATGCTTTGCATTGCGTTGTTGTGCTGGATCAGTTTTGCTGTTGGTGTGGCCCAGACAGCCGAAACTCATTCCATCTCCCGGTGATAGATGGTAGCCTTACTAGGACAAGTAGGATATTCCCATGAAAAATGATCTACTTGACATTGATGCAAGCGTTTAACGTTGGGTGTCCGAATTGTGCCGGACATTTATCAACAGCAAACCACTTTGCAATCTCGGTCTCGGTAAAGAAGGTCACATGGTAATGACCCACACTCTATTTTCTGTTCCTGCAGAAAGAAGAACATGGTTAAAAGGAAGTTTGAAAGTTTGGAAAAAAAAAAATCAAACTTTTTGACCATTATATGAATTTATAAGGGTTGGAAATGCTTTGATCGTAAAAAAAAAGAAGGAAATGCGTAATTCTCAGTCTGCCCATGACCTAAGGCCCCCTATAAAGCTCCTGCAGCCAGACTCTCCCTGTATCAGGACATCTGTGTTCATTACTCTCATCCATCTTCTTCTTGGGTGGGGGGTGGGGGGGTGATGGTGAGTGTGAGGCTTGTGTTGGGGGAGGTGGGATGGCGAGCTCCATTCCTGTGGACTGCAGTGAACCCCCCTGCCTCCTTCTACCAGGCTTTCCTCCGGCACGTGCAGAAAACTGCTTATCATTACAAGCATCACTGTCCATTCAAAGCTGTTGAAAGAGTAGCTAGAAAAAAAATCAAGCATTAAAGAAAAAATGGGAGAGTAGTAATGACAGAAAGAGAGAGTGGAAACAAGAGTGAAAAAGAGTGGATGAAGTGGTAGAGTGAAACAGGGGCTGGGGGTTCTTACATGGTAGCGCTAGATAGCGTTAGCAGGGAAGGGGAGAGTGGACAGGCTTTAAATTTCTCCTTAAGTGCTGCAGGACAGATTCTGTGGTGTATAAAGGCCCTGTTTTCTTAATTTGATTGCCTCTAAATGTTCGCTGCTCTGCTGACTTATGGCCTATCCTTCTTCTTCTCTGCCTCCTGTGTTGACAGAAAGCTGATCTTGCAGTTGCTCCACTGGCCATCACCTACGTGCGGGAGAAGGTCATCGACTTCTCCAAGCCCTTCATGACGCTGGGGATAAGTATTCTCTACCGCAAGCCCAACGGCACCAACCCCGGGGTCTTCTCCTTCCTCAACCCCCTCTCACCTGATATCTGGATGTATATTCTGCTGGCTTACTTGGGTGTCAGTTGTGTGCTGTTTGTCATAGCCAGGTAACATGCCCCACCCCCACCCGATGCTCATAGTCATGTTTGGACCCTTCAAAGTGCTCAAGAAAAATACATCGCTAACAATGCTAACAGGGTGACTCACTTCCACTTTGAATTTGAAAAGTGATAATGACAAATAACACAGTGCTGGTAACATTCACATTTATAACAGACCACTTTTTTTTTTTCACGTCAACACCTACTTATCGGCATAACCTTATGATTCTAACATCCTTAACTCAAACTGAACCAGACTCAGTTTGTCATACCAGTTGTTTGATTAAGGCTAAGACTCAACACATTATTCCCACAATGCAACATGGGTCTCTGATAGGGTAAACACTAGTGGCCCTGGAGGTCTGATCCAACTCTCCTGCAGTTAACTGAGGGCTGGCTTCCACGTTCTTCCCTCGGTACTGATACTGGGCTGGGTGCTGTAGTGCGGAATAAGAGGATGCTAAGTGATTCATCTGCTTCCCTTTCCACTCCACTACCCCTCAGCACTCTCTCTGGCCAGGACATAATACGCAATAACAAGAAACCTTAAAAAGCAGAGATGTTTAATCAGCCGTTTCAAGATCGAATGCCTGTGTGTGTGTTTGTGTGTGTTATTATGTTTGCCTGTATGAGTGGGACAACATGTGCGTGTGTGTGTGTGTGTGTGTGTGTGTGTGTGTGTGTGTTTGTGTGTGTGCCAGAGTATGAGTGGGAGTCACTGCGCTGTTTCCTTCTTGGTGTGAGCAGCAACCCTTCTTCACTACCTCACCTCACTGTCCCCAGTGTCTACAGTTTGTGCTGTCTTTCCTCTTCTGTTCGCTCTTCACCTTGCTTCAAATGGGACCATCCATGCACTCCATAGATACTAATGTATTTACATAGAATTGTAAGTGTGCTGGTGTCATGCACATATGCACATTTGACTCAAGCAGGAGGAAAATAAATAGCAGTTGCATGCTTGTTGTGTTTGTTTGTGCAAAATAGCAAAACATGAAGGACGTAGGTGATTTAGGTTATCACAGATCAGTAGCAATCACCTCCATGCCCCAGAGAATGTTCCGGAGTCACAAAGACTGGCTGCAGGCCAGAGTAAGCCACCAAGAGCACGACTTTATCATTTTCCATCACAATTTTAACAACGTGTCTCTGTGGAATTTATGTCCACAGTTCTAGTATTGTTTCAGCATATCACGTAGCAAAGATACGTCACTATCCAATTACTGCACAGTGTCCTTGTTTACAACACATATTCCAAAAGGTTATGATCTTCTCTTGATGAACACATTTTCTGTTTTTATCTCAGAGTCAGAGAGGTGACTTTTATTTGCCTCCGTCTCTGTGAGACACAGATGTTTCCGGAAGGCATATTGTCAGCCGGGGTCGTTTGAAGCACGGTGAAGTAGAACAGGAAGAAAAGGCTAAGTGTTAACCCTAAAACTCCTCTGTGCTCACGTCTCCCCTCCCCACAGTTGTGACCTGGGAGTTTTACCGTTAACACACACGTGTTTTTCTTTTTCAATGTTACTGGCAATATGAACACACACGAGAATAACAAGCTGCAACTGTCATCTAAGTTGGTTCAGAATATGCACCTATACTCTTATTTCCCTGTAGGAATAATCTAGGTAAGTGTAAAATATTTACAAATAACAAAGGACCACTAGTGTTAGGACAACTCACAAACCTTCAGAAGCATGCAACTACTGTATACTCACACAAACCTCACTAGAGTACCTTAAAAGAGTCTTTATGTATTGTGTCTTTTTGCACTTTCTCTGTTTGTGTACACATATATTTATGTGTGCATGACTGTTTTTTTCTCTGTGCAAGATTGTGTGTGTGTGAGACAGTGTGTGTGTGTGTGTGTGTATGTGTGATTGGGTTTGTGTGTGTGTGTTTGTGTGTGTGAGAGAGGAAACGAGAGAGAGAGATAGATCACAGGGTGACATAATGGGGACTACTAGAGCTTTCTTCCGTAGGTTCACAGTTCTCAGTTCTGCAAACAAATACAACAAAGCCCAAATATTTACCTGTTTTTTAACAATGCCTTTTTGCATATCACCAGTTGTTGTTGTTGTTTATGTTATGATGGTTTGTTTGGTGTCATTGGCCACCTCCTCCTCCTCCTCCGCGACACGTCCCCTTCGTAAAGATGAGCAGGTGCTGAAACAGCTGAGAAACTCTCTGTTGTAACCCCAAAATATTATTCCCCACTGAGCACTTTCCCCATCAAAACTTCAGCTCTCTGTTCATCTCTTAAAAAAAAAAAAAAAAACATGCTAACAGATTTATTTACAGTATTGATGAACAATGATACATACTGAGTCCCAGTTACAGGTTAGCTCTTTAATAGCGCTCTGTATATCAGTCACACTGAAGCAGAGACGTACCCCATTTCCTCCACCAGCCGACGGGCCCGTGCAGTGGGGCGGCACACTCTGGTCAAAGGCAAATGTGCTGAAATGCATGCATAGATAGCCAAGGTCAGTGAAGGAAACATGGTTCAAACACAACATGGACTTGAAGGCGTGAGAGATGCTGGAACATGGACTGGAAGGCGTGAGAGATGCTGGAACATGGACTGGAAGGCGTGAGAGATGCTGGAACATGGACTGGAAGGCGTGAGAGATGCTGGAACATGGACTGGAAGCCGTGAGAGAAGCTGTAATGGTGGGCTCCCATTTGCTGCTCATGTAGACACGTCTGGCTCTCTCAGATCTCTGTGTCCTAAAGTGTACTCCGGCCTTGGAGAACAATGGAGGAGAGAGAGTGCCGCTGCACAGGAGATGAGTAATGGCCTCTCAGAGGCCTTCACAAGTTCCTCTCTCTCCCTCGCTCTCCCTCGCTCTCCCTCGCTTTCTCTCACTCTCCCTCTCTCTCCCTCGCTCTCCCTCGCTTTCTCTCACTCTCCCTCGCTCTCCCTCGCTCTCCCTCGCTTTCTCTCACTGTCCCTTGCTCTTCCTCGCTTTCTCTCGCTCTCCCTCGCTCTCCCTCGCTTTCTCTCACTCTTCCTCGCATCACTCTCATGTGCCGTTTGACTGTGCTGCTTAATGGGCAGGACTTAAGATGATTCAGCGTGGCGAGCGTACATTAAAAGAGGTGATTCAGCGGGTGATTAGCACGTCTGCAGAAGGCAGGGGTGGGGAGACGCAGAGGTGGGGAGACGCAGAGGTGAGCAGCAGCGGCGGCGCTCGCTCACACACAAGCGGAACATGACAGGCAGACGTAGCTGCTAAACTGAGATGAAGCACTGCTGTTGTGCAGCGTCAGGGTGTCGGCGTGAAGGGGCGATAGAAAAGCAGTGGCCGTTATAACGTTATAGTTTTAGGATTTTAAAACATGTTTTAGGATTTTATTTTTACCTTTAGTTTAGCTTAGGAAATGGATTTCCCTGAACTGAGAAAATGCTCACGAATGTGTTTTTAAAAAGAGTGTTACTGGTGGCCCTGCACCCGTACTCATGCACGTTAGCCGCACTGGGAAGGCTGTGACAAGAGAAAGATGGTTACCATGGGTAAGCACCCTTTAAAACCCCAAACTAAGACGTCAGACACGAAGCCGTGCAGAAAACACACCATCAGTCTGGCACTAAGCCGCGAGGGGTCGTTAGGATTCCGCCCCTCCCTGTCTAATCTGACACAGCCCGTATCAGACATGCGGTCTCTGGACTTCTCAGAGGACAGACCCCCCCAGCTCTTTGGATTCCATTAGAAAAAAAAGTCTATTGTTTGGTTTGTCTTTTTTTTGTTGTCTTGATTCTGATCTATCCATCCTTGTGGCAGAGTTTGCCTCCTGTGCCCGTGCTTATCTTCCCCATACTGACCTTGCCTTGCCACCCCCCTATCCCCACCCCCCAATCCCCCATCCCATCCGCTGCAGTTCAGATGACCTGTGATAACGTAAGGTCAGTGTAATTGGATCAAACTGACAGCTAACGGGCCACAGCCACTTCCTAGAGAGGCAGGTTAAACCGAGTTTTTACAATGGGGCCAGTGAGGGAGAGGGCGGGGGGTTGGGGGGTAGCTGGTGCTGGGGATTCGTGGGTTAGTGTTCCACCCCCCCAACCCCACTCGTCTCCCGCTCTCTCCCACTCTCTCTGAGTCTCATCCCTCTCTGGTCCTCACAGATCTCACCCAAGGCGGCGCATGGATGACAACCTCCATCTCGCCCCGTGTTCTCCGTGCCCGGTAATTGGCTTTGCAGTACATGAGCGGACAAGAACACGCAGATGGGAGAGGAGCAGCAACCCCTCCCCTCCCTCCCCCCCCCCCCCTCCGAACGGAAAGGGTCCTGGGTGCTCGGCGCATACATCTTGGCAAGGCCACAGTTCAGCTGAACTCAATTTGGCATTGCAAATTGACAAGCGGGGCAAAATCTGTCACAAATTGACTGAGCCGGACAGATTGATTTAAGCCTGAGGATTCTTTTTCAAAAACACAATCCCGGCATGTGTGAGAGGTCCTTGAACAACGCATAATAACACAATGTAAAAGGAAAAAGAGGGGGGGGGGGGGGAGAAAAAGAAAATGAAGACGTTTGAACGGCTAATCATATGCTAGCATTCCAGTCCCAGGGATGTTCAGTATTTGAAATAACATTAATTATCACCTGTAATAAGGATTAAATACGTGTTTGCTCATTATCATTAGCAATTGAAAAGGAAAAAAAGGGTGTTTTTATGACACACAATGGGTGTTGATGAACCTGCATTCATTAACTTCACCCCTGCCAATGTTCTTGACCTTCCCACGACACTGCTCAGACCTCTTAATGCGCATGCAAAGACTTATCTCTCCATTCCTCGCTGGTGCCTGCCTCTGGAGACGTCTGCCTGCGATATCCCCCTGATCACACCACGGCAGAACAATCAAGATCAGGTCACGACGCTTAATTGTAGCCCAATCAACCTTTACTAATGTAATGTCACTTTTGTTTAACATGAATAAATAGGAAATGTCTTTGCCCCTGTGCTATACCGCGCCGTGCCGGGAAGAGAAGAGTGGGCGGTGGAAGCGTCAGCACTCAGGCCCTGTTTGATCTACTGAATTTTAATCAGCACTTGAGATTATCAGGATTATTAGATTTTTTTTTGTGTGTGTGTGTGTCTGAAGTGACGGTGAAGTTATTCAGATTCCATGGATTGAATTACCCAGCCGTTTGCCTTTGATCTGAGTATGCCAGCATGCACTTCCCCTCTCGGCGACTCGGCGGCGGAGGAGAGGTGGAAATTGGAGTGTAGGCTGAAACAAGTGTTTGACTCCATTTGTCAGACTGATGGCACAGATAAACTGAAGATTTGTTTGAACCAAAACTCCATTAGCAACTACTTTTACTACCTCTTGCCCACTTAACATTCATAGCATCTTTCCTCACCATTGTGGTGGTAATGTATGCCAATGGTGCTAATGCTAAATATATATATATATATATATATATATACATATACTGTATATTCAATCTCACTGTTAATGAGTTATTGATGAGCTAACCTTTTTCTCTCCCTGTGTCTTCCTCCAGGTTAAATGCACAGCATCTCCGCCTGTAATTGTGTGTTGTTGAAGTGAATTCTGAAATTGAACTTGTGTGTGTGTGTGTCTTTCTTTGTTGGTTGTCGCAGGTTTAGCCCCTACGAGTGGTATAACCCGCACCCGTGCAATCCGGACTCGGATGTGGTGGAGAACAATTTCACCCTGCTTAATAGTTTCTGGTTCGGAGTTGGAGCTCTCATGCAGCAAGGTAGACGCCCCTGCCTGCCACTTGTTAGCACATGTCCCACTCTTTGCTGGGGGTGACACTCTTGCCCAAACCAGGCCCACGTTGATGCATGGGTGCCTCTGTGCATGTAGCTAGAGGCAGGATCGGTTGCCAAACTCATGGGTGCCACTGAGGATGAGTCTGAGGATGGTTGTCTTGAGAGGAGTCTGGGTGTGTTGTGCTGTGGATTTGATGAATGTGGATTGGTGAGCCAGAAGGCCTTTAAAATTCTCCGCATGCCAACTCACCCTCTCTCACACACATCACTACCCCTACACCCCCCATCACCTCCCCCCCCCCACCCCTTCCTGCTTTGCTGAACCTATCTGGTAAGTGGACCCCCTCACCCCAACCCCCTAACCACCTGATCTCCATGTCACTTCAGAGAGCAAATGCCAAGCATAGAGACATTCACAGTGGGTCCTCTCATAGCCTGCCCGCACCCCCAAAAAAGTGCTATTTTGGGTTTCCTTCTGCCAAAATCTTTATGCTGCCACAACTTCTCAACCACTTATGCCATTAAATGACACAAAAAGAAGTAAACTTCATCTGAAATGAAAATGGAATGATTTCATTCAAGACTTGAAGACCTGCATGCTTATGACACCGTCTGTTGCATTTCTAAAACTCACTTAGTTTTACTGTGGCCTTCCTGCCAATGCAGCACATTGAGGACTTAAGGGTGGCTAGAAGTGTGCACTGGCTTAGTAGCATGGGGATGGTCTGGATTTGAGCTGCATCTGTCATGGAGTAGATCTGATAGCGGTTGTACTTTGCTAAACCCCCCTCCCCCTCCCCCAAAGCATTGGTTCACTGAATCTGCATAAGCTGTGATGCCGCCTGTGTACGTTTATTTTATTTAATTAAAGTCAATTCAATTGTATTTATATAGCACCAAAACAATACAATTTACAGGGCCTGAACCCCCTAGAGCATGCATAGAAGTGCAGCACAGTCAGGTGCATGTGTAAAAGACAGTCAGGCAACAAAGGTCAAACAGAAGTAAGAAACTGCTTTGTGTTTGGGGAAATCTTTGCCTAAATGGCAGTTACTATTTTTCAACATCGCTAGCTTTGGCAAGCTAACTTCTGATTTACAGGGTAGTGTTCATTCTGTGTGTGCAAGAGGATCTTTCTAAACCAGGCTGAGACGTTGTGGCAGCAGGCAGAGGAACATGTGGTGCAGGATTTGGGAGACCCACCCCGTTTTTTTCGTCTGTGCATGCCATCTCCATGGCGACTACAATGTAGAGAGGCTCCCTTGCCCGCGGCTTGCCCCGCCCCCAGAAAACTGTGGGATGTGTTGTTTGGACATGACGTTACCTTGGGTACATGACAGTCAGCCCCAACCAGGTTGTGCCCATTGCCTCAGAATGGTCCAAACCACACTGGGCACTCTAGCACCAGTGGGTGGTAAGGCTTGTCAGCTGGTGGACAAAACAATGTTATTATTTTATATTATCATGATTATTGGTTTTGCTTTGGGTTGTTTCTATTTGTTTGTTTGTTTGTTTATGTTCATGGGTTAGCGGTCTTTTTTTGTGTTCCCTTTGTGTTTCGTTCTCTATCTGTTGTATGTGTTTGTTTCTGTTATTTGTTATGAGTTATTATTATTCTTTATATACGTCTATATTTGTATTTATAATTTATATACTATATTTTTTCTGTAAACAAATGAATAGTGTCTGCTGCAAGGGATTATGGGTAATGGCTCTGTGGTCGTTGAATCATGTCTAACTGTGTGGCGGGCTGGCAAGGACAGAACGAATGGCTGAAAGATTGAGAAATAGAGAGGGTGAAGGAAAGAGGAAGAGATGAGAGAGGAACCTTTCTCTCCTTCTCTCTCTCTCTCTCTCTCTCTCTCTCTGTCTCTCTCTCTCTCTCATCTTTCACAGCACACAGGGACAGACGACTCCAGACAGCGATAGCTGTCATGTCCAAACTTGCTCCTCGCCTGACAGGTCACTGAATGGACTGTGAGAAAGTTAGACAAAGGCCATGTGAACAGGGCAGATTGAAACTAGCTCTGGGGAAGAATGTTTTCCTTATTTAGCTCTGAAAGAAAAACTCGGGGATGGATACCTTTCCCACAGTCCGTAGCCTCTCGCTGTAGATTGAATGTGCGTGATCACGGCTTTCAGAATGGCTTGTGATTGCCTGCGGAGAACTGCAACCTTATCGGCCACCTCTCTCCTTGATAGCCCTGGTTATGCCCACCACTGCCACCTCCCCCACACACATCTGCTCATTTATCCTGCATGGAATTGCAAACAAAGAAAAAAAAAATCGAATAAGCCAATAAACTAGTGACCTCTGTAGGACCCCGGTCAAAATACTCACCTAGTATAGATGCATGTGGATAATATGAACCCAGAACACAGTCAGCTTGATTCAAAAAACCCCTAGGCTTGGTTCCGACCCTGTTCAGCAGAGCCAGGCCCACCCTGTGGTTCCGCTGAGCCCGCAGCCACAGCGTGCCAGTCCTGGGCTAACGATCCCTCAGCCGAGCCCCTGGAGCTCCGGTGCTGACCCACACCCACACCCACACCCACACCCCCTCCGCCTGGCCAAAGGTGGGGGCTCGAAGAACCCTCTGACCTCTCTCTCTACTCTACCCTCCACCAGGCTCAGAGCTCATGCCCAAAGCCCTTTCCACCAGGATAGTAGGAGGCATCTGGTGGTTCTTCACCCTCATCATCATCTCGTCTTACACTGCCAACCTGGCCGCCTTCCTCACCGTGGAGAGGATGGAGTCGCCCATTGACTCCGCCGATGACCTGGCCAAGCAGACCAAGATTGAGTATGGCGTGATAGAGGACGGATCCACCATGACTTTCTTTAAGGTGAGCGGTGGTTGCTCCCCCTACATCCTCTGTGTTTAGCTGTGTGGTATGTGGCTGTAAGTGGTGCGTTCACAGTGTATACAGTTTGCAAATGGTCTTTACAACTCCATGTGGCCGTACAAAGGTGACACAAAATAGTTTGGGAGTCAAGTTCATGCATAACACTGTGGAATGCATGTACTGCAAGAATGAATGGGTTTACCTTTACCTGGCACCTGGCATTTGCAGGCACTGCCACCAGCGGTGCTGTTTCCCTTATAATTATTCTGGTAATATACTGTATGTACTCTCCCTCTCCATAATTCACCTCAGATGGCACCTCAGTTTAAACATCCACTTCACAGAGCGGATCCTACGCTGTCTAGCAACGGTATATTTGCAAAATAAAAGGTTTGATTGCATGGCCTGAGGAAATGCAGAAGCATGTTAGAATGTCTAGACAGGCTGGACAGTCAAGGGGGAATATATTGCTACCCGTCTAGCAGCCGCCTGGATGCGACATCAGCTAACTGCTAGCTTGGGCTGTGTAATCCTGTCGGTACTTATTTATGGGATGGCTGTGCGGCCATGAGGCGTTCTCAGGAAAGCCACTGGTCGTCTCCGCTGGCATATCTTCTCGGTGTGGGTGTTTGCCCCACTGCGTCTGGATGAGGGCAGACTGCTGACACTGTCCGGGCTACTGTGAGGGTGATGTGACACACAAGGGCCGTCTCCGCTAGATGGTCATGTAATCCGTCTTCTTTAGATGCCGGGGAGGGATCATCTGGGCTTGCTTTTGTTCTTCATTTTCTTCTTCCTCTATCACGATATAGGTCTATTTAAATGGCTGACTGGGAAAAAATAAATGTGTTTTTATTTTATTATTATTATTGTTATTATTTTGTGAATTGCCCAGAGAACAGAACATTGTTGGAGACATGCTTCCTCACATTATCGTGAGCTGCCTGTTCATCACTTTTTTGAAATATAAGTGGCAGTTTACTGAAGAACAGCAAACCAAACACATCAAAATGTTTTCCTGCCATTTAGATGGTAGCCCACTGACTAAAAGTGTGTTGATGTGTCTGTCAGAAGAAGACGTGATGTGGTCTCTTTTCAAGTCTGAGCTGTGCAGTGACGTTTACTGTGCGTGCGAGAAACAATATCTACAGTATTTACTGATTGAAAGAGGATAGGGACTTTGCCCACACACTGTTACCCCAAAACAGCACGGCATAATCTCTCCTCTCTAACAATAGCCATCTTAAAGTCTGTTGGATAAACTGATGGCCTTGATAGATTTGTTGATCGTCAGATGGATTAACAGTAAACATCATGTATTGATTGTGACTGTAGATGTGCTGTCAGTCAATGAGGACTTCTCAACAGCACTCAGCCTCTCCACAGTTCGGAGGATGGAAGTCCCATGCAGTTAATGTAATTATTGACTCCGATTTGCTTTACAAAATAGAATAAATAACACATGCATAATAGTAGTAAATTATGCAATGCTAACATGGAATAGTCTCAGATGCACGCTAAAAGGCCTTTCACTATATCCTCGTCTTTTTCTTATTCCTTGTGCACGTTGCTACCGCAGTGGACCCCATGGGCTTTCTTTACAATAACACTGAATTATTAAATAAGCACAAAACCCTGGCGTATCTCTTACCGCCTAATAAAATTACATCTTATTAAGTGGGCTTCCACAGAGCCGGAGAGAGAGAGAGAGAGAGAGAGAGAGAGAGAGAGAGAGCCCAGGAGCGCTTAGAGGGATCTGGACCTGTATGGCGGAGCGGCAAGGAACTGTCGCCTCTGGTTGTTGGAGTTCAGAGTTGTTTCGCTTCGGCTCAAAGAGCCGTCAGTGCGCTGTCTCTGGAATAATGATTGGAGTGGGAAAACGTGAGGCAGGAGAGAGAGAGATAGACAGACAGAGAGAGAGAGCGAGAGAGAGAGAGAGAGAGAGCATTTACTGAAAGATTCATATGAAATATAAGAAGTGTTTATAGTCTCACATGCATACAGAAACATAGTGTCTAGACAGGTATCTTTCCACATACTATATGTAAATGCTGTATGTAAATTCATGCTCCTGTTAATGTGCTTTCTCACACGCTCACACATCCACACACACAAACACATAAAACACACACACACACACACACACACACACACACACACACACACACAGCCATTAATCTGCACCAGCTCTACCATTTCCTCTGATGAGAGACTGTGGGTTGCTTCAGTTTAGCGGAGATGTTTTGCTTGGAGGAAGGTAGCAATCTGATCTCTGCTATGATCCGGATGAGCCTGAACAGCACAGCAAAAAATAGCCACTTGTTATCCCAGGCATCTCGAGTCTCCATTCACCCATTCTTTTTGTGGTGGATGCAAGGATGGGCTACGTGGCAGAGGATAGCCTGCAGGCACTGATGTTACCTTCATGTGAACTAGCCATTATCAACAGAAACATCACAAAGGTTAAAGTTCATCTCTCATGACCTGGGCTGAGTTTCCCCAAGCACATTACACTCTCTTATGTCTGATGGTCGTGGCACAATGATGTTTGGGAAGAGCCCGGTTCAAATCTGCTGTCTAATTTCTTGCTTCAACATCAAGGTCAACTGTGGGCTCAGATGCACACCCATAGTCACTCCAGACAACTGCTCTGGATGTGGGGTGAAGACAACGGCCCAATCACTTTTCCCTTTTTCTGCCTCTCCTCTCCTCTCCTCTCCTCTCCTCTCACCTCGCTCCTCTACCCCCTCTTCCCTCGCTCCGAGGCGCAGCGCGCTCCATCACGAATGCCTTGCGTCCCTCCCTTCACTTCAAAAGGCATTGTGTGATCAAACAGTGGATCCAGCTTTTCTCAGGCGGCTCCTTCGAAGAACGCCCCATCGCCGCCGCTTTTAGGCTCTCGCTCATATCGCCCTCTCTTTTCGCTGCTCTTTTACTCTGCATGTCTTTTTCTCTCTCTCTCTCTCACTCTCTCGCTCTCTGTTGTTTTTTCTCTACATCAAAACAATCTGCAGCAGGATTTCGCTGAGCACAGCACCACCCTCTGCTCACCTCCACTCTGCTGCCCTTGAGCCATTTCTGTCCCTCTGTGTGTGGAGCCATCTAATTTCTCTCTCTCTCTCTCTCCCTTTCCCTCTCTCTTTCTCTTTCTCTTTCTCTCATCCCCTATCTTCCTCTCTCTCTTTTCCTGTCTCTCTCTTTCCCCCTCTCTATTTTTTTTCTGTTTGTGGAGCAATCTAATCCCCCCCCCTCTCTCTCCCTCTTTCTCTCATTCCCTCTCTTCCTGTCTGTCTTCCCCCCTCTCTCTCTTTTCTGTTTTTCACACCCTTATGCCTAACCACCATGATACTGCTGTCATCACTTTTTTAAATTCAATTGTGGAGGTTTTCCAACATTAAATGAAATCAGTGGTCATCGCTCTACGTCTATCTTTATGTCACCCTAGGTCCTCAAAATACCCTACCACTTCTCTTTCCCTAACTCTGCATCGTCCTTTCTCCATCAGCAAGTCTCTCCAGGTCTTGCTCCACTTCTCCCTCTATCTCCCTCTCCTCTCCCTATCTCTCCTTCCCTCTCCCTATCTCTCATGATTTCTCTCAGACTCACACATTCCCTCACATCTTGGCTTATCAAACCGCAGTAAGTGTTATTATTTTTTCTCGTAGAGGCCTCCACCATCCCCGCAGGCCTCTGGTAATCAGCGGTGAGGTAATGACTGGTGAAGGCTGGGAGGGCTGAATCACGCACGCTGATGCAATCGGACCAGCAGGCTCAGGAAGGGGGGCGGGAGGTCGGGTCGAGGGGGGTTGCTGGTTGTGTGCATCACCTCCAAGAATCAGGCAAATTCAATTTCAAAAGGGCTGTATTAGCATGATCGTAATACATTGCAGTATTGCCAAATCACAAGTAAATGAAATTTGCGTACAATAAAATAATAAAAATAGGATATAACAATACTTAATTATATAGTAATATAGTAAAATAGACAAGTATCAATGGATATAGCAACAGTATTTTCCAACTAATAATATTTATTACGAATATTTCAAAGATTTGTTTAAGTTCTTCTGGGTTTTTATGACAGCAAGTTACATATTCCACAGGAGGAGGCATTCATCCCTCTCCCCCAAGAGATATAGGATCCTCTCTTTGTCACTGGCAGCCAGAGACTCAGGTGTAATAGCTCTCCTTTAAACAAAAAAAAAGAATATATCTATGTGCGTACATCTGATTATTTTGTACATTCCTTGGGACACGTAGATCTGTCTCCACTGCTCCCTGCTCGCAGTGGGGAGCACATTCTGTCCTCCTTGGCCGACCAGGTGTGTGTGTGCCTGCACACCTCTATGGCCAGACTCTGCTGTCTCTGGTCAAGCAGGTTCTCAGTTTTTTTGTTGTTGTTGCATTTTACTTTGTCATTTTTTAATTTTTTCCAATGGGTAATATCATTTTGTTTCACTCTGTTGGTGATTTGGTTTATCCTAATTTCAGTTGCATTTTTGCTCTGGTCCTACGGTGTTCACCTACAGTGAGGTGTGTAGATGTTAAATTGAGGAACTCAGGAAAGGCTCAGGATCAGTTGAGTGAAGGGGACATTTTCCTTTTCTCAACTCTTGGTATTTGTGACGGCAAGGCTTTACAATGATATGAGTGGGGGTCACTGCAGTTTAGATGTTTCAAAAATGAGTTCCTCTTTTGTGTTTTTGTATTCCATGGATATTGACCTAATTATGCCCTGCATACATCGCTTATGGCATTTGAGTGCACCTTCCAGATGCTTCTACAGATCTGTACATGCAGGGTCTCTGCATGTATTGTTTGTCCCATTTGTTACATTTCTGATTTGACCCCACATCACACTGCCATGAAGGGCAAATAATTCAAATAATAAGATTCAAATAAGATTCAAATAATTTCAGCCAGATTCTGATTGGAATTTCTACTCTGCCTTGTTGTGTTATGGCACAGAAGGCCCTGTGTGCTCTGTCCTTCAGATCATTCACGGCAATGTTGACGTTTCCCGTTGAACTTATTTGAAATCTAAACAATTATAGTTGTTAGTTTGCTCAATAGAGTGTTCCTAGGGAAAATGTCTGTTTTGTACCTGAGAGTTGGATTAATTTTATATATATATATATATATATATATATATATATATCATGATTTCAGTTTTGCTTAGGTCTGGCAGTACTGCTTTAGCATGTTTCGCCTCTGCGGTGGTTCCGTTTCCATGGGTGACAGCAGAACCAGGTCATCAGCATAGAGCAGAGATGAGCTGAAATGAGCCTTTAAGGGGCAGACCAGATGATGATGAGTTTTCTAGAATAGTTGCCAATTCATTAATATAAATGTTGAATAATGTTGGCTTTAAACGGCAGACATGTCTCCCGCTCCTGAAGGGAGGAGGTTTGTGTGTTTGTTGCTAATTCTTGTTTACTGTGTATATATATTTTTAATTAGATCATATGTTTTCATACAATAGTCCTAGGAACCAAACAGAATCAAATGCTTTTTAAAACTTAGGGCTTAGCATTTTAACTAGTGCTGTCAGTTTAACGCGTTATTAACGGCGTTAACGCAAACCCATTTTAACACCGTAAATTTTTTTATCGCGAGTTTTTAATTAACATTCTTTTTGGCCTCGCAAACTGTGTAGTAGGCTAACGTTACAGTTTGAGTGAATGGTGAGCGCGATACGGCGAAATCGATGATAAAAGCTTCTGAATGGAAAGTTTACTTTTAAAAGTTGTGCAAAAGAAGCGAGCTTCACTGTTGTCTGAAAACGTCAACAGGCAGCTGTCTGAAAGCAAAGAAGTAGTAGGCTTACCTTTTATTGGTAACCTAACTGTTACGGTTCAATATTTCTGAAATAAGAGGCCTGACTGCTATGTTCCCAGCAAACTTGAAAAAAAGAAAATATTAGGCCATGGTTTTGGAGTCCTTGTTTACCTGAAATGTGCACTTTATAATTTTATTTTGTACCGCCCTGTTTGGCAATATTGGTTTTCAATCAAATAAAACATTTGCATAAAGCAAGCCAATCAACTTTTCCATGTTGATAAGGGCATTAAAATTAAAATAAAATGATGGAAAAAATAAATAAACGAAGGGACATTTAGAATAGATAAAAAATTGCGATTAATCGCGATTAATTTTGAGTTAACTATGACATAAATGCGATTAATCGCGATTAAATATTTTAATCGTTTGACAGCACTAATTTTAACACATGTAGTTTGTAGTGTCTTAAAGCCTGCAATATTTCAAAGTTTTGCATAGGGGATTCTTCTTTAACTGACTTTTTTCGTATTGCTTCAGTTGGACCAGAATAGTAATTGACTCCCCAATTAGTGTAGGTTATTGCTATGTTGTGATTTTTTTGGTTCTGAGAGTACGCTTGTGTTGCTTAATTGTTTCAGAATAAAGAAGGCAAATTAATGAATTACTTGGATCTCTGTTTTTCTGAGTTCATTTCTTTATGAAATCAGTCATCTTTTTGTGGTTTTGATCTGTTATTCATTATTAGTTGTGACCTTTTTGCAGTTTTTTCTCGACTGCTAGATTTTTCCGACTGCCTTCTTTACTATGAGCACATGTTTTGGCAATTCAATTAAATTCAATGTGATTGATTTATATAGCTCTATTAACAATAGACTTAGTCTAAAAGTGCTTTACAGAGCCCTGAGCCCTCTAGAGCAAGCACAAGGAAGAAACCTTGAGCAGAACCCAGCTCACAGGGGTTAGGCAGATAATGAATTCATAGAATCAAGCAAATACTTCACACATACCTCATATTGGCATATATGGGGCAGATATACAGGTTACAGGGTGTAGAAAGGGAGATAGTAAGAGAAGAGAGTATAACGATAAATATAACGGTCTTAGAACATTAGCAGGGTTCCTATTCCTAATAGAATGAGTGGATGATTGTGATCATATTAGCACAGGGTAGTTAGGCTAAGAATCTGAATGTGTGTGTGATGCAGTGTAGGCAATGTGCAGTAGGACTTTGGATGCGATTAGTAGGTTGGAATGGGCAACAGGAGGCAGGGGACTTAACTTAGATTTAAAAGTGGAGAGGGATTATTCCAAAGGCTTGATAGTAAAAGTCTCTGCCTCCTACGTAGTTTTTGACACTCTTGGAATTGCAGAGAAGGCTTGCATTTTGACAAGGAATAAGTGTTGATGGGCAGTATGGGACTATGAGATTGTTAGGCGGGCAGCAGGAGGCAGGGGACAGCAACACCTCATAGTGGAGAGTCTAAAGCGAGAGGAGAGAAAAGAGATCTAATGAGACAATGGAATGATGTATTCTAATAGATTGTCTTGTATACGTATATGTAAACGTAAGTTCTATTGTATGGCGTCATTTTTGATGTCTTTATTCTGAGAACGCACACAGAATGCTAAAGGAGCTCAGGGACAGGAACCGAGTGAGTGAGAACTGCAAAGTAATGTGGCGAATAAAGCCGTTAGCACGAGCGTGTACCAGTTGGGATTGAGCACAGGCATGAGGGTCGCATCGGTGTTTCAGTTTGCTCACTCTCACTTTAGCTTGGAGTGCTCACTCGAGTTTTCATCGGCTTGCTCTCTCTTTGAAAATTCTCCTTGCTCTCGATTTTTTTCATCATGGATTAAGGCTTGACTAGATGATTACCCCGTGTATCGATTGCACTGCTTGTCAACAAATGACAGTAGATGTCAGAATTCCAACCTCGGCCAAATTCAATCGTATTTTAATAGTTGTTTTTTTTCTCCTCAGAGTTGCAGGGGCTCTCTTTAAACATGACCTCACTCTACACTCTCAGCATCAGGCATCTGATTCACTCTTCGGTCTTATTAATTCACACAGGAACTAACAAGCTCTCCAAAATAAGGCGTTTGAGTTCAGGCAAAGCTACACAGAGTCAAGCAATGTTATATTAAAGGAGAAGAAAGATGCTGTACAGATTAGCATCAAAAAGAGCCATGAGCCATGCACAGTTCCCCGTCATCTCCACATCGCAAATCAGGACTTGTTAATCTTTCACTGCTGAGCATTTTACACTTTACAGTGTGAGGTTTATGTTATTCAATTCTGAATCAAACATTATTTGAACTGTATATTCTGTACAAATAAACTTCTATCAATCGTTACTTAAAACATATAATATCCACAGCATATAAAGTAACACAAACAATTGTTCTTTACATGTGCATGTTACATGTCCACACTATTAACTTTTAAAGTGCACACAACTGCATTAAATTGGTCTTTTCTGTCATGTGCAGTGAAGTCATGTGCAACATGGATTTCTCCTACTCCTACACGTGCTTATGGGTCGCATGGGATCATCTGTAGTTGTAATTTGACAGGCCAATGACACATAGAACGGTGTTGGCTTTTGTGTATCCACCAGCATAGCGTTGACCTTTTGGAAGAACAACGCCACTTGTCTGTTGTTTGTCAATGCTTCTCCAGCTGAAGCTGCTAGCGCGGCTCCTGACTGCACAATAACACAGGATGGCCATTGTGTCTTAGTGAAGTCTCAAAAGACTAAGCAGAGCTCCTTACGAGTCCTCCCATCCAACTAAAATAGCATAATCCACATCATAGAGAAGCCTGCCAAAGAACCTGCCGTATACACTGAGCTGAGGACGGAATTAGCTTTCCTTACAAGTGTGTGCGCGTGTGCCTTTGGTGTCGATTAGGCATTGCGAACAATATCTGTCAAATCTGTTTGGGTGGATGATTGGGTGGGTGGGAGGGAGGGATGGAGAAGGGGGGGGGGATGGAGAAGGGGGGGGGATGGAGAAGGGAGGGAGGGATGGAGAAGGGGGGGAGGGAGGGATGAAAACAGTGTTTGTGTTGATGGTGTTGCGTTCTGTCTTCTCACTCCCCCATGATTCCTTTGATTACGACCCTTTGAAAAATATGCAAAACATTTTGCCAACACAAGACATCTTGACAAGTTTAACAATGGAATGTGTGTCTGTAGGAGGTGGACCCCAGGGACAGGCTGTCTCTCAGTCCACCTGCACACACACACACACACACACACACACACACACACACACACACACACACACACACACACACACACACACACACATACACACACACACACTCATACTAAACATTCATAAACATTCAGTTATAGCTACCTGACATAACAAAGCACAGCAAACACATACATATTCAGACACAAAATCCTAGTCGAACATTTGCAAACAAGTGCATCTCAAACACATCTAACACGGACATGTACAATCACTGTCACAATAACAAGCACGTGACATTATCAAACCACCCCATTATATTGCCACAAACACACACACACACACACGCAAATATACACACACATGGGCTGCCAGTGACTCCTGCGTGTTTGAGCTGATTGCGAATGAATGCATAATGCTATGCTGTCACTGGAGGAACATAATGAGAGGCTACATTTAAAATGGACGCCCACAGGCCTGCTGCTAGTTACCCCGTCAGTCTGCCACCAAGGATTACAGGCATGCTTTGACACCACCCATCAGGGCCTTGGATTTCACAAAGTAGCTGTAACTTTTTTTTCCCTCTGAAACAGTGGCTGCTTTTGAGTGCTCGGAAAGCGCAAGCGAGAAAAACGTATCCATGCCTGCAGCCCGTAACCATGGTGTCCGATGTCTTTTTCGTTTAGTTTTGTTTAATTTCTTTGTCACTTCCATGGTCAGTAACACCCCTTTTTCTTTTGAGACATTCCCAAAGTAGACACAGAGATAGAGCAACTACTGCACAATAAGAACACACCTCGTACCGCAGCTTTTGTGTTCAGAGGAGAAAGAGATCATTTGAAGGCCATTAGATTTTGGGCCAGGTGCATTTTGTCCAGAGTGCACTCTGTGACATGACTGCTCTGGTCGAAGCAAGCTCTCTCTGGAGCGAGATGACAAGGAGAAGGTGTCTAATGGTCTCTGCTTGATTAAAGGTTGCCGGGCTGCACCACACTATGGTAGGGCCATTCGTCTTTGCTGTGACTATGTGCATCACAGTATGGACAAAAGGAAAGGGCCGGTAAGAAGCTGTCCCCCGAGGTCACCGCTACTAATTACAGATGCTGACACATGCAAATAGAGGCAGGGAAGCGAGTCGCGGCTAGGACGCGCCACGCTAGGTGTAGCAGCTTGTATTGGCGAAAGGCCAAGCAAGTAGATTGACAATTTACAAATGTCATGGTGACACACGTTGAACTATGTGATCATGTGCCTGTTGTTGTGTGCCCTCTGCGTGCTTCTCCTGGTGGAGTAGGGAAAGGAGGGGAGAGAGGGAGGAACTAATGTGAGTGAGAGAAGAGGAGAGGTACCGTTTCAGAAAACATGTTTTGCTCTGGTTGTACAAGCTCCCCACACCATTACACTTAATCTGTAAAAAAATACTTTTAGAATGTCCTCTCCTGAAGCCTATGTTTATTAATTCTATACATATACTCTGGAGTTAATATCAAGTTCTGGAATTTGAATTAGGTTCCAAGTTGGCCTGATGGTACTGTAATCCCCAAGCCAACTTCTGGTTTGCTTTGTCATTTTTGTTGTTTCAGCAAAGCTGAAATTGGGCCGCTTCCTCTGTGGGAACACTTACCTGATCAATGACTTCCACTGCTCTGCTGACAAAGAGGAGTCTTGTTAGACTGTTAAATCAAGTGGGTGGAAGCTCAGTTCAACTGAAGTTAAGAATAGTCTTATTAAAATGATTCAGTTGAATCACCGATTTTTTTTTTCCTGCCCAGCCTTGGCACTATGCCACTTAACAAACTTTTTTATTGCATAGACATAAAGGTTCAATATTGAGTCTTTTTGAGAATAAAAAGGTTCATTGCTGAACAGACTCAGTTCGGTCCGGATGGGCGTGTTGCGTTTAAGGTGAGTTATGAAGAACAGGTCTGTCTTTGTGCGCCCCCTCATATTTTTCTCTTTCTTTCTCCTCTCCTGTGTGCCCCCTCACATTTTTCTCTTTCTCTCTCATCTCCTGCCCTCTCCCCCACTCCTCGGAACAAAGAGTCCTCATCCGTCAGCGAGTTTGCGGTGTCACCGTTAACAGACTTCTGCTAAGTGACTCCCGGCTCCAGAGACACAGAATGGCGGGCGGTGCCGTCTCGTAAACCCATACATTACCCCTCCGTTTATGAGCCATACGTTCCGTTTTACGGCCTTCCGAGGAGAGCAGCGGTACAGATCGGACACCTCACAGAACCCTTTGGCGTGTCAAGCAAATTCTGTTAAAATGCCAGTGAAATTGCGGCAGGTCGAAACCCACCCACCGTGAGTTCACAAGTCCCCTGTAAAAGCCTGACCGTGGAGTTTACCGCCCCTCTCTCTCCGGTCCCAGGTGATTTCATTGTGATTAAGAAGTGTCTCTGGCATCCCCCTTCTGTTTTAGTCTCTTGATTGGGGCTCACGGCAGACTGTGTTGTTGGCTAAGTGCGTGGCAGATGAGTTTGTGGTGCGTAACAAATGAATGTAGAATTCGAACTCGATGTACAGTACCAGTCAAAAGTTTGGACACACCTTCTGATTTTTTGAGAAGATTTTTCTTTGATTTTATTATTTTCTACATGGTAGATACAACTTTTTTTGTGTAGTACATCATTCCATATGTGTTCTTTCGTAGTTTAAATGTCTTCAGTATAAATCTACAATGTAGAAAATAATAAAAGTAAAGAAAACACTTTTCAAAAAATGAAAGGTGTGTCCAAACTTTTGACTGGTACTGTAATTGTATGTAATGTTAATTCATGTAGAATGTGGCTGGGCTAATCTCCGGCCACTTCAGCACAAGGTGTGCTGGTTTTAATCAGCCACTATATCCCTCAGACCGACACATGAAGTTTTGGCCTGGAAACAAAATTGTGGTTCTGCAACAAAGTTGGTAAGATAACAACTTGTGATGGCCTAAAAGAAAAAGTGTTGTGGGTTGGTGTGCGTGTGTGTTTATGTGAGGATGAGAGAGAGAGATGGAGAATCTGTGTATGTCTGTGTGTAGGTGTATGGTGGGAGGTGGTCGTGGTGGTGGTGGTGGTGGGGGGGGTCTGGTGAAGGGCTTAGTAAAACTTTAAGCCTTGTCATGTCTACAAGGGATTGTCAGGGTTTGAGGTTCGATGTGCAAGTTTTTCCCAAGCAGTCGGAAGTGCTGAAGCTGAAATGAACGGCACCAAGATAAGACCGGCAGAACACAGAAGAGATGAATGGGACCAAACATGGCGGCACGCTGCAGAGCAGAATACATCAGAGGGATAGCCACACAGACCGCAACAGGAAAAAGAAACCTCAGAAATGAGGAAATCCTCAACACAAGACTCACACATAAAGAATTGTCAGGATGTTTTAAGATATAGCATGACATTAGATAAACATTAGTTTCGTGAATTCACATAATTCGCTGAAACCATTCAAGTGTGTTTGAAATGTCTCTGTGGCACTTCTCAGATTTGGAGCTGGCTTTAATATTACAGCGGCTTGCATCATGCCACAAATGCTTATTTTCAGTCATTCACGACTGACTTGCAATTTGTAGTAGTTATCCCCATATGGGGGTGGACTGTGGAATGTTTATGGCCGTATGTTCTGTGTGACTACCTCTGTGCTGACTTTGGGTTTCAGGTGGTTATCTCTTGGATTTACGTGTCTGTATCAGATCTGACAAGCATTACCGGGCGGTGGAGATGGAGGGAGGGGTGGTGTGTGTGTGTGTGTGTGTGTGTGTGTGTGTGTGTGTGTGTGGCGGGTGTTATCTCTTCCTAGCCCCCCTCTGTCCGTCCGTCTTTGAGGGGGGGGGGGGGGCTCCTCTCCTCCTCTGCCTTATCAGCACTCTCTAGTCTGCATGCTCAATCGCCTGATTTGTCAAGGGTGACGGAGAGATTCTGATAGGCACTTCGCAAATCACCCGGTTGATCTAAAATATCGACCTGCCGCAGAAAGTCATTACACACAATAATGGCAGACGGGACCTTGAAGATGTGACTTAATTGGGTTCCAAATGCCTTCGAAAAATGGCCCCTGCAAAATAAGTGCACCTCTAGTCTTTTAAATTGCAAGGTATCTTTGCCTTGATGATAGCTCTATCACTATCATGCATGATTTGAAAACTAAAGCTGCCGTTTTATTTTCAGGAAACATAATCAAATCTGTTCAGTCCGGATAACTGAAAGACAGAAGAACGTATATTTTTTTAACAGAAATCAGAAATTTGAGATAGCTAATCTGACATTACAACTAGTGTTTTTTGTTGCATTAAATCAGAACACCAGCCTTAATATCTCACTAAATTATTAGTCAAGAAATGGTAAGCATAATCAAAAAGAACAGCTCATGAGGTTAGAAATCTTTTTCTCTGGTTGTGTAGTAGTCTTAACCTGTCAGTCATGGCATGGCGCCCATTCATTTACAATATTTTCTGTTAATAATCCATCATGGTATATTTATTTTCATATCTCTCATAAATCTGCAAATGTGTTCACTTGAGCCTGTATCTTTTGTTAACCCCCCCCCCCCCTCCTTCCTCCAGTCTTTGGTTTATGTCAGCGTTGCCTTAACCCCTGATAATGAGACATCCTGGGAAAGGAGAGAGCTCAGTTTAGGAGAAATTAATGACATGTTTGCTAATGGCATTTAAAAAAGTAATTGCATGTAAATCATTTTGCATGCTTCGGCACACACACCAAGCTCATCTTGCATTTAAAGTAAACTTTTCTCCCACTCCCCAGTTTCGATTTTTAAGCATTTGTTTACTCGCTTGCTTGTGTCTGTCTGCCATTGGTGGGTGTCTGCCGCTTCCTGAGCCAGTAAGCAGATTTATGTCAGTGCAGATTTAATTTGCAGTCTTTGCTCAGCTCTGCAAACTGCAGATGGTTTCCCATCAACACAAAACTCAATTCCTCTGTACAAGGGGAGATGGAGTGGTACCTTTTATTGCCCAGACTTATGGGCTCATTTATAACTCCTCACGTGTAACTTCAGGTGTCAAGGGAGTGCAGCAAGGATGACAAAAGTTTACATGCAAATATCCCCCGAGGAGATGTGAATTAATGATGTTTTTGTAATGGCCTTCAGGACGAGTCGCATGTAACAGTTCCTTTTACATATCCCCTGAGGGTACATGAGTGCCTGTGCTTCTTGTACTGGGGGTCTAACTCACCTACTAAACCCAAGTGACTAAAGCTAGCGTAAGCAGTAAAACTGGTGTAAGTTGTACTGTAACAATGGAAATGCATAGCAGTGGATTATGGCCATTATACCGCTAAAGACAACACAATATTGGAGGTCTCGTTGGTCTTGCTATAATTGTGAATAAAGCTAGCGTAAGCAGTACAACTGGTGTAAGTTGTACTGTAACAATGGAAATGCATAGCGGTGGATTATGGCCATTATACCGCTAAAGACAACACAATATTGGAGGTCTCGTTGGTCTTGCTTCCTCTCTTTTGTCAAAATTCTCTTCCCATCATTCTGTAAAACCAGAATCTCTGCATTCAATCAGAATTTGCATGCAGAAACCCCAGAGAAAGCCTGCCATGTTAATTAATGATGTGAATTTAGTTGTGAATATATCCATTCATTACACAGATATATTTTCTAAATGTCCAGAAAGGTCTTCCTACTTTCAGTGTACTGTATAAGCAAACATAATTTGTTAATTTACATCTTCCTTAGTGTATAAGATCCTTCGTTAGTGTATAAGATTAGGGTATGAAATCTGTCCGGATCAAATACGGTTTCTGTTAGGCACATGTCTGTTAGACTAGCTATACCTTTATAACATATCGGCTAAACAGTAGGCCCTGAGCATAATGTATAAGTACAAAGTAGCCTATAAACTCTTCAGCAAATAGTTTAGTTACAGGCTACGATGCTGTAAGAGCACTGCCCACCTTGCTGTAACTCCACACCCCCCTGGGGGGCCCGCCCCACCCTTTGGGAACTGCTGGTGTATAAGATGTCTGCTTCATGCTGTCTCATTGCTGTCTACCTCACCACCCCAGAAAACCAAGATCTCCACGTACGACAAGATGTGGGAGTTCATGAGCAGCCGGCGGCACTCGGTGATGGTGAAGAGCATGGAGGAGGGCATCCACCGCGTGCTCACGTCCGACTACGCCTTCCTCATGGAGTCCACCACCATAGAGTTTGCCACGCAGCGCAACTGCAACCTCACGCAGATCGGAGGCCTCATCGACTCCAAGGCCTATGGAGTGGGCACCCCCATGGGTACGTACATTAAAACATGCTTTTGCTCGATTCAGTGATCTAGTAGACAATATGAATAATAACATCGTACTTTTGAGAGATATTTATGTTTATAATTAGGAAATTGCTACCACATGAAAACAGATCAAAGAGAGGGGAACCCCCAAAACCAAAGCCCTGTTGATAGAGAGATATTTTATGGTGTCATGGAAAAAAAAAACATTTAAAGGACATTATATTTCCTAAGGATTGTGACACTAAATGCCAAATACCAATTTTGGTGTAATTGCTTTCACTGTGACAGTGGACTGTCGCACTTACGTCTCCGATCAATAAGTAAGGGATAATGGACGACATGGTGTTAGGCAGTAGCCATTAGCAGAAAAGAATGCACTTCGAAGGTGGTAATGCGATGTGCCACACTTGCGTTATATTAATTTACAAATATAATTTCCACTTTTTGATTGCTAAAACTGACTTGCTTGTAGAACTCTTTAAAGTGTTTTCTTAACCTAATAACTGTAAATCCAATATCGCTCTAACTCATACCATTGGCGACATGCACACCACAATTTGTAGCAATAACAACATGAAGAAATAGATCAGTGGGCATCTCTGATTGTGAGTGATTGTGTGAACGATAAAAAACTGACAGCCAATCAGAATCCATCAAATTTGAGCAGCATCACATTAAAACATAAGTTCTGTTTCTGAGAGGTTTTTTCCTACAGTCGGTCAGTGTGGATGCTGATACTTTTATAGTTACAGTTGTCATTATAGTTATTGTTGGCAGTGTGGACAGCCCTTAACAGGATAAACTGCCGTTACTAGTTCTAAATGGGTAGTTGCTATGGCCAAAGCCCAGTCGTTGGTTCCATATCTCTCGTTGCCAAGCTGGCATATCCTAGCATTCTGTTGAGCCTTAGCTTCGTAAATCACTGTGATCCTTAGCCCAAATGTAGTGCAACGGTACTAAAACCAATTTCAGACATACAGATCATGTTGCTACTCTCTGCACATCCGCCAGTCCACTTATTTGCAACTCTGTCACAAAGGGACAGTTTATTGATATGCAAGGGATAATGTATAGTGCGCCGGTCAGGACGAACAGGACCTCAATGCGCAGTGGAGGAACTACTTGGGACTACTTCATAGGTGTGCAAATATGAAAAGTGAATTGACATTCTAAATAACACATAACAATAGGGAATTCAAACAAGCCGTGGTATAATCCTGAATTAATGATTACCAAAGTACATTTTATAATCAATGTCCCTGTTCCAATCAACTGCATTGCTCACTCAGATTAGTTCTGCCTTTTTGCCCATAAGACATCTTGGTCTATTTTCATGCATTAGAATCGCTGGATCGTCCCTGTTAGAATATGCAATGCAGCATTAAGGTAGTGGTTTCCATCTCAATTACATGGTTATTACATAGGTATTACTTAAAGGCCTGATCTGAAGTATTTGCAGGTTGACTTAAAATATATATATATATATTCAAAAGATGCATATTGTGTAAGCTCAAAAATACTATCTGTTCACAATGAACCTCCTTTCTTCAAACATTACATTACATTACATTATACACAGAAACAGCTATTCATTTTCCCATTTTTCCAAAAGTCTTTTTTTATGGACTTTGTTCCTTTTCATACATGAGTAAAAACCCCCAGTTTGAGACGCTCACAGAAAGCCTCTGTTCACAGAGTTAATATGCAGATGCTGTATGGCTTTGGTCTCATTTATGACAAATGACTCGGTAACGCCACAGTGGAGGGTTAACTCATAAGGGCTAACACCTCAGTCAGTAATACACCACCTCCTGCTC
>NC_045162.1:15887123-15942123 GCF_900700415.2 Clupea harengus | reverse complement strand
AAAAACAGAAAGCGTTTTTTTACTTCTGTCAAAATGTGTGCAGATCCATCTCTCTCTCCGTTGGATATTTCCAAGTTTCAACAGGTGGAAACAAATCTCCACATGCATTTATAAGAGATCTCCTGGCGTTAAAAAGATATCTTCTATTTTAGGCCCTCATTTGAATTTCTATGCTGTTGTTGTGTCTGCAGACAATGCGTTAGCGATTTGTTTGCCATTACTCCTCTTTGATCAGTCAGATTACAGCGATGTCGTATGTGCCTTATTCCGCGTTCAGCGTAATTCTTCTCTTCTTTCTCAGTTGGAGGGTTTTTAGCTGCATCACTTATTAGCGCTCATGCTGTGACAGTCTGATTTTCATCCCTTCCATTTGCATATCCTGTTCATCACTTGCAAACCACCAAACATTCAACGTTGGCTTAAATCCTCGCTGTCTGTGTACAGGTGAGATGAGTGAAAATGAAAATGTTGGATGAGAATGGGACCTCACCCCATCGCCTTTTTCTCCGATACATTTGAGATTTTTCTGCAGGTGCTTGTTTATCGTTTGCCAAAAGACCCCCCCCCCCCCCCATCACCTATTGCTCACACTGCGCAAGCTTCATACTTCTGGCATCTTACTTCTAAGTATTTTATGTTTAGAAACCAACACCCTTATTATAACCATCTATATTAACATCAATCAACAGCAAAATGGCATCGCATTATTGTATCAGATCATTATACACAGTGAATTCACGAAGGAGATGAACCTATTCGATTTTGAAACACAAATATTTGTAAACAATAGGCATCTTTACATCTTTGATCTGGTTTTTGTTTTGCAGTATACTTGGCCTGAATGTTTAAGAGATAATGTGAAATTATACGTTGCGAGCCAGTGGTTGTTTGAATATAAAATGAAAGAGAAAAAAGCATTTCGATGGACTTTGCCGAAGGGAAAGGGGAAAAAAAATCAATGTGTTTTGCAGTATCACCATGGTGACAAACACTGTCAGTACATGGCTCTCTTTGGTTGTTCCCTCGCTCAGAGGGTTCTGCTGCGCCCTTGGGAAACAGTGGAAGGACTGCGCCGACTTAAACCAATTAAACCTGCCCTCCACAACAGCAGCAGACAAACAGCCAGCACACTCAGGGGAAGTGTGTATGTGTGTGTGTATGTGTGTTTGTGTGTGTGTGTGTGTGTGTGTGTGTGTGTGTGTGTGTGTGTGTGCGTGTGTGTGTGCGTGTGTGTGTGCGTGTGCGTGTGCGTGTGCGTGTGCGTGTGCGTGTGCGTGTGTGTGACTGTCTGTGTGTGGTGTGTGCTCATGAGTGCGCCAATGAATGGCAGAGGCAAGGCAGTGCGTGTCAGTTGTGCTCGACTGGTCGAGGCCATCAGAACAAGTGATGGCAACGCAGTGGATCCAACATAATAGCGAGGGTTATGACTTTCCTTCAGGCATGGAAAAAGCGAACCTGTTAGTCTGCAAGCCACACATTGCTCATGACAGCAAGGTCTCTCCTCAGTACATCATGTGTTCAGATGAGCAAATAGTGGAAAGAGAAAAGGAAACCTGGTTGAATAATTCAGATGGTATTAATGTTGTAATACTCTCAGTGCTGGATTGCAACTACGACGGTCCAGGAGATTTCAGAGACCTTCCACTCCGTTTCGCTCACGCTCTTCGAGGTGAATCAAAACCCTGCTGTGACGCGTTTGATCTGTGCCGAGAGTGCGGTATGCTTTGGCCCGTTCACCTGCGCGGGCGGGGGGGGGGGGTCTCAGCTGGGAGTTTGCCAGGAGTCTCCAGACTCCCAAACAGGCACAGAACAAGCCCCCACCCCCCCTACTTCAAAGCCCCTTGATTGAAAAGGCATTTATTTATGAATCCAAACAAAACAATGCATACAAGGAAACATTACTGCAGATTAAGCATGGCAGCCCATTTCAATTAGACTGGAAATGAATAGATAGAAGGAGTGGAGGGGAAAGGGCGATTCCCTCTGATGTAATTGTTTTTTTTATTGCTGTTTTATCAGTAGCATCCTGGATGCTGTGTTTTACAATACACTCTTCGACACCTGAGGGGCTAGCCATGCATATACATTCAAAGACACACACACGCACACTTCTTCATGCACTTACAGTTTTCCTATATCACTTTCTCTCCAGGCTACTTTGAATAGCTAAAAGTAAAGTTTCAAAGGAATCCTTTAAAGATTAGTGCTTTTTACTGCGCTGCAACTTTTCCAGGAGGCCTTTAATAAGCATTTAGAGGCTATGTAGCTTCATTTAGTGAGTGCAAAGACCAAAGATTAGTTCACACATTTCAAGCACCATATTTTTAAGTATCTGGATTAACTGCTAGCTGTGAGAGCACGTTGGATAACACAATAGCTGCCATGTTAATCTCAGTCTTGGTGCAAATCCTTTAAGAAAGACCTCAACAGGGGATGCTGCTGGTCTGGATGTTTCTTCGCTTACGTGCTACACTCTGCATCCACGCCTATACTTGACTGAAAAAGAACCCCAACAAACCAAATGACTCTCAGGCTCTGCTAGTATACAGCAGCCCCCCCTCACACACACACACACACACACACATAAAATATGTATGTGACCAAGCCCAAACAACTTTAACTTTGAGGCAACATGAAGACCACTTCTAGAAAAGTCACTCAGTGAATCAAATCCAGTCAAAATGAATTGAGTTCAATTGAACTGAATCATATTACGTTGAGTAGAACTGAACCGATCCTGAACTCAGTCTAACAGCTCCTCAAATGTTTTACCCCTCAGGCTCTCCGTACCGGGACAAGATCACCATTGCCATCCTGCAGCTGCAGGAGGAGGGGAAGCTGCACATGATGAAGGAGAAGTGGTGGCGTGGCAACGGTTGCCCGGAGGAGGAGAACAAGGAGGCCAGCGCCCTGGGCGTGCAGAACATCGGCGGCATCTTCATCGTGCTCGCCGCCGGCCTCGTCCTCTCCGTGTTTGTGGCCGTCGGCGAGTTTCTGTATAAGTCCAAACAAAACGCACAACTTGAAAAGGTAAAGCAACATTTTCACATTTCAGGACTTCAATGAATGAAAGAAATGGAACAACATTTTTTTCTGTTTTAATGGATGTCTTTATTTATTCTGTTGGAAACTTTGGTTTTTGTTTTTTATTTTATTTTTCAGTGGAGGTCAAAATTAAGTGGATTTAAAAGCTTCTGTTTATTTTCTCTCATTGCGTTTTTTTATTAGTTTTTCGTTAAAGGCATTGAAAGCACTTTGCATTTAGTAGTGGTGCTTGATCATTGTAATGACTGTTAGTGCTCACACTGTTGATGAAAGCACTCTCCATCATGTTAATGTTCACATTTAAAGGCAAAAAAGAAAAACAAAGAGACACTAATGCACCTTAACACCTTTTCACTGCCATTAAGCAACTCTGGAGGTGTTGATGGCATTCAGTCCTAAACACTATAGAGATCATGGACACTGACAGTTATATATTTACCAGCGCAACCTGTGATTTAATGACTTTCATTTGATTTTTTTTCCTTTTTGTTTTAGGGCTCGCCAGGGACTGTAGCTCCTGGTAGATCAGTAGAGGACTGTTTTGCTCTCTAAACTTCCTTGAGAGTCCATCTTTGTTTAATGGCTTTGAGATAGCCAGCCTCTGTGCCAGTCCAGCCTGGCTCATATAAGACTCTAGTGGATTTTCCCTCCCATCAGCTCACTCAAAAGGGAACAAATCCATCACTCGTTGTAGGCCCACAAACTTCAAACAGCACATCTGGTGAATGAAAGCATCTTGCGAAGCAGTCTATTACTGCTGGGCAAAGGCGTCGGCCGTATAGAAAATCTATCTGACATCTACTGGGTCTGCTGTGTGTGTGTGTGTGTCTCCTGTGTGTGTTGTTGCTGTCTTTGGACTGATGCCACCGTGTTCATTTTGTCACACGCTGGCTAGTCCAGACTCACAGGCCTGCCCTCACACCTCACTCACACAGGCCCGCCACCACTCAGTGAGACTGAGGAGGATGGATGGATGAATGGATGAAAGAATGAAGGAATGAAGGAATGAAGGAATGAAGGAATGAATGAATGAATGAATGAAAGAATGCCTCATATGGGAGGTGATGTATGAATGGCAAATAAATAATGAACACCATATTAACCTAGTACATTTTGTAAATAAATCTTAGAAGCTAGAACAAAGAGTTGATCACTGATCCCATGCTCCATTGCACATGTTTCAGAATCCTTTCTAAAGAAAAGGCTAAAATCTGCACCAACAGTGACACTACTTTAACTTTTCTGTAATCACTCTAAAATAGACGTATATATATGTCACATTTTGAAAAGAATGGTATCGCGGTAGGCTCATCTGCAGGATCCGATTCATGTGTAGCTGTCAGAGCGATTTTCCACACTTACGTCCTCCGCTCTCGCAGACCCCATCAGATGCACTTGGTTTTGGCGTGCCTCCTCACTTGATCACGATTCACACATGCATATCACACTTCATTTCACATCCATCACAGTCACAGCCCTCACCCCTAATCCAGCCTACCCTACCCCCCCCCCTTCTCCAGCCTTCTCCACACCACCCTCTTCCTCATTCCCAACGAGCTCTGTACACTTCCTCCGCCTCCCCCGCGGCTCACACAGTCATTACCCGCTCCGGTGTGCCTGTGGACATCTGGTGGCCCAAGCACAGGTCTCACCCACGGCATGGTGATAAATCCTCCGGCTCACCCCCCGATTAGCTTCGTCTCAGTGTGCGCACCGACTTCGGCAGTCCTCTCCTGCACCCTGCCATCGATTTCAAAGTGTGTATTTTTTTTTCTTCTTCTCTCCCCTCATTGTTTGTTCAGCGTAAGCCCTGGTATTGATGTTTCGGAGTACCCGTCGCGAGGGTCTTGCTCCGTGCCCAGCACTTGGTTAACGTTTACACTGACAAGCAAGCCCGGTTAGCCCGGCAATGGGGGGAAAAAAATGAGGCCTGTTTTTTATTACCTGGACTTCATACGCAACATAAAGAACACCGCAAAGGGGAGGCAGCAGAGAGAGAGAGAGAGGCTAAGGAAAAACAGAGAGAGACATAGGGAGATGAACACAGTGAGAGAGAGAGAGAGAAGAAAGAGACAGAGAAATTTGAGATTAAATAGCAACAATCCTCTTCCCATCTTCTCCATGGTTTCAGAGCTCTCAACTACTTCTTTTCCTTTTTCTTTTTTTTTCTTACTTTTTTTGTCAAAACTGATCGCCAGGAAGCCAAGCCATCACACGGGCGCTGTCAGTTTTGAAAAGATAGCTTAGGACAGGGGTTGGCGTGTGGAGGGTGAATAGATCGACTGTGGCACGCTGGAGAAAGGGCGGCGGGGAACTTGGCTTGCGTGGCGCACAGAGAGCTGTCACGGAGCACAAGCGGCTGGATCATGCCAGAGGGATGTGGAGCAATAACTTAACTGTCCTCCCATCAGCACCGGATTGGTTTCACTCCACAGCGCGGGGTGGGGGGTGGGGGGGGATGGAATATTGAGCATCTCTCTTCGTCTTTGTTGGTCGTGCTTGACGGCACGCGCCACCAGCGATTTGCATTTTATAATTACCATCATTTTGTAACATTAGATTGGGAGGTGCAGGGGTGGGGGGGTGTGAATGATTAATACCATTGCTTATGTGTTATGGAAGCTGATCCTTTTTTCTATACATGAATTGTTGATGTTATTTGCTTACTGAATACTGAAGACGTGTATAATCATATAAAAAGTATGATTTGATAATAATTTAAACATTTTGTTCTCTCTCAGAGTGTTATACAGAATGAGGATAGACGGAAGTGCTACACCTGTGAACTTTAATAAATGTTTGTGAAACACCTAGGATAACTGAGCTAAACAGTGTTAGCATTATGTGACATCATGCCCTATTTGCATACTCTCATGATACATGCTTGGCTTCTCTCATCCTCTATCCACAAACTCATGCTCTCAGGTGAACACACACACACACACACACACACACACACACAGAGAGAGACAGTCAGACATACTCTCTCTCTCTCTCTCTCTCTCTCTCTCTCTCTCTCTCTCTCTCTCTCTCTCTCTCTCTCTCTCTCTCTCACAGACACACTTTTGCACACACTGGTCTCACCTTGTGCACATTTTGTTTCCCATCCAGAGAAGACTGATTTATTGTGTGCTTTATTTCACCATGTAAAAAAATAATAATAATAATAAAAGTAATGAATCTCGCTCCTGATTTCTCTTTCCTTTGTTTGCTCACCTCATCCGGGTCATTTGTTTCCTCTTGCCCGTGGCTGCTTAGCCTCCCTCTCTCCTTTCTTTCTTTTTTTTACCTCTTTCTCTTTTCTCCCTCTTCCTCTGTGCTCCTCTCTTCTTTCTTTCTTTATTTTCTCCCTCTCTCTCTGTGCTTATCTCTTCTTTCTTTCTTTCTTTCTTTCTTTCTTCCTGTCTTTTCTTCCTCTTTCTCTGTGCTCATCTATTCTTTCTTTCTTTCTTTCTTCCTGTCTTTTCTCCCTCTTTCTCTGTGCTCCTCTCCATCTCTGTGGGATTGCTCCTGCTCCTCCCTGCTGTGAGTGTCTCTGCTCTCTCTATGAGAGCTCCCTCCTGCCAGATAGACACTGGCATTCATTAGAAAAAAAAGCACACACACACACACACACACACACAAATACGTACAGACACACTCGCACACACTCACAAACACAACAGTATTGAGCAAATAGCAGATATCTAAAACATTCATAGAGTGCTGAGAATATAACTGCATTGTACTCAATATCTGCACCAGCATGCACATCTCTTCAACACCCCCCCCCCCCCACACACACACACACACACACACCACTGCATATGCACACACACACACACTCTTTCTTTTCCATCCGCACTCTCCACTATCTCCTGTGGTGTTCTGTGAAAGTCGGGCGGCGGAGCAGAGGTTGGTGCTGGAGTGTGGCGCTGCTGCTGCTGCTGCTGCTGCTGCTGCTGCATTGATTCCTACACACTGGCGTGTCCCCTCATCCCATCCCTGCATCCATTCATATTCATGCACCATTCATACACATCTCCCCTCCCCTCCCCCCCCCCCACCCCGCATCTGCCATTCAAGCCTCACGGAGGGGAAATGACTCCTCTCCACCCTCACCTATGTATGATAATAGCAGGTGTTCGCATGAAATGTGCTACGCTTGATGTTAGTAGGGGTCAGAGTCTAAATGGAGCATTACAGTAGGACTAGAATCAGTGACACTGTCTAGCATGCCATAGTGTAGGTCTAATGATCCACCATTTTATAAACGCCGCTTTCCGACACCCTTTATGTGATGTTCTGTCATGACATTGGATTTTCTCCTCACCTCTCAAAATAGATTTCCGTATCCTCTCGTTCTCTGTAACCTGCAATATTCTCCTCAAGCCCTTCGAGTCTTGCTGAAATTTGCCTGTGGCCATGTTTGGGACTCGTCAAAGCCCTATAATTTCGTGTTGCAAAACATCGGCATCCATCAGGTGCCTTTTAGACACAGGGGAGGCTGAGACGTCAGTAGCTTTTCTCCTCCACAGTAGCGGAGGACGAGGGATCTCAGCGCCTGCTCACATAGCCCATCAGCTGTATCGGCAGTTGCACAACATCCTCACTGCCTTCTGTCTCTCACTAGGCAGATCAATAGCGGAGCTCAAAGCAAAAGGTTCTGTTTCACCAAGATCAGTGTCTGCTTTTCATGTGCTTTTCCAAAAAAAAAGATGTTAGAGAGAATTATGTCAGTTAGAGAACGTGACTTTTTGCAATTTGTGGTGTCAGTTGATTTTTTTTAGCATACCTTAAATCACTTACATATTTTTTAATACGAAATGTTTAGTTATGCAAAGACAACATATCTGTGTTTTAATATGCGTAAATAACATATTCCAAAGGGCATGACATCCTGGATTAGTTTTACAGATGCATCTGGGCTGTACGAGGCTGAAACATTAATGTTGAATTATCTGTGTTTTTCAAGGTCTTCATTTATTGATGAAAAGAGGAACCTTAAGAGAACAAACATGAGGAAATACGCTTTTTCATTTAGTTCTTCAGCTTCCACTGGTGTCTGATTTAAACCACCCAAATCATGCTTTTTTTGCCGAAGTTTTGTTTTCTTGAACTCCTTCCTGATAGACATTATTGAACTGAGTGTGGGACTAACTTTGGCATCTTCAACTAAAAACTAATTCCACCTAATTCCTAATTAATTCATGAAGCATAATGAGTTGAGGAGGTGCTCAGCATGCCCCAAAATCAAACACTGACACGGCCAGTTAGTTTTAATACAATTACAGCAACGTATTTAATCATAGCTAAACTGACATGGCTTGTTGCTCTGTGAGGATGTTTTCCTGCTGGATGTTGCCATAGTGACCTTAGATGGCAAGAGTTGCCAGCTCTCATTTTCTGTATTTGTGGTTCAGAGTTTGTGTGTTTGAATAATAAGCCATATCTCCCAATTATTAGTGAGTAATTTCCTCAGATGCTTTCTGGAAGTACAGTCATTGCCCCCACTGATTGAGATGCTCAGAATAGGGGTCTAATTTCTGGCTTGCCTCGCTGTGTGTGTGTCTTCGGTAACGGGAAAAGGAGGGAGAGGAGGCGGCAGCAGCTTAATTAGCCATGCAGCTATACAGGATTGGAGGCTGAGGAAATGTAATATGCATCAATAAGTCATGCCTCTGCACGGCCCTGGCAGGACGAGCTGGGGTGAAATCTGCCATGGAGAAATGGGTTAACTTGGGGTGTGTGTGTGTGTGTGTGTGTGTGTGTGTGTGTGTGTGTGTGTGTGTGTTGTGTGTGTGTGTGTGTGTGTCAGTGTGAGTGTGAGTGTGTTTGTGTGTGTGTGTGTGTCCGTGCATGCATATGTTTGTCTTTCTATATGTGCATCTATGTACAGTACGTGCTCATTCAGGTGTGTAGGTGTACAGGATATGTCTATGTATACATGTGCATTTTGCGTATACATAGTGTGCACGTGTTTCCAGATGTTTACCTGTCTGTATGTGCAGGGTATGTATATCTGTATGTGTGTGTGTGTGTGTGTGTTTGTGTGTTTCTCCATGGCAGTCTTAAAAGTTTATTTCATGGATCTTTCCTGCAGGCGAGCCAAGGTGCTGTGTGCTGGGGTTCAGTGTGTTCCACCTGGTTCTTTCTCCTTACCCTCACCTTGCTGGTCTCTCATTTAGTCTACCCCCCCACTGCCAAGGTCCATCCCACTTCTCCATCTTTTTTGTGCTCCACATCCCCCTCCAGTCTATCTCCACAACTCTCTCCCCCCCCTCTCTCTCCTCACACTCTCATTTGCCTCTCTCTCTTCTCTTTCTCTCTCTCTCTCATTATCTCTCTCATTCTTTCTCTCCTCTCTGTCTCTCTCCTCTCTCCTGCTGGCTGCTTGAGGGCAGAGACACCATGGAAAGCACAGGAAAGAAGGGTTAGAGACAAAGACAAAGAGAGAGAGAGAGAGAGAGAGAGAGAGGAGGAAGACCATAAAGAAATGGAAAGCCCACTAGATGAAAAGGGGCAGCATGGATGTAGGGCTTGTTTTGAGGGATGAGAGTGTCCCTCTTATGGCTCTCGTCTGTCCCCACAGCGCTCCTTCTGCAGTGCCATGGTGGACGAACTGCGGGTGTCCCTCAAGTGCCAGCGTCGCCTCAAACACAAGCCCCAGCCGCCCGTCATGGTCAAGACGGAGGAGGTCATTAACATGCACACATTCAACGACCGAAGACTGCCAGGCAAAGAAACCATGGCCTGAAACAAACAAACAAACAAACACACAAACACACGAGCAAACAAACAAACAAACAAACACAAAACAGATAAAAAAAGCTGGACACTCAATTTTGCGGGAGTGGGAAGCAGAGAGGGAGGGGCCAGGAGAGAGGGAGGGGTTTTAATGGCTCATGTTTTGGAGGGTATTTTGTTTTGTTTTCATTTCATTTTTTTTTTTTAGTTTGGATTTGTTGGAGTTGCTGGGTTGGGGGGTTGTGAAGGGGTGGGTCGTTTGCTGTAAAAACTAACTGTTGCATTGTGGTTTAGATTAGTCATGGTGTTTTACGAAATAGACATGAGATGGTGGGAAAGGGGATTGAGGGGGTTGTAAATTATTTCCTGTGGAAATAACTTGAGTTTGGGGGGAGGGGTGGGGGGTGGGGGGTGGGGGGGGGCTCTCCTGCCAAAAAAGGTAAGGGTCTACCAGGGTGGTGAGTAGTACCAGGATTCAGGCAGACTAATGTAGGGGAACACATTGAAGTGTGCAGAGGTACATAGATGACATACCAGGGGCTGAGTTTGGAGTGACACTTTTATTTCAAAGTGCTTTAACTTTGGACAGGTGATTATGTTACTTTTTCAACCAATGGAACTCAGCTGTCCTCCAACCACAGAGGCCACTAGGAAAGAGGCCAGTTGAGCATCACCAAGACAGGAGACAAACACACACACACACACACACACACACACACACACACACACACATACACACACACACAAAAAGGGAACACACTCTACACCAAGGCAGGTCGATGTGTTTATCACAGAGCTTAGAGCGAAGGAGAAATGCATCTGTTCATTTCATTTATTTTCAATGTTTTTTTTCTTTCATATTAGGTTTGTTATTGAGGTTTAAACTAAATAAGCTAGCCAGGCCCAAATTATTTAGTAGCTGGAAGTGCAGAGTAGGGTGGAACAGCTGCAGATGTACAACATCCAATTGATTAATCACAATGACTGCTGATGAAGGCAGAACAGGAACACACAACACATCCATCAGGCAATAAATGACTTTTATTCCATGGTGTTTCTGATTACTAACACTTTTTTTAAAAACCATATGAACTGGGTAGGTGGGGGTGGGGTGGGGTGGGATAAGATGGGATGATGTATTTTTCACCAAATTTCTGACTAAATAACTAAATATATCTATATATGTATACAGACAGGTGGAAGATGTGCAGAAAGAGATTACAGAGGTAGAACAGCAGTAGTTCAGTTGTGTCTAAGATGCTTTTTAGGTCGACCATCAACTCATAGGCAGCCAGTTGTCTGGGCCGCACCCACCGGCATGAGTCTCCCAGGGGAGCCTGCAGATGCAGTGTGGTGGCTGAGAGTACGGCAGGTTATAAATACGGTTTAGACGAGAGAGGTGTAAGACCACGCACATACATGTCATCAAAAGTCGTCACAGTGGTCACAATGTATTTATTTGAGTATTTATTCTTTTTTTTACTTATGAATTTGTTATTTATCCTTTCGTGGATTGCCAAGCAACAGCTAAGGGACACACCTCATTTGAGCTATTGTAACTGTGTATGTTATCTTTTTTGTTTTGATGATGTTCTTTTTGTTTTTGGCTTTGTTCTCATGCATTCTGTTTTTTGGTTTCAGCTCAATGTCAGATTTGTTTTTTGTACTGTTTTTTTTGTGATTTTTAAGTTAACAAGAAGAATTATCACATTACCTTGTGCAAATGCAAGTATTTCTATGGATTAAAAAAAGTTTTGTACTAAGAGAGAAAAAAAAAAAAACATGAAAAATTTTGTAATAATTTTTATTGACACAAGAAGAGAGAAAAAATAATCACTTTGGGGCATCTACCTGCCTCAGATGGGGGGGCCCCTCACTGTTTCCCCACACCAGAGCATGAGGCCGCAGGAGTCGAGGACCATCACCACACGCTCCACCCAAATATCAAAACGGACCCAGCTCCCTTCAGAATTGGACACACACGTCTTGGACCATGGAGAACTAGGCTCCACAACCGAAACCACCTCCCGGATCCATGCAGAGTGGCCTCCTTGGATCGCTAACTACCCTCAAGACCCCACTGGGGAGGGGGGGAGGGGTGTATTGGCGGAAAGAATGCCCACTTGGGCTAATTAGACACACACATTTTGGACAAAACCTATTTTTATTGTGTATAGGAATCATATTTAAAAGAAAGATATTTTTACTTGGGGCAAAATAATACAACAGATGATGATGATAATGATGATAACGATTATTATGATGGTGGTGGTGAAAAATGAATAAAATAGGATATCTATATATAACACACAGTTAAGAAGAAGAAGAAGAGACTGCCAGCATTGCTTATCATTCTAAACCCCCCAACCCAATCCCCCATAGACTGCTAGACCTCAGTGCTGAGACATTGTGTGTTAATGGTTTCCAATGGATAAAGATGTATTTAAAGATTTCAAAAATACTACACTAATTTTGACCATGTTGTGAAAATACGAAAATGGAGTGCACTCAGTTTACTGTCTGAAGTTGATGCACAAGTTTAAAGAAAAATCATTAAAAAAACTCCACTACACTTGTGTGCCCAACTTTCCCTGATTTATAATGCCTCCCTTACAGTGAGATAAAACCATGCTATCTACCACCAAACCCATACCGTGCCCTACAGAATTCAATAATCTTCCCTACAAACAAGCCCACAACCACAGGACAAGCAGGTCATTCAGGTACATACCCAATACCTACATCGGGCATTTAATGTTAAGATGGCTACTCACATTTACAGATAGGGAATTTACATCATGGTGTCAGTAAACGAGGTTTGCAAGGTTTTTATTTTCTAACAACGTGAACCAAATACAATGAAACAGAACAGCTTGCCATGCGCTGAGATGAAGGGAAATTGCTCTCTATTTCCAACAAACATATGTAGGCCATTTTAGTATTAAAGTGACTTACAAAAAGAAAAACAAAATTAGAAGAGATCATATTCCTAATAGTTTTGACTTAAAAGGGTGGAATTAGCTCTCATGTTCTGGATAGAAGGATTTGGAATTAAATGCAGCTTTGCATAAGGATGAAATTCTATTCTAAGTAGTTTTGGACAATTATCTCTGCTTTAAAGTCACAAATTCACTGGCCTTAATTATGAAAAAAAATATTCTTGAATAATTCAGTTAAGTGCCAAGAGATATTCCATTTCCTGTTGATGAATAGGATGCCAATGCATTAGTATCAAGGCAAATGTCTGTCCCTCCTTAGATTTCCATGGCAGAACTAGATCTGTGTGCAAAGAAAATAAGTTGGGAAAAAAGAGGAAAATGGACATTTAGTCCCATATAGTTTCTAATTGTGCCGATGAGGAATGAATCACTAGCATCTCAGGGTAAACATGAGCCGTATATGCTGTACCTGAAACCCCAGCCTCAGGTGAGAAACCTTAACCTCGCTATCACTGATTCACTCCTAAACTGCCCTATCAGCAGGACTAGAAGAGAAAGCAGGTGTCCAAGGACACAGCCTCTGACGACCTTTGAACCTCAGCCTTGGGATAGCCAGTGAGTCAGCAGAAACGCAACCAATCAGATTAGGGCTGTGACCCTTGGTGCAACCTCGCAAGAGACAAGGCTGCTTAGGGTGCAGGTGGTGTGGGACCCGGCCAGGGACTCAATTAGGAAGTGCGTGCAGTCATCTCCCCTGACTCAAGGTCGGAGACGGAGACATTTACGCATAGCTACCCTGGCCCTGACCTTCCCTGCCTTGGAATTAATCACAGATTCACGTCTGGCACTGAAAATATGGCATTCTAGCTGGCATTCTATTGGTGAATTTTGATAGGGTCATTTAACAACAATCTGAGAAATAGAGGTTTGGCGAGCGCACAGAAGCAGCCTGAGGGCAAGGAGAAGGACTCAAACTGAAGCTCAGGACATTTGTGCAATCAGTATAACAGTATACCTGTATATCAGTAGAACAGTATACCTGTATATCAGTAGAACAGTATACCTGTATATCAGTAGAACAGTATACCTGTATATCAATAGAACAGTACACCTGTATATCAGTAGAACAGTATACCTGTATATCAGTAGAACAGTATACCTGTATATCAATAGAACAGTATACCTGTATATCAGTAGAACAGTAGAACAGCAAGAATTGCATTATAATTTTTTCTTCTCTGACTTGTTACACACATAGAGCCATTTGCTGTGAGACTGAGCATTATTCAATCACTCCCAAAAGTGTGCCGGGGTCAAAAATATATTTTATTTGTTGCAAAGGCTTGTCTGTCTCCACGAACACACACACACACACACACAAAAGACACGGATCTGTGTGGGTGGAAGTGCAGCAGGTGTATCCAAATCAAAGATCCGCTGCTCAAAACATACAAATAGACGTTGAAATCAGGTCTTGTTTGGGCTGCTCTACATCTCGCCCCTGGAAAGCCGACCAAATTAGGTGTTTGTGTCAAGCTCACCACGGAGAGAGCTGGCTCATTAAAAACATTTTCTCTCCCCATTTCGTTTTTTTTCCAGGCAGTAAGAAAAACATTCTTTGGAGAAAACATTCTTATCTCAGCTTTTGGATTTACAGGCCTTTCCCTGGCATTGTGTGGATCATTAGAACCTTGCCTGTGGTGTTTTGTTGTGTGTGTTTGTGTGTGTTTGCTGTGTGTCTTTATGTGTGTGTGTGACCACGCACACTTGTGTGTGGTCTCTGGCAATTCCATTATCAGATCGACATTTTCACACAAGGTGCTCTCAGACGAGCTGTAATCTTCACACCTCATCCTGGGTGGAGCGGGTGGGTGGGTGAGGGGTAGAGGGAGGGGGTGCTGATAATGAATACACATGCCAGATACCGTTAATTGGCTAATTACCATGGCTGGTGGGGAAAGCGAATGATCTGTGCTTAGGAGGTAGGCCCTGTCCTCACAGTGTACTCCTCACACCCAAGTCACATCCTGTTTATCAATTAGCACTTTTAATGAAGTCTTCAAGGGACAGCGCCATGTCGCCTGTGAGAGTGACAGATGTCCTTGAGACAGACGTTAAATGCACACGCTGTATTTTACTGGGACAAAGGAGGGGGACAAATAGAACACAGCATCTGCATTGTTATTAGACTACGTGTGTGTGGTGTGTGTGTGTGTGTGTGTGTGTGTGTGTGTGTTTCGCTTTGCCTGTGTGTGTGTGTGTGTGTGTGTGTGTGTGTGTATTTCGCTTTGCCTGTGTGTGTGTGTATGTGTGCGTTCCTGCATCAAGAGGGTGAGAAGGAGAAGGAGCAGAGGATTTAAAATGAATTCATCCGTGCAGAAGACCCTTTCGCAGGCCCCCAAGATGCGTCTGCTACTACGAGCCAGGAGAGGAGATTCAGAGGTGTGCGTTGCGTAACAAAAGCAATAACATCACACCTCTGACTCTAGCAGTGTGATGAGATGAAAAATAGCTTCACACAGCTGAATCCCTTTGGAAGGGCGTTTGAACACTGCAGAAGTAGCAGAGGAGAGGAGGAAGAGAAGACAGAGCGAAAAGAGGGAGAAATGGAAGATCACATCATGTGGAAATTGTGCTGTGATAATTCTGATGTTTCATCGTCCCTTATCCTCCCTGAGAGACACACAGTGGGAGCAGAACAGACAGAGACAGAGAGAGAGGGAGAGAGAGAGAGAGAGAGAGAGAGAGAGACTGCTGGGGATGTTAGTAAAGAATATCAGCCTTAAATCCACATGGCACTAGCACCTCCGAGTGTGACTGGGAGAGGAGAAAGTGTCACCAATGTTGAGCCGCCTGTGAGTTTTTTTTCAGCCAGGGTGTTACAGACATAATCCCAAATTACACTTGAGCCTGGCCCACCCAAACCCTATGGGGCATGACAGATTAGGCTAAACCCTGCCCACAGAGGTCTAATGGGCCGTGACTAGATTACCTACAGCCGACTGGTGCCCCACCCAAGGCTCAGGAAAAGAAAGAGAAAGAAAGAGAGAGAAAGAGAAAGAGACAGAAAGGAAAATGGATGGTGAGAAGAAGGATAGAGGGATGAGTGGATACAAACTCCCAGAGCTCTGCTCTCTTTCTTTCCATTTTCCCTTTAGACCCTCTCTCTCTCCCCCCCTCTCCTCCCTCTCTTTCCCTCCTCTCTCCTCCCTCCCCTCCCTCTCTTCCCCTCGCTCTCCCTCTCCGTAATCTCTCTTTTCCCTCCCTCTCTCTCTCCCTCCACTCCCCTCTCTCTCTTTCCCTCCCTCTCTTTCCCTCCTCTCTCCTCCCTCCCCTCCCTCTCTTCCCCTCGCTCGCCCTCTCCGTAATCTCTCTTTTCCCTCTCTCTCTCCCTCCACTCCCCTCTCTCTCTTTCCCTCTCTCTCCCTCCCATTTCTCTCTCTTTTCGATCTCTCCCTCCCTCACCTCTCCTCCCTCTCTTTCCCCCTCTCTATCACTGCTCCCTATTTCCTTCCCCACCTCCTCCATGTCTTTCTCCTTCCTCCTCTGTTCTCCGCTCTCCCCGGTTCCTTCGGTTCTGCAGCTGCCGACTGCAGCTGCTCGGCTGCAGCGGTTTGAATGACCCGTCTGCCCTGGGTTCTCTGAGAGGAATTGAGCTGTGGATGGGGCGGGCCTGCCGGTGACACGCAGCCACATGCGTGCACAAAAGACACACATCTGCGTCTGATGACACAATACAATACGTGGTAATGAAAGGAGGGCAGCTAGTCACTCCTGGAAAGCGACCCCATCCTCTGCCTCATATGGACTCACAGTGCAACACGCACGCACGCACAAACATACACACACACACACACACACACACACACACATGTGCAGATTTGCAGCATTTAAATACACTAGTACACACAAGAGGACACACATGCACACATACCTGGATATACAGGCTATGATATTTGCACCCGATAAATTCGTAATCGGTAAACACATACACTCGCTCACACTCACACACATGCACACAAAGCACTTCACATCATGATCACAGGCATGCTGGTGTCATTTCCACCACATGAGACTTGGCAGCATTACAGCATTTCATGTTAAGCGCAGTATGAAATTTTCGATAACAGTGTACTAAACAGATTTCCAATTTTCAGTTTCATGCACCAGTGAGAGGAGAAAGAAAAACAGCAATGCAAGAACTCCTCCAGAGTCCTTCAGCGTAATATGTAGCCATACCAATAATAGAATTATTCTAGAACTCCTGGAGGTGAGAACTTACTTAATAAATAATAAAAATAAACTTCTGGCAAAAATCATTTTTCTGGCAAATTAACCGATCTGAAAAATGATTTGCTTGGCTGTTTCCCAATGAGGACCCACCCCAGTGAGTTGAAAGCAGATTGTACTAAATTGAAAGCAAGCCAAAGTATTTCCCATCCTAGACAACCCAATTAATCATTTACAAAGGACATATTTGTTAATAAAATACATACATCCCACCAGGTGCTCTACTATCACGAGGCGTACTCACACAAGATACAGAAATATCTTAAGAATAATATTATTTTGTTACAGGCTGCCTCGCACTCGTCTCTCAAATTAATTCATTGTTTTGTCTTTGTCTAATGTTCTACCCAGAGTATTCCTGATAAAGTATTTATCACAAATACCAAAACTTTAGTTTGAACAAGTCCAGTGGTGTGGTCTTGCACAGGCGACTGCTGAGACTGACATCCAGTGTGCCATTCTGCGTGCCCCATGGTATGAAGAAGAAAAGCCTAGAAACATACACCGCTGGGCTAGAGGTGGCGACTGGTTGTATTATTCATAGTAGAGGTAGGGCTGTAAAAACATGGCCTCTCTCTCCTCTTCGGCCCTAATACCTGTGCCTTCTGCAGGCAGTCCTCACATACCTCTTCTCTCTTCCCCTTTTTCTCTCTCATGTCTTTCTCTATAGACTTCGCACATGCACGTACACACTTCCTCCATATCGCACTCTTTTTCTTTTTCTCTACCTCACACACACAGTTCCTCTCACGCAAGTACACCTCCACCACCTCTCTCCTCCCTCTCCTACTCTCTTACTCTCTCTCTTTCTCTATCTCGCTTTCTCTCCTCACTCTCTCTCCTCCTTCTCCCACTCCCTTACTATCTCTCTTTCTCTCCTCGCTCTCTTTCTCCTTACTCTATCTCACCTCTCTCTTTCACTCTCTCACTCTCTCTCCTCTCTTTACTCTCTCGTTCTCTCCTCTGTCTCTTTCACTCTCTCACTCTCTCTCCTCTCTTTACTCTCTCGCTCTCTCCTGTCTATTTCTCTCTCACTCTCTCTCCTCTCTTTACTCTCTCGCTCTCTCCTCTGTCTCTTTCTCTCTCACACTGTGTCTCCTCTCTTTCTCTCTCTCCTCCCTCTCTCTCCTCCCTCTCCCTCCTCTCTCTCTCTTTCTCGCTTCTCTCTCTTCTCACCTCTACTACACCTCTCTGTGCACTGTATCATCAGGACAGAGGAGTGAGAGTGTGTCTCCTGCTTTATACTCAGAGTTTCCAGTCGGTTTCACTATCCGTGCGGCTGTGACACGTAATGCTTGTTTGATAGGTTGATCTTAATACCCCCTCTTTGTTGTTGTTTTTTTGTTTGTTTTTGTTTTCTTTTTCTTCTTTTTTTTTCCAAGTGAGCGTTTGTGAAGCAGATGTGAGTTTGGACCCATCCGAGGGATGTAAACATCATGAATTATTCATGTGCGGAGGAGAGGAAGCGGCGCGTTCCTCTGAAGGGTGAAAATCAGGAACAGTTTCAGGTGCCACGCGAAACACATCTCATAAATCAATCCTGAAAATGCGCCAAAGCTTAAGACACCTACCACAGCGGGGGAAAAGACAAGCTCCTCTCCCACAGATAGGCACTTTCCCAGCGGAAACTTTCAGTTTGGTTTTTGTCCTGGATGCCTCCTCTGATCCCCTTCCCTCCCTAAAGTCATCCTGCTGTGTCTGATCACTCATTAGTGTCTTGTGAGGACGATGTATGATGGAGAGTCCCATTTCACCTTCAATAACATCCATAATTTGAGGGCAAGTCAACGTACTGAACTCATTTGCTCGTCTGCATAGACGGCTGCTTCGCCACCATTCGTCTTTTAGAGGGATGAGCCTGTCTTACATGTTAATACCAATTGTCTCCATATGGAATTAAAGAACACCATTGCCTAAAGTCACATACGATCTTTGACTGAGGTTTTCATCTCATTCTTTGATCCGCTCCAGTGCTGTAAAGCATGCATGAAGGTCATAATCAGATCTTACATGCAGATTACAGATTTTCAACAATAAATAAATAAATACACTAATACCATATTTTTACAGTAATAGACTACAAATGTAGCATGGGGAAAGACAGAATATAGTTGTGCAAAGGTTTCATCACAAAACAGGACATGGACATACAGCATGCCAGAATACCTGCAGTGAATGCCTTTCAAGCAGAGAGAGACACGTCAATGAGAACTCCCTTCATTTAAAGTCACCTGAAAAAAATGTTTGAATAATAATTAAAAATATCCAGGCACTGGAGTGAAAGGTAACAAATGGATTAAATTAAAATATTTAATTCAAAGCAGGTTTGTGGCAATGGCCTTGGTGTATGAGCCTGTGCCTGTGTGAAATAGAGGACCCAGTGATGTGGAGTGACCTCACTGCTCCGCATAGACATGAGAAATGTAAATGGATTCAGCTGATGACAGCATACACACCTATGGTGTATACAATTTTCCTTCCTTTTCCATGGAGAAATCAGTGAGCTGAATTATAGAGGATGACCTCTAACCTCTGGTTGGCCTGAGTGATTTACATCAGACAGATAGATAGATAGATAGATAGATAGATAGATAGATAGAAAGATAGATAGATGGTGTGGGGTAGAGAGGGGTAAAGAGAAAGATAAGAGGGGTGTTTGCATAAAAGCATCAGTAGCACTCAGGAGATGGCTGCAGACTGTATAGGGTGAGCCTGTACACGCCTATATATTTCCCAGTCAGCTAGAATCCAGTGCTTTGTGTCAGGTTGTGAGGCCTGGGTTGGCAGCTGAGGTCATTTCTCTCAGATGCATTGATTTACACTTGTGTCCTTGCATTCGCCTATCATAACAAATGGGCCGTAATTGCAAATGTAGCGAGTGTGAAAAAAACAACCAGGAGGAAAAGCAAGTGATTGGCGGCCATTTAAGTTAATCTCCCTTCTGGGCCTAACGCTGCCGTTCATGGCAACAGAGCCACAATTAAAAACAGCTGTAGCCCGACGATCAACTTGATATTCAGTAACTGTCCAATAAACACGGCAATTAAACCCATGCGTGCCTCTACATGCTATTTTTTTTTCTTGTGGTCTGAAGGCCATTTGCATTAAAAAAGGGAGACAGTTGTTTCATATAACGACGGCGAATAAAAGTGTGAGTGTCTGTAATAGTCCCATGGCCTCTTTTCCGGCGTAATGTCCGCTCTATACAGGCTTTTCACGCTTAGAGGTGAACGCAACCTTGGCTCACAAAACACTTGGATTTATTTGGGCAAGATGATAAATTGTTTCTGTTCAATTACAAGTCTGTTCCCCTGTTCTGACGTGTCACAGTCGGTATGTCCATGTGGGGTATTTATCTCTATAGAAGCCTTTGTGCTGAAAGGAAAGACAGCTAAGTGTTTGTATTTGTTTAGTGTGTTTTGTCTGGATAAGTTAGGGGGGTGTGGTAAGCAGCATGCTAATGAACTCCTCTACATGATCTGCAAATATCAATCCAGCATTTGGTATTTAATCAGAAGGTACTAATCAATTTTAGAGAATTTCAATAAAAATGTCAGGTTGTGTTTTCCTTCAGTAAACAATTAACTGAAAGAGCAACACTTGTTGAATGCCCAGATGGTTTTGTAACACCCCCATATTTTGATGTGAACTGAAAAAAAAACGAGTCTAAAACCATTAGTCTTAGATGATAATTACATTCCAAACACTGAATACATTTCCTCCTCAAACAATTGTCATGCTGCAAGACAGAGATGAGAGGGGGGGGGGGGGGGGGGGGGGGGGAAGGGAACACTATGTAGGCCAAAACATTACCTCGGAGGAAATCATTTACCAGTCTTCCCTTTTTATCTCCCACAAGAGAGGAGGAAAAAAAAGCTTTTAATATTCAAGCAATTTAAGTATATCAGCTTCTCCCGCCATGCCTTGGCAGGTCGATGCCCTTATCATGGCAGAGAAGGAAATTACAACTCTATCTTCCTCCCCAGAAGCCATGTCACCAGGCTGGTCACAGAGCCGAGGGGTGCCTTCCCCCGTCTCCCCCTGTCCTCACCCTCGCCCTATTTTAGTCTTTATTACACACGCTATCTGCGACTGAGACATTGCCTGGTGGCAAGAATGGTCTTCATATCCACCGATGCCCACTGCTTTCCTTAGGATGGCTCTTCGTTTAGTATAATTACAAAATATAACACAGGCCATTTCCGATTAAAGATCTATATTTTGCTTAATGCCCCGTAAACGACCATTTTCTTAGTTTTGATACAGACTTAAGCAGAGAGGATCTAATAGCAGAAGATTGGGACTGGTAAGTAGGCGAAGGCAGAAAGCACCAAAATGCTGTGTACATGTTATAGGTCAAGCTTTCAATTCCACTCATTTGGATAACAACTCGTTGGAGGTTTTTTCCGGATTTGCGGTTTTATCACAATTAACTCACAGCCATGGACAAAACAGAGCCAGCCCTCGCTAGCGGAGCTTTCATTCGATCCGTTCTGGTGCCGGGAGAGCAGCTATTATTAAAAGCTGATTTCCATGCATCCGTGATGTGGGTGACTCTACGGTCACTGCACAGGGCCAAAAAGCACATACTCCATTAACACCAAAGCTCTCCCTTCACTCTTCACCCATCTCGTCTTGAAAAAAAAAAAAAAAAAGAAAGACTTGATTCATCCTTAGATCAACATAGAGAAAGTACAGAGAAATAAGCTCTCATACCCTCTTCTTCCTCTCAGCCTCCATATCTATCTTCCTCCATCACAGAGTAAGGACTTCATTTTAACATCAATTAATGTTCTTTGTCTTGCACATGTTAGTTGGGCTTTTTAGATTGCAATCGCTGTTTGGCATCAGTGATGATGAACACTTCAATGCACCTCCCAAGGCCATGTTCATTCAAATTGCTTGAATGTGTACGCTTAACCTTCCATCCAATTAGCTAAGTAGCAAAGCACCACAGCGAGAATGCACACCTGCATGAAATCCACTAAGAAAAAAGATCCTGTTCATTACTAAACACTAAACACAACATTCTCCGTGCTGGTGTGAAAGTCAGTCAAAGGGGCCCAAGTTCCTCAGAGGTGTCATGGCTTCTCTGGCTTTGTTGAATAAAGCCATAAAACATTGAATGGAATTTATGCCAAGGTACAAACAGTGCATTCATTCTATTTAACTGAAAAAACAGTGAACAGGCCTTCATCTCTCCAAGGCTCTTTCCCCCCTTCTGTGGACCAATGACAGGACGCGTAGTCTCAGACAGCGAGATACCCACATCCGCCTCTGCCACTCCATGGCAACAGAGCCTCTGAGTTCTAACCCCTTTGGAACGCTTCCATGCGGCGAATCAATCTAGACGTAGGCGTACGACGTCCTAGGGAACCAGCGGAGGAGAGGCGCAGAGGTGGGAGCCAGAACAGGCACCAGGCACAAGGAGACCTGAGGTGGCGTTCAGCCCACATGTAATTAACCACAGAAGAGTTGGAACTGTCCATCCAGCTGAATAGAAGCTGATGGGGGTGGGGAGTGGTTGTTGGCGGGTGGGTGGGTTGGTTGGTGCGGGTTGGAGGACGGGTGTTCCGTCCCTCCCTCCCTCCTTCGCAGCCTTTCACCGTGATTTCCCCCAATTAATTCTGCGCAGCCTTACGCTAATGATAACAGTGATTGATTTGCAATGGGAAGCAGGCAACCGGGGTGCACACATGCGCTTGCACACACACACATATATTTGTGCACACAGTACCACACACATGCACACACACACACATACAAATATGCGCCAACATATAGTCACACATATCCACATGCATGTGAGGTGTGGATATTAAATAATGAGACTAATGCTGTAATTCTATAGTAATGAAAAAAAACGAACTTGTATACTCTTAATGATAGCCATACCTTATATACTCAAATGCGTATACACACAGAACACACACACACGCATACACACACACACACACACACACACACACACAAAGTAGGGATGGTATAGGGTGTAAGCAAATCAGTGGCAGGACCGTGGCAGTGGGCATGGCGTGACATCCTATGACCGGTGCTGGTAGACATGATATACAAACAGAGTAAAGTGATGGAGTACAGGGGCTGGAGAAAAACAGACCATTAAAAGGTTTGTCAGGTGGGGGAGAGATAGGACCAGTGGTAAATAACAAGAAGGGAAATGGCATTTAGCATTTGCAGCATGCACCCAAAGATAGCATAGGGTGTTTGCCAAGGCATTTTTGTGTGTGATGTGGGGCAGGTGGGGGGGGGGGGGGGGGGGGGGGGGGGGGGTATACCATCCTCCCACAGAGATTTTGTTTTTACTGTATACTGTGTGGGAATGAGACACAGAGGAAGGAAAGGGGAGAGAGAGAAAAAAGACAGACAAAAGGAGAGACAGGAAGAGAAGAAGAGAGCAGTGGGTTTTAAATGACAGACAGGTGATGGCTGTCTGTCTGAATTGCAGAAACATTGGATAATAAGGCTAAACTGACAAATATTGTCAAGTATTTTGGAGTCACAGACAAAGAGACCAGCCAATGTTCTCCACCAAGCATAATCAATCCACAAATACAAAGAATGCATTCGGTAAACAGCCATGCTGAACAAAAATGATAAATGCCTTCTTCCAGCCTCACATTGGCTTTGACTTTCTCCACGTGAGCAGTGATGAAATGAGACCCATTTCAAAGGAATCTCTGAAGCTGTGTGTGTGTGTGTGTGCGTGTGTGTGTGTGTGTGTGTGTGTGGGATGCCATCTTGCTATGCAATTTATTCAAGGGGTTTGCAGAGACGGATGCCTCGTCGCCATGGCCTCTCTCTATCACATTAATGGACTGGCTAGCACTGTAATAGCCTTTCAGCTGACGAGAGCACATTAGAACATGCAAGGTGCTTCTGTCTCCTCTTCATTATTCCATGATAATGCACTTGGTGCTCCCCGACGCCCTTTTGCTTATCGGCCTCATATTTACTCCGTCCTTGGTCTATTGTGTGGGGCTATCTCTGTGTGTACGTGTGTGTGTGTGTGTGTGTGTGTGCGTCCATGCATGCATGCATGAGTCTGTGTATGTGTGTGTGTGTGTGTGTGTCTTCTTTGTTCTGGACTGTGTCGAATCACACGGTCAGCTGAGTGGCCTGTGCAGGCACCCAGGCTTTCATATGTTTATGTGTCCCCTCTTGAACTGGCCTTTAAATCAATCACATCAATCGATCAGTCAATCAATCATATGCCTGGAGTATCACCACTCAACATGCCACTTCATCCACTTGAGCAAGAGAGGCCAGGGAGTCATGTTTGGGTTCCGGCTCGTTCCCCAGTCTCTCTCTCTCTCTCTCTCACTCTCTCTCTCTCTCTCTCTCACCCTCTCTCTCTCTCTCTCTGTCTGGGTCTGTATCTGAATGAGACTGAAGCAGACTTATGGCATATTCTCACCCCTACTTCTCTCTCTCTTTTTCTCTCTCTCCCTTTCACTGTCTCTCTATCTCTCTCACACTCTCACACACACATAGACACTCACACAAACACACACTCTCTACTCTGTAGTCTAATCGTGGATGTTTCATGAAAGAACGAGATTGAGAGACAAACACAGAGGGGTACTGAGAGAGAGAGAGAGAGAGAGAGAGAGAGAGAGAGAGAGAGAGAGAGGGAAAGACAGAGAGAGAGAGAGAGAGAGAGAGAGAGAGAGAGAGGGAAAGACAGAGAGAGAATGACAAACAAACCCAGTCATGCAATAGCATCATCTCCATGGCAACACTGTAACATCATCCAGAGTACATTTTCAATAAAAAACCCCAGTGTACACACTTCCCTCATCCAGCCGGTAGATGATTTTTGCTAGAGCGCTCCACATAAGAACATAATGGTCATGTGTAACTCTCTTTACGGCAGATGTTTTTTGTGTGTCTTTATGTGCACATCCATCTGTGGCTGGCTGAAAACGGCAAGAACGAGTGAGAGAGAGAGAGAGAGAGATAGAACAAGTGTGTGTGAGAGAGAGTGAGCGATAGAGAGGCGGTGCGGGTGCCGCATTGTGCTCCAGCGTGGTGCCCGAGTCGACGGAGGTAATTGATGTGAAGCGCGTTAGCGTGGCACGAGCAGAGGAAGTCATTTGTTAAAGGTGTGCCCGCCTAGGCAGAGACCTATTAGAGCAACGCACTTCATACCCACGCCGCAGGGCGAGGAGGCATTCATCACACATGAACCCAAACTTTCGCACTGCGTAACCAGGCTTGGGAAAAAAAAAAACCTGAAACCATCCAACACCTATAGCAGCATAATGCTGATGTGCCACAGCCACAGGCTGGCCTACGCTCAGTCACGCCTGCTCCGAACGCCCTGACTGGTACAGGTAGTTGCAGGTTGCGAGTGTCTTTCTGCTTTACATTCAGGATTGGTGTCATCACATGGCATGCCATCATCCATTTTGAGTTGTGTGAGTGTGTGTGTGTGTGTGTGTGTGTGTGTGTGTGTGTGTGTGTGTGTGTGTGTATCTTTGTTCTTTTCAGCTTTCACACACAAATACACATATCGGTAAATAAGGGACAACTCCCTCGTTGGCACGGTGTCTACTGGCTCAGGGCATCATGTGAAAATCTCCACACCTCCCTCTCCTCCTCCTCCTCCTCCTCCTCCTCCTCCTCTCCTGCCGACGAAGAGCCGGTGGCAGTCAGTCAGTGGCAGCCGAAGACGGATGTGATGTTTGGCGGAATATCTGTTTGCGAGATGATGAAGTGGTGTGTCTGCGCTGGAGACTGCGCTCTACCCCTTCTGAAAACTGAATCACTGCAGCTCTCTTGGCCCTGCATACCAATGCCCGCAGACACATCACACTCACTCTCAAACTGCCACGTGTTCTTCAAGTAGGGCTCCTGTATGGTGGTTTTGTGTATGCGAATGTGAAGGGGGGTGTCGTGCTGTGCTGTGCTGTGCTGTGCTGTGCTGGGCTGCTCTTTCACTACAGCGCACAGCAGTAAATTGCAGCTAATATGCCTTTCAGTGTGGTGCTCGCTGCGACCATTGGTAGACTGCATTTATTTTAGGAGCCACTTAAACTAATTCATATGACTTTTTATACTACTTTAATAATTAAATAGGAACCAGTTGATACTATTAGAGGCACTCCGGTTGTTGAAACAATTATCCAGCGCAAGGATGGCAAAAGAAAAGCTGCAAAAAATATAAAACATTGAGAAGAATCCTGAATTTCAAGTTCAAGAGCACTATGTTGTGATAAGATGGCAGGTCATGCAAAGAGAAGGTTTATGCCATTAATTCCACACAAAAAAAACACGGCCCAATGTAGGTATTTTGCAGGTATCTTTGCCAGGACTGATTCATGGAGTTCACTGACATAAAAAGATGTGATCAGTTGAAATGAAACTGACCAAAGATGAGGACTTTGATATTCGGGTTTTTGCTCAAGCTCTCAATATTAATGCAACAGCAAAGTACATCTTGATAGATCCATTTATGCAACAGAGCCACTGAAATACGGCTTGTAGGTTGTCATACCGCATGAATGGGTTTGAAAGGCGGCCCAACATCTCACTGAAGGATAAACTATTCCATCAAGAACAATAGTAGATATTTTTTTTCTCCAGAATAAACATGGGCAGTTTATGCTTATAGATAATGGTGCCCACTGTATTTACTTTTGGATGGAGAAAACTTTTGAGTATCAACACTCAGAATGTGAACACTGAGGTCCAAATGCCACTATACAGCTGGATTTAGCACAATACATACACACCCACACATGCTTATGACATGTTTGTGGATTTAGCACAATACATACATACCCACACATGCTTATCACATGGTTGTGGCCTGCAATTTGTAGTACACAGCAGAGGATCAATCAGTGCAGAGGCCGGGTAAAGTTGGAAGAGGCTAGTAAATGTCATAAGAATGCCTAACAATGCACAACAGGCAAATGGTGGCAATAACCCATTACCTGAACTGTTTTAAAGTTAACGTCTGTGAGAAGGTGAATTCTCCCCCTCCTCACCATGGCAAAAAGGGATGGTGCCCTTTAAGACTCTTGGACTCCTCCCCCATAATGGTTGGGTCCTGGCTCACCTGAAGCCAATGGTGGACCTAATTAAGCCAACGTGGCTGTGCCCTATTTAAAGGGTGCCTCATTTTCGAGAGGGAGGCTGGCGGAGAAAGACTATCGAGAATGCGGCGTGAGGCGTGAGGCGTGAGGCGTGAGGCGTGAGGCGTGAGGCGTGAGGCGTGAGGCGTGAGGCGTGAGGCGAAACACTTCCCTGATGTGAGGCGAAGTGTTTTGTAACTAGTTGTGTGGTTACTGTTGGCCTTGTTGTGTGTCTGTTGTACCTCTGTTCTGTGTTAGGTCTGTATGTCTAGTCTAGGTGCCTTGTCTTTGTGTCTGTGATTGTTTTCTGTAAGGCCTGTGTATGTACTTAGCTGAAGGCTGAGTCACGGTGCATGTTTTGGGGCCTGGTCGAGTAGGTCGAGTAGGTTCCTGCGATTAGGCCTCAGTTGGACCAGCAGGTACCCAAGTGCAGGTGACTTTTTAAAAGCTGTACGTTTCTGTTTGTTTTATTTCATGGGGACATGTGTTGGGTGCTAGACCCCTTTGTAAATAAATCTATATATATATATATATATATATATATATATATATATTTTATGAACACCACCATCTCCTGCACGGTTCTTCCACACTTCACCACCCAGTCCAGTCACCACATCCCCAAACAACGTTGGGTGACCGTCCGGTCCTTCACAACGTCTAACTGGGTTTTCTGTTTGTGTTAGTTGAAGGATGTAGTTGTATACTGTTCTGAATTCTGTGTGTGATTAATGCCACCGTTCTGGGGTTATGGGCAAGAATAATGAAGCCCGCACACAGCACAAGGAGGAAGGAGCTTCAGGAAGACCACAGGATGACACCAGCACTTTTATCTTTAAGGGTTTTGTAAATGATTTAAAAAATATACACGGTACTGATCAGGGAGAAAGGAGAGAGGGGGAGAGAAGAAGATACGGAGAGGGAGAGAGAGGGAGAGAGAGAGAGCAGGGGGGGAAGAGAGGGGGGTGCAAACTAAGGTTTATGAATATATTCATACATGTTGCTTTTGTGACTGTTATGCATATATCTAAAGATTATCATATGGTTGGTGAAAGAGAGAGAGAGAAGGGGGAGAGAGAGAGAAGGGGGAGAGAGGGAGAAAGAGAGAGAAGGGGGAGAGAGGGAGAAAGAGAGAGAAGGGGGAGAGAGGGAGAAAGAGAGAGGGGGGGTGCTTTAGGTTCCAGGAAACAGTCCCTCACTAGAGATGAATCTTTCCACCCCTAAATCCATTTTATTATGCAGACGATAGTTTTATCCTAATGGAAAAACCATTAGGATAAATATTATGCAAATAAAGTGCCCCATTTCTTTCAACTCTGTTCGCGGCCTAAGGGTTTGATAATGAGACTCCAAGTTTTCACAGAATGACAATTAGCCAAGTAAATCTAAAGGATAGCCTACTGAGGCAAGTGTCCGAAAAGCTGCTCAGATTTTTCTTCCTCTCTTTTTAATTTCAAGCCTGAAGAGAAAAAAAAACAAAGAACACTGCTAATGCAGCACAAAACACAAAAATTATTCATGATAATTAAAAAAAAATTCCTGAGCCCAGTCTACACAGCTGTTATTGCTGTTTTCTAATGAGGGTTGACTGAAGCTGTGCATCCTACCCTGTGGTGTTTCCTGAATGGCTGCCGGTAGGGCCAAATCTCCTTTGACCTTTAAAGCAGGAGACCCTGATTTGCTTTTATGTTACTGCCATTTACTGGAACCTTGCTTTTACCTAGAGTGGTAAGACAGGTGTGAACCTCCAGAAATCCAATATGAATTCAGTGGTATAATTTAACATCTGCATATTTCACTTGGCATTGTTGTTTAAATAAAAGAAAAACCCCTGAAATAAAAAGTAGTGAGAATTAGAAAAGGGATACAATTACTGGAGGTTGAGGAGTCTTCACACACCATTGGAGAACAAGAGTGCATGGTACACATATTGCAATGACAGATCCAAGCCATGAGAAAAGGTTTAGGCTGGATTAAATATTTGCCATCACCCTTAAATGATTCTGATGTCTAAAAGCTTATAATAATTCTTGGCATTGATTTCCAAGGCAGCTTTGCGTCTCGGCTTAATGTTTTTAGGGAATAACAATTAATTTACTGGGCTGATTGATGTCATTTTTGCTTCTAGAAAAAGAAGCATAGCTGCCACCTTAAACAACAACCTACATTTTACAGCGACGGATAATCTAATTAGCAAACTGAACATTTACTGAGAAAATAAATCCTCTCATGTTCGGCTTTTCCAACACACTGTGTGTGCAAAAGAGGCTGAGCAACTATAAAACTATACATGAGTAGCTCAATGAATAAATAAGTCAAAAATAGATTTGGATATGTGAAAGTGAATAATACACATCTGTGTTGAGGAATCAAACACCAAACTGAATGAAGAATAAGGGCAGGTACCAGACACCGGTTTCACAATGGCCATGCCCCCATGAAGCGTAATGCTGAAGCTGCAACTTGGTCAATAAAATACAAACTGGTCAAATCATTTCAAACACAATCTTAGGTTGTGTAAGACCTTTTAAAAACTGCAGCGCATATTAGGTGCATAACAAAAAAAAGACAGAGGAGAAAACTCTCACCAGTCCATTACCTAGATTATGCCTAACATAGAGGCATGCAAATCAGTACATTCATGCACAGAGCAGGTCTACAGCAGAATGACGTCTTTGACCTAGAAAAGTGGCACTTCCCCTCTCCTATTCATTAGAAGCTTGCTTCCCAGCCCATTATGGAGCTCTGCAATATGCACATTAATCTTGCTTGTTGACAATTTATCTTTACTAAATCGCATTGACAGCGAGCCTCACAACCTCTCTGTTACAGAATCAGATCGGGAGCCTGTGAGTTCTCTGTTTGGTAATAAGTGATTCTCACAGGAAAACGTGGAAACGTAAATTATATGCAATTTCACCCTTTGTGCGTCTGTATTTCTATTCTGATTTTTTGTTTTTTTCAAGAATGTGAATCCATATCTATCCACCCAGCCAAAGGATAAGCTTTCATACATCCCTTGAAAAGGTACATACCACAGCACTGATGGTTATGCCATTTTTACATACTGTAAATATTTTGGAAAACTAAGCTACAGGAGGTGTTAAAGTCAGGCAAGAGGCAGGTTGTCAGTGTGCAAGTTAATTGTCATTTTATTATGTATAAATATAATACAAAATAATTAAACAGATATGTAGCATTAGTTTAGGTTGCCTAGCAACGGAAATTAAAAGAAAAACGTTCTCTGGATAGCCTACATGAAATCTTTGCAAAAGAATCAAGGACACTGTTTTGAACTATTTCAGGAGATGTTTCACCCACATATTGTCCTTGGGTCATTGTGACCCAAAACTATGTTAAAACATTTTAAAGATATAGAAATCAGGATTGAAACTCCATGGCTGTCCACCTAGCTTCCTGAAATACTGAACATATATTTGTATAACTTTCAGTGTACCTGGCCCAGAACTAGCTTTGATGTAGAATGAGCTTCATGAACTGCTCTTTCACTCAGTGTGCTATAACTTACTCAGCTCTTTTCCTCATTCTCATAATTACCTGCTAGAATGTCTATTTCAATAAAGCTTATTTTGCATGCTAGCTTACTAGCAATACATTGTATCCCTACGTTTCTATGGTGCATCAAAGCCACCAATTCTCCTTTACACACACTTAGACAAAACTGTTTGACCCATTCTTTGTTTTCTTTAAGATGTGTTTAGTCCTTAGCACTTTAGCACAAAACAACAACATGTACATATTAGTCAGTTAATGCATTATACAGGCAGAAGTGGAAGTTTAAAAATAGCTAACAAAGCTTAAAAAAAAAAAAAAAAACTCTTTTACCGAGGAAAAGTCTTGGGCTAGCTGGTAAAAAGCCAATAGTGTGATATCAACCCCAGGTTGCTTGTCCCCTACCGTGCTGAACACAGAGAGCTGTAGGCATGTTCTCTCACCCTTGCCCTCGCAGTGGGCAGTTTACAGTAACTCTTAAAATAGAGTACAGTAACACTTAAATATACAACCTTACAACATTACAACATTAACAATTCTATCCCAAGGACGGATTCCAAAAGAACAAGATAGCAAGTGTGTATGATGACCTTGAATAGCCTATGATGACCTTGAGCAGCTCAGGTACATTCTCTGCAGATTCAGGTAGTCACTCGTACAATATAAGAGTCTCACTTATTGCACCATACACTTTAAACCCTACTTCAGTCGAGGGACTTGCGCTGTGCACCGCAGAGAAAACAACCCAAAGACCGGAGTGTCAGCCTATTTGATGGAAGAAAACAGCCGTCTGATATGATTTCCTCTCCCTTTGATCACGGGCACATTCTGCTTCTGGGAGACAGAAGGTATCTCAGAGAAAACACCTCAAGAACAATAGGCTAGTCACACGTAACCCAGAGGCAATGAGCTTCAAGGGAAGACAAGCAGAAGAGTATCTAAAAGAAGAAGAAACAGAAAGGAGAAAAAAAAAGAAAAGCGTTAGCGAAAATTACACCACGCACTGCACTGCTTCAAACTCAGAAACGTACCTGGCACGCAAACCCTGAAATTACATTAAAGAGTTTTCTCTTGCCATCAGTAGCTAAGGAATTATAGGAGACAGAAAGATGTGATGTATGATCAGCGCTAGTGATGTATTTATCGATAAATGCTTTTAATCCCTCGCTGGTGTCTAGAAAGGAGTGCTGGGCCGAGGCTCTGTTACTGGCCCTGCGTGCCGGCATCTCCTCTGTGAACGACAGACAGTGGGTACACAACATTAAAACCCACAGCAGACAGTGTTCAATGCCACTTATCGCTGTGGCTGTTTGGAATTGAGGAGTGAAGGAGGATGGTGGGGAGAGTGGTAAACTACCATAAGAAACTGAGTTTTCATTTCTGGACATCAATGGAATGTTTGTTAATGTTTTTGTGAATTTTGTCAATGTTGTTGTGAAGGCTGTTAATGTTGTTGTGAAGGCTGTTAATGTTGTTGTGAATGTTATTGTAAATGTTGCTAATGTTGTTGTTAATGTTGTTGTGGATGTTGTTAATGTTGTTGTTGTGGATGTTGTGAATGGTGTTAATGTTGTTGTGGATGTTGTTAATGTGGATGTTATAAATGTTGGTAATATTGTTGTTGTGGATGTTGTGAATGGTGTTAATGTTGTTGTGGATGTTGTTAATGGTGTTAATGTTGTTGTGGATGTTGTTAATGTTGTTGTTGTGGATGTTGTGAATGGTGTTAATGTGGATGTTATAAATGTTGGTAATATTGTTGTTGTGGATGTTGTGAATGGTGTTAATGTTGTTGTGGATGTTGTTAATGTGGATGTTATAAATGTTGGTAATATTGTTGTTGTGGATGTTGTGAATGGTGTTAATGTTGTTGTGGATGTTACATAGAATTCAAGAGATTGGATGCCAAAACAAGATACAGCACATCATTACAGTCGGAGGAGAACCTTTTAGTCCGAATTCTTCAGAAAGGAATGAGCACAGAAGCACAGTACACAACACAATCAAATTCTGCCACACGGTAAAAAAGTGGATAAGTTAGCAACATCTAAAATAATACTGGTAACTGGTAATTAAGTAACTGGTGATTAAGTAATTGTGTTGATTATGTGTTAATTACATATACTATAAACACTCAAACAACCACTACTCCATTTGTGGAGGCTATTACATAAAGCAACATGCTAAAGTAGATGGTTGGTTAGTCATTGTGAAACTGTGATACAAACCCTGTGATAGTACTATGATTGTTTGGCCACAGGCTTTGGTGACATATAATTTGGTCCGGCACATTTTATTACTTGTTCTTGTGTTACTACCAGCATTTACGGTTTTGAGTTGGGCTTTAGGTGAGGTCTATCTGTGAAATATGTCATCTTGAAATATAAAACTCTACAATATTGTAATTCCTAAGTTATGACAAGCAGAGTACCTCAAGAGAAAGCGAAGAGGCTTTTGCATGAAAGGCACTGCGGATATGAGCTCACTGTCAGCCAGAACAAATTTCCAGTACAAATGATTTTTCTGTGCCTTCTAATGCTTTGCCATTTCATCTCTTATGTCACTGTGCTGTTTTATCCAAAAACAGAAACAATTTGGAGAGGAAGTAGTGTTGCCTGACAACAACAAAAGTAATTCCCTCTTTGAACACGAAGATAATTTAATTTAGACTGAGCAAGATTTGTCATCACTTCAAAGTACACCTACACGGGGGCAACCTTCAAACACGCACATCTCTCTTGTCTATGCAGATTCCAAACACTTTCCAAGTGTGCACAGGGAGGTTAGGATGACACTGCCCAGAGGGCTACCCTCATGCTAGAGGCATGGGCATCCCGAGATCAGTGTTAGTGTATCCTCTCAACATCAAAGGCCGATCTGATGGTGGAGCTATTCTCTTGCAGGGCCTCACATGTACTGGTTGGCCAGATCTGGGGCACCGTTATCCCCCACAACACAGACAGATCCGTGGGCTGGCTGGTGAGTTGGGCTGACTCTCTTGTAGCTGCCAAAAGAACTGGTTAGAAGTAAGTAAGTTAAGAAGGCCTGGTGTGAGCACAGGTTTGATTTAAGCTCTTCCACACACACACACACACACACACACACACACTAACACGCACACACCACACCACACCACACCACACCACACACGCACACGCACACCACACCACACCACACCACACCACACCACCAGTGGCGACTCCTGAAAAATTCTCAGGGGGGGCAATTTTTTTTATAATGATTAAGGCGACCCATTCAGTAGGTACATTAAGTTAGCTGATTAACTCATACAGCAATACCTTTTTGTCCACTATTGGCAGCACACAACAGTGTAAAAATTATAAAAACTATCCCACTTTTTCATTATCCGCGTGTCTCAAATGTTGCTTAATAGCTTAACAGGACACATGACATGTCCAGTAACAACATAAAGAAGGGGTAACATAAGTCAAAACCAACATTATTTATTGACTGATCTTGAAAGTATTGGCTTACAAAAGCAAAATATGTCATCACATAAAAAACTATTCAGTGTGAAGCGAACTGTGAAACACACTGTGAAACCTATGAAAAGTGACAGTGGTATATAGAAATACAGACCGCGTTAGCCACTTCACAACCGCGATTTTCTTTCATTCCAATTCTTGGATGTAGGATTTCCCTCCCTTTGTAGAAACCTGTTGAATGGATACATTTGGTCTAGGAAGTCCTAATTGTTTTGTTGTCAATTTATCTTCATTAGTACGCCAACTAAAAAGGAGTTTCTGTCAAAGAGCGAATCGAGTTGCCATCTTGACAGGATTTGCCTCTGTCGAAGCTGTATGACGTTCGTATAGGCTTTTACGTCCATTACTTATGAGACGACATGGAGGGGCGAGCCCTCCCGGAAGCCATAGAGAATGCATTGAGAGCTCTGTTTTGTGAAAAAATGGATTTAACATGGAAGTCAATGGAGGTCTGGGGCGATTTTCATTTCGCCCCAAATCGCCCCAGAAGGGGCGGGGCCATTTGAAGCACGACTTTAGGCTGACTGAATGACTGTTTCCTGATTCGACAATGACATACAGAGGCAGATCAGACGGTCTAGTGGTAGAATCCGACAGAAAAAAAATTATTACAAAAAAATGTACGTGTCGTCATTTACGCGACTTACAAGGATATTGCGTTTATACATCAGGAGTTTTTTTTTCGTTTTTTTTCTCCCCTAGGCAGTGCGTTGCCCCAATCGACCTTATGGACAAGCCGCCCCTGCACACCACACCACACCACACACACACTAACACACACACACCAAACCAAACGTCTCGGTTACTTACGTAACCTCGGTTCCTTGAGCAGGAACCAGACATAACAGTATGGTACATGACACTAGTCATGAGCCTAAATCGAAGCATTTATCCATTCACGCCTAAAAAGGCCGCGAGATCTGTCAGCGCGCACTCCTGAGCCCGCCCCCTCAGGAGTCCCTATCTTGAGACGCGCCCCACAGATCAGTCTTGAAATGAAAACTGAGCAAGAATATCAAACCAAGGTCACACTGTACATGCCAACTTTGTTATGTCTGGTTCCTGCTCAAGGAACCGAGGTTACGTAAGTAACCGAGGCTGCTGCACTGACATATTGACTAGATCTGCCGCCCACGGCTGATTGGGCCAGTGGGGGGCTATCAATATCAATTCTCTGCCCTCGTCCGCTACCCTGCACAGCACTTGCTGGAGGAGCGGGATCGGGGGAAAAGCATATAGGCGTAGAGCTGGCCACTGGTGGCCCAGCGCGTTTATGCCTAGTGGGGGGTTGTTGCCCCCTAGCGAGAACCAGAGCGGGCAGCAGGTGTTCTGCCTGTTTGCGAACAGGTCCCCCTGCGCCTTGAAAAAACGCACCCAGATCTGGTCTATCACTTGTGGGTGTAGACACCAGTCTGCTGCTCGAGGATCGCCCCTCGATAACAGGTCCGCACCGTAGTTGAGGTGACCTGGTATATGAACTGCCGTGATGGAAAGGACGTGTCTCGCTGCCCACAGGAGCAGGCGAGGCACCCAATGGTGTAGTGACTGGGAGCGCACTCCGCCTTGACGGTTTATATACGCCAAGGCTGCAGTTTTGTCCGTCCTCACTAACACATGCTGACCGCTCAGTCTGGGCAGAAAGTGTCGTAGAGCCAGGACTACTGTCCGCAGTTCTAACACATTTATATGAGACGCGGCCTCTGTCACAGACCAGAGACCGTTCACACCCCTCCCCTCGCAGACCGCTCCCCACCCCTTGGTGGAGGCGTCTGTGGTCACTACTACGCGACGCGACACTATGCCCATAGTGCCCGACGCAGCGAGAAACCAGGGGGTTCTCCAGATTGCCAGGGCCTTCCTGCATCTGGAGGACACCATTACTCTGCGGTGCCTGTCTGTGACTGCGTTGAGCCTCATAGGCAGGTACCATATTTGGAATGGCCGCATACGCAACATCCCCAGCGGGAGTGCGATGGCGGCTGACGCCATCATTCCTAACAGGCGTTGGCAGCACAGCGACGAGACTGACTGTCCCAGTCGGAACTGGCGCACGCATGTTTTGATGGCATTTATTCGTTCTTGAGACAGCCTGACCTCCATGGAGGTGGAGTCTAGAACCATGCCTAGAAAATGCGTAATTTGCTTTGGGCACAGAACGCTTTTTTCCCTGTTTATCACAAAGCCCAGTCGATACAGGTGCGCCACCACTAGATGGCCGTCCTGCACCGCTGCAGCCTCTGAATGAGCAGCTATTAACCAGTCGTCCAGATAATTGTATACGCGTAAGCCGCGTAGACACAATGGGGCGATGGCTGCTTCTACGCACTTTGTGAATACCCTCGGCGCTAGAGCTAGGCCGAATGGGAGTGCGTTGAATTGGTACGCTATTCCTCCGAATGCAAACCTCAGATATCTCCGATGTCTGTGGTGGATCGGAACGTGGAAATATGCGTCTTTTAAGTCTATCGTGATAAACCAATCGTTTGGCCTTATAAACTGCACAAGCCGGCGTGGGGTCAACATTCTGAACCGTAGCGGCATGAGTGCTTTGTTTAACACACGTAGATCTAATATTGGCCGATAATTCCCGTCCTTTTTTGGGACCAGGAAGTAATGGCTGTAGAGGCCTGAAGCTTCTTTTCTGAACAGGGAGACTATCTCTTCCCGTAGGAAGTGAGACTGTTCTCGCTGCACCACAGATTGGATCACTCCGCTGAATGGCGGAGGGGGACGGGCGAATTGCAGCACGTAACCCTTTGTGATCGTTCTTAGCACCCATGGTGAAACTGCACATGCGCGCCAACTCGCCACATGACCAGCCAGGTTGTGCTTTGAGTTGAATTTGTCGGGAACGAACCCGCTCATGGTCAATGAGTCTAAACCTAGATCTACACCCACTCCGCCTAGGGAGGGGGACGAGATCTGGGGTTGCCCCCTCATGTTTTTGAAAAAATTTGGGGGGTGCGATTGCACTGTGTGCATCGTGGGGGGAGTCGCACAAGCATGTCTGGGCACTGCGCCATCTGGGACAGGAGTTAGGACATATGAGTGTGGTGCTTGTGAGAACCTGCTTACCGTGCTGGACATGATTTTCACATGTGAGCGACGGGCTGATTTCTGTGGGGGCGGTGTGGGCTCCACCGCTCCCCCCTGTGTGACCATCGGCTGACTGTCACCATCAGGAAGCCTGAGGCTTACCTCTGCCCCGCCCGCGGCGAGCGGAGTGCTTTCGCGGGGCCTGGGTTGCGCCCTGGGCAGGGCGCGCAGCTGGCTGCTGCTGTGCTGCAGGCTGAGCTGGAGGGCGGAAGGGGTGTCTCTGCCAGCCTCGCCCGGTGGGCATCTTCGCTGGAGGAACTGGCGAGCGGAACCCGCCTCGCTTCCGGCCCAGTGTGGGTGTGGTGTGTCCTGAGGAGGACGTCTCACCCGGGCCGCTAGAGCGAGGCATCCAAGCCTGGAATACCTCCCTGCTCTTTTGCTGTTCCTCGAACCTGGCAGCCATTGTGACCACTGCTTCACCGAAGACGCCCTGGACAGAGACCGGGGCGTCGAGGAGTGGTGCTTTCTCTCTGTCTGAGAGCTTAGCCAGTGATAGCCACAGAGACCTCTGGGTAGCCACCGCGGTACCCATCACCCTCCCCAGTGCCTGTGAGGTGCACCGGGTCAGTCTGAGTGACAAATCCGTCGTGCGACGGAGCTCTGCCACCGACGGGTGATCCTCCCCCAGCGACAAGGCAAGCTCAGTCAGGAGCTTTGCTTGATATCGCTGTAGCAGCGCAGCCGTGTTGGTTGTGCAGGCAGCCTGCCCTGCAGCCAAGTAGGCTTTCTCTGCCAGCTGAGCCTGGTGCCTGGCCACCCGCGTAGGCAGGAGAGGCTTCTGGCCGAGGCACATCGTGGGGGAGACGGGCGAGAGGTAGCCCGCTACTGCATCTTCCACCTGAGGTAGCCCCTCTCACTAGCCCTGTGGAGCAGCATGTAGGGCGCGAACCCCGGCACTGGGGCCCGGCCCGAGTAGGGGGTCGCCCATGTCGCCTGCAGTTCCTCGTGCACCTCCTCGAAGAAGGGGATGCAGCTGGGAACTGGCGCGGCGGAGCCAGCATAAAACTCCCCGTCCAGCAGCGAGGACCGCACACTGGGAGGGGGGGGAGAGGCAGCCCGAGGCAGCTGGCTGCTCTCAGCGCAACCTCGTGGAGTTGCTGGCCCAGAAGCCGTGACGAAGTAGGGGGTGTATCCACCCGCGGCCTAACGTCCTGGCTTGTCTGCATTGCCTCTGCGATTGAGCTGTGCTCCAGCAGACTATCATCATCTAGGTCGATGTCCACCTCGAGTTCGGGCAGGACACCACCCAGTGGTAGCTCCTCCGCCTCGCTGCCCGGAGCCCCAGGGCTGGCAGGCGGCGGTGACGGGGAGAGAGCCAAGAGTGGAGCTGCAGCTGCAAGGCGGCTGCTCTCACTCACAGAGCCCACGGCTGGAGGCGCACTCGGTCCTACAAGGGCGTTAGCCCCGGATGGAGCCGGTGCAGCCCCCTCGGCGCCCTTGCGCTCCCATAGCGCAAGGCGCCTGGTAGCCTTAGCTAGCGGGAGGCTAGCACAGATGGCACAGACAGGGTCATCGCTCGAGAGCGCGACCACTGCGTGGTCCCTGCCGAGGCAGGTCACGCACCGACGGTGGCGGTCACCCTTCACACGGGTGTGCCCGCAGTCGGGGTAGTGTCTGGACATCTTTTTTAATCTGAAAGTAGAAGAAAGTGTTAATACACAAGCACACTATCAGCAACGAACACGTTGTTAGCAAGCTAGCAGGCTAGTCAGAAACTTAGCCAGCTAGGCAGCCAGGATAGCAGCTACTACTTCCAAAATTAAGTTGAGCCAACGAATTTTGCAGCGCCCTGAGCTAGTGAGGGTTAAAGAACCCGGATAACTCACCAACCCGTAGAGAGCAAAAGCACACAAAACTCTTTGACTTTTGGTAGCGTAGAGGATATACTCGGAGCTGTCACTTCGGTCTTGCAAAGTTTTCAAAGAGACTGATCTGTGGGGCGCGTCTCAAGATAGGGACTCCTGAGAGGGCGGGCTCAGGAGTGCGCGCTGACAGATCTCGCGGCCTTTCAGGCGTGAATGGATAAATGCTTCGATTTAGGCTCATGACTAGTGTCATGTACCTCACTGTTATGTCGCAGTGAACTGCGACAAGGAACCACACACACACACACACACACACACACACCCAGACACACACATGAACGCAAACACAAACACATACACCTGTGGGCCTCCTTGTCCTTGAGCTTTGAGGCCCATCTGGTCCCTCTAAAATACAGGGAGCAGATCATCATTACTACAGATACACTATGGCATTACAGTACAGGGAGCGGACCATCATTACTACACATACACTATGGCATAACAGTACAGGGAGCAGATCATCATTACTACAGATACACTATGGCATTACAGTACAGGGAGCAGATCATCATTACTACAGATACACAATGGCATTACAGTACAGGGAGCAGACCATCATTACTACACATACACTATGGCATTAGGGAGCAGATCATCATTACTACACATACACTATGACATTACAGTACAGGGAGCAGATCATCACATTACTACACATACACTATGGCATTACAGTACAGGGAGCGGACCATCATTACTACACATACACTATGGCATTAGGGAGCAGATCATCATTACTACACATACACTATGACATTACAGTACAGGGAGCAGATCATCATTACTACAGATACACAATGGCATTACAGTACAGGGAGCAGACCATCATTACTACACATACACTATGGCATTACAGTACAGGGAGCAGATCATTCTGGCCCACCTCTGGCTCAAATCTGGCACATACGGAGTCATGCGGGTTGCGTTTTGTTAACTCAGGGAGGCTATTTGATATGCAGCTTTTTGTTTATTGCCTCCCCTTGCACCATCCTTTTGATGTTGTGCTCTATTTATTTTCTGTTCGAAATTGCCCTAACTAATAAATAAATGAATAAAAAACAAAAAGATCAATGAGACACTACAGATCACCGGACCTAGACTTGATCCATCTCAGAGGTTGCTGGGATGTGGTTTTAAAAGCAGGTGTGTAAACGACGCATTTATACACTCAGGCAGTTACTTAGAAATGTTGAGAGGCCCGATCCCATAAAATGTCACCCTTCAGGTTGGCAACATGCCTTCTCGAGATCTGATTAAGGGATTAGGAGGAAGGACCCTGTCATGTGAAAGGAGTGGACCAGTGTTCATCACGTTTCCCCCAGATGGGCTAAAGGTTAAGAAAGACATCCACATGATTCTATCACACAGCCACAGTGAAAAACACATTCATGGTCACTGACACCACTCCCAGATAAGTAAAATTATTTGAGGACCTAACATCATTTTTTCTTCCAGTTCCATGTCAGAATTACTCAAGTCTGTTGCAATACTTAATATATAGGTTTTCCAAACAAACACCCATATATTTTAGAGTAAAATATTAAAGTAGAAACCTCATTTGTTCTCAAGACACTTTGTCTATTGCATTGAATGAAGACATACAGACAGAGAGACGGACAGACAGACATAAAGGATTGCGTAATAGTGAAGCCTTTTTGCCTCATACAGTCAGCCTACACACGGCTTCGCTTTAAGACAGTAAGCTTGACAAAGCCACAGTAAATCATTCCAAACACAATACACTTTTAAATCAAAAACCTTCTTTAGAATCAGACCAGGATATGATGACCTAAAGTAATGAATAGCAGTGATATTCAGTTAGCACCTGGCAGACTCAGATGAGCTGCTGTACTCTGTGAGGTGTAGGAGAGATTGTGCTTGGCTTCAATAGGCTTCTTTGTTGTTGTTTTTGTTCTCCCCACATAGCCTTGATCAGGCTCTTCGTCAGTTACCTTGGTTACCATTATTGTTTTATTCCTGCTGTCTTGTGTCAGCAGTTTGAGACTGGCGTTCGGGAACTACTAAGGCTTTATTGCTCATATTCCCCCGAATGCCGCAAGGAATAAACCAGCAGGGCTGAATTTGAATGGTTTACCTGTGAAAGATTTACACAGCTGTTTGCCTGTTTTGAGATGAAAAGACGTGCTCCACACACGGAGATGCCAACCCATGGCGCATAGACTGAAAGGCCAGTAGAGATGCTGTAGCACTCTTACTAGACAAAAACAGAGGAAAGGCATTATGTCCATGAAAGACAGGTGAGGCCTGTCACTGCCCTTTTAAAACGAGGATTAGCCACAAGCTGCAAATATGGCTTGGTCAACTAACACATGACTGATTTCAGAATGCTTTTTCATATCTCAGGTCAATACGTCAAGAAAATCCAGAGATTGAATTTATTTATAAAATGTAGCGACCACCTTTCACAAAACTTTGATAACGTTGTAATGAATAGGCCTTGGGGTGATGAAGTCATCAAGTTAGAAAATAACAAAGTAATAAGCCTAAAATGAATGCATAAAATGTTATTTTTCTTCTCCAGGGTAACTTACGGAGTCAACCTTGTAAAGGTAAACAACTAGGTTACATGGTAAACAAACCATGGAAACACAGAAACTGTAATCCATGATGATATGGGCTCTTTCACAGTAGGGGCCAGGGCAGAAAATAATTCATCAAGCTGCTATCTCACCTTTGCCAGCGATTGAAGGCAGAGGGATTTGTGCCGCAAAGACCAGTCTCTAGGCAGCGCTAATGAAGACGATGGCACGCTAATTTGATTGACAGGGGCTTAAATTATTACATACTTCTCCTCTCAGATCACCATGTAATTCAATTAGGCTGGATGTGAGTACTGCGCTTGAAGTTGGCTACTCGGTTAAATGTGAACTGTGAATGTGTTTTCCCTTAATCTAGACACTATGAAAACCAACACTTCATGAAAGAAATTTTGCTTAAGTGATATTTACATGTATTCCGTGAGCAGACGCTTTTATCTAAAGCGACTTCCAGTACAGATGCAGTCTACCTTCTCATCTGTAAGTGAACTCCTGAGGGTGCTGAGACTGTGATCTTGGTCTTGATCTGCGGGAACATGATACGACTCTCGATTGTCTGAGGAAATATTTATTCCTGCTCTAAAATATTAGATACAAAATGTGTTATATATTCACATCATCAAGAGACAGGAAGAGTGTGTCCATGTAAGTCATAATCCTTTGACTCCACCAAATCCAGTAATATAAATTAAACATTCATGACCTCTTGAGATAATATTCTGATGCGGAAAAAAAATTGTAATTTGTAATTTGTACATCACTGGTTTTAATTTGATGAACTGCAAATCATACGCACATTAACATTTCTTAACATGTCCTTTAATTCACCACTTTTCTCGTATGAAGGTGGCCAAGAAAAGGTCATGTATGTAACTGTTGACAAGACAACAGACAGTACTGAACAATATTTAAATTGGTTTGGTTCAAACAAAGCCAAAACACATGTTTCACGTCCCACTAGCTCTTTCTAACTCTTCCTAACTCTCATTACATTGAGGTCCTTTATGGGACCTTTGAAGAACACAGTGCTTCCTCAATTTTCCCTGTGTTCTTCAGCCTGGGAAGCAGAGGAGATGGAGGAGGGTGCCCAGCCCAGATCGCTCCTCAGGAGGAGAAGCAGGGGAGGTAGAGAGGGGAGGAGTGTGTGTGTGTGTGTGTGTGGGGGGGGGGGGGGTCACAAGGGGAAGGTGTGAAGCCATCAGTAGTCATATCACATCGTGTTCCAACTGCAATTTTCACCCTGTTGAACGAGTGAGAGGGCCACCACACAGAGTGAGGGTATGAGTGAGACAGAGAGAGAAAGAGAGAGAAATAAAGAAAGAGAGAGAGAGACTGAAACTGAGGGAGAGGTAGAGAGGTATGGTGTGTGTGTGTGAGAGAGAGAGAGAGAGAGAGAGAGAGAGAGAGAGAGAGAGAGACATAGAATTACAGTTGTCACATCGGCGACGCAGGGGCTCTAATGGAAGGTTCTGGAGCCCACGGATTGTGCCAAAGATGAAGAATAAGGAATACCACGTAGGGCGATCACGCAGTAAGGCCCAGGTAATTCCTACCAGACCAGAACGTTAATGGCAACTCTGCCCTCCCTTCCTCCCTCTCCCATCAATGTTTTTTTTTTTTTGTGCTTGTAAAACAATTTTCTCTTGATGGCAGAGCAAAGCAAAAGCAAAGCAAAACCTGAAAACAGCAACTAAAACCTCGCTCGCCTGTCAGTCGTATGACTGGCCTACAATTACCAAGCTTCACTCATCAGTCAGTGTTTGCCCGCATGCCACCTGACTCAAGTCTTCTCACACACCTTTACTTCACACACACCAAAGTCACAAAAATCGAATGCAAAAGTCACCAGAGTGCAACAAACACAGACTTTGCATGCAAATTCTCTGATATCACTTACCCAGGCTCCGAGGACCCTCCATAGACTGAGGGATGGCTCAGGCACGACGACTGGAGAAGAGGATCAGACAGATTTCTAGCCTTTGCTGGCTTTGAACTGCTGCCTGCCCAGGGACCATCCTGAGTGATGATTTTGTCTCATTATTTGTGTCTTTGAGGCACAGTAATGGCATTGATTGCTGAGTTGAGACCTAGCTGACGTGTTCAGAGTTATGAATGCTCCCCGGCTGCTGTGAGCTAAACACACGCTCACACACACACACACACACACACACACACACACACACACACACACACACACACACACACACACACACACACACACACACACACACACACACACACACACACACACACACACAGACACACACACACAGGCACACGCACAGAATTATTTGAACATTTGAATTATTTTGAATATTAGATATATATCTTTAGATATCTTTAGATCTAACACAAGGCAAATTCACTAAAAGAAATTAAAATATTTTCACACTGACGCTATCAATCTTGAATTGTACATAATCAACTATATAAACTATAATCAACTATATCAACTATATCAACTAGAACAAGGTTTGTGCATAGTTTTCATTTTGTTTAGGTCTTGTTTATTTGATTAATTATGGGCGCATCTTGAGCTTTGTATGAACTATGTATCAATTGTAAAAACTAAAAAAAGGGATTTTGAACAACTCCTCAAGCCCTTTTCAGACACTCACGTCATCCCAGTCAATATTTGCATCCTTTTTGATGTTTGCATCCAGCACATATCAATAGATTCTTCTGGAGCTTTGATCTGCTTGTATCAGGCTCATTCGAATGCTTTTTAAAGGAAAGCACCTCTCCCTGCTCGTTACAGTCTTACTCAAATCTAATTATTCTCCAAGTCATTGCCAGAGAGAGAGAGAGAGAGAGAGAGAGAGAGAGAGAGAGAGAGAAAGAGGCCCTATACACCTTCATAACTCCTATTGATCTCTGTGTTACTGCAGCGCTCATGATTGCAGTCTGAGAACTATGAATGTTGTCATACTCTCCTCTAGCCGAAAGCATAGCTGCTTACAGAGGTGGAGAAAGAGATGGGGTGATTAATAACCGCACGCCATACCTTCCAGCATTGGCACAGAGGCATAGAGATTTATCCGATTCCTCGATGCTTGTCAATGTCTTATCAATCAATCACTGGGTGTCCTCAATGTGGTTAGAAATTGAACTCATACTGCAGCCTGTTCATTGGCCATACCTTATATACTGCATAAATAACACACTTGGGGCCAGATTTACTAACAGAATTGCGCCCACTTCAGGCGTAATTTCTACGCACAATGCGGGTAAAGACATGGAACCATATTTACAAACGCGCCGCACTTGGGTAAAAACGCATATCGCCCACTGCTGAAGCGGATAGAGGCAAGTTGAGCTTCCCGTCTAATACATATGCATAAATGGGAGGGTATAAGGGAAAATGGGTGTTCGCCGCAAAGAGATGGAAGGAGATGCGTAAAGTGAGCCTAATTATGTATTACGTGGTATTTACTAAGCTACCCACAGTGCCATGGCAACCGAACTTCATCGTATCTGAAAACCCCTGTCCCCTGTCCACACAACAACGCGAACCCGGAGTTTTCAAATCTATCCGCCTAGGGCAGCGTTTTTGAAAAGCATCGTTTTCAGTGTCGGAATACGCCGTTTTATTGTGGACGGAAGGGCTAAACGGAGAAATATTTATGCGTTTCTATATTTACCCAGGTTAGTGTGGACGGGGTCTAAGTTTGCTGTAACCTCGTGAACCAAAAGCTCTAATTCGAATTCTAACTCATCATCCATGGTGGCAGGAACACCCAGGCCCATTCTCCCCTATTTTAGCGGCACGCTAATAACACTAGAGGGCGAAGTAAGGCGCTGATTACGTGACGAGGTTCTTGTTTAATAAATACTACGCAAAATGCGGAAACACATCGTGCGCTGTATGCGGTTTGGCAAAGGCGCTGATTACGCTGCGCTCGCAAATGTACATAAATGAGGCCCTTGGAGTCAAAGGTGAAAGTTGTGATGAAAGCCAAAATAAAATATTTTAAAGTACTATATTTTTTATTAAGTAAATTATTCCTATAAAGATCTGTCTTGTTAAGGCATTGCAGTGTATTTGCAGTAGTACATTAATTTTCAATGTATTACGTTAATGAAAACTACAGCTGAAATGTCACAAAAAAATAGTTCCACCTTTGTCTCTGTATCTGTAGCTGCGGATGAATGGAAGACCACAGGAAGCGATCAGGTTTGCATTATTCCACACCGATCAATAGGGTTCGTTGTGTGTAGCTTGGCAATCGCTTTCTGTCTTCATTTCATTTTTCCCTCCCCACTGAAACCACTTCTTCACAATAGAGATGGAGTGGGTTTTATTAAACTAGATTAAATGTCATCGGAGCAATCTAGAGCATTACGCACTACAAAGCCCATACCCCAAGAGCCACAGGAGATTAATTTCGGTTCAATAATAATTCCAAGGCACACTGGAGAATGCACACAATGTGAGCATAGGACATTATTGACAGGAGTGGGATATTTAATTATGATAAGCCTGGAAAATCAAATTTGTCATTCAGAATTTTTAATTGATTAATTGAAATGATTCTGTCCCTTGGCTGAATATGATGAGCATGGGAAAAGTAAAAAGACATATGAATGGAAGAGTAAAAAAGACGAAAACCCAGTAAAACTACACTTAATCCATAATTAGATTTATAAACACATTTTTAAATGTTTATAAAGTATTCATAATGCATCATAGCGACTAGCATAATCTACATAACTATTTATAAATAGACATGACTGCACATTATAACGCTATACTATATTATGTATACTATATTATGTATTCTGACACTTCAAGCTTTAAGCACTTAAACTATAACATCACAAGTGCAGTCATTACTATGTATACATTGTTATATAGACTTATGTCAATCATTATGAGGCATTAAGAGTACTTATATAACCCTTTATGAATGTGTTCACAATGCTTTGTGGATACGGGATTTAGGTAAAGTGTAACCAAAAGAATGTTTTACTTTCCAATGTCCCATGATGAGAGAGCTGAGACTGAGGGTGGTGTTGTTGGGCCTATGATGGCCTATCTGCGATTCATTCACTGCATTACAGTCTCATTGTGTTCTGTGTATAAAATCGATTACCAAAGTTTATTTACTGAGTCGTCCACTGCTATGTTCCCCACACACAATGCATGACGCTCCATGGTCCCTCGGTTTCACACTCTGTATTGATCCCTTTGCATTCTCAGACTTCATTCACTCCAGCGTTTCAGACTAAATCATCTTGTATTAGATCAAACAGAATGTTCTAGCCTATGATCAATTTGGCACCCCATTTTTCTCCATGGCAATTGTTAAAGGAAGCCATCTTGGGGCAAATTTCAGTAGGAATGTAGAATACAAACACACCAAATATCAGTTGTTTTGTCCTCAGTCATGGTAACAACCCTTTTGTGTTCGTGAGAATATTAAAGTCCCATTGAATGCCTTTAAGGTTGTGTTTATGTCATTACAATCATTAGGTCATGCCATCTCACTTGCCGTCTCACACATCAACAAGTAAATAATGGTGTTAGACTGGGCTTGGAAATAAGGTCTTTCGCAGTGTGAGCTGCCCAGTCCAATTGAAAAAGATGGGCATTTTCCCTAAGCAGCCAAGACAGACGGTAATCCACGGAGACATCGCTTCGAAATCTTTTCAGTCTCGATCAGACAAATCATTAAACCGTCTTGAGTTTGTGTGCTCTGTCCAGACCTTTATCACCAGAGCCACAATGCTCTCCTCTCACTAATGCAATATTCAAATGCTGCCAACTCCCTTCACACATCTTCCTGGACACACACACACACACACACACACACAACGAGAGAGAGAGAGAGAGAGAGAATATGTAGTGATAATACTTTTTAAGGAATGTACACTGAAGGGTCTCTCTTGTAATAAACTGAAATGTCTGCCAAGTTTCAGATAGCATAATTTTTCAGCCCATCTTGATCGACTCAACAGTTTTATCTCTCACTGGAAGGGTTTTGCCATCTGTCAGGGTTGGCCCCTGATGTTCTAGTAGTATCTTGCTATCTAAAGCCTGGCATGAAGTTAAGTACCGTGAGCTGAGGATCGTCTGCAATGCTCTGGGCTTTTTTTTTTTTTTTTGAACGACTTGATTTGAATAGATTTTTATGAAGTGTGTGCAGGTTGGTGGTGTCAGCTATAATGGCTGTGCCGTTTCAAATGGATTTATGCTCATCTTCGGGGAGGAAAGGTTTAGAGCCAGTAAGTGCTTCTTCACATTAAGACGACTGAGCCTGGTGCCAAACCAACACTCGTCTGTTCTGTTCAGTCTTTCTTAATGGGTAAAAAGCAGGAAGCACTAATATTATGGCAGGAAGTAAAACCATCCCTGCTCCATGTGGCAGTTCCTGTAAACCTTAAGCATTTAACAACTGTTCTTTTTGACACGGTTGAAAGACATGAGGAGTGCTCCAAAGTTAGGTCACAGGCATTAATGCTACTTTCGTAGTATCAAGTATCAAGTACAGTTAAATTGAAACATCATGCTTCATTTATCATGGTTGCCTTTTATTAGGTCCATCTGTCTTTCTATCTGCATGTAAAGTGACAGTTTGCAATTCATAGCTAAACACAAGTAACAAGAAGACCAGCACCAGGACTGAATGAATTGAGCACAACCTGCCTAATTCTAGCAGCTACTAAAGACATACATGTGGCAACAGACTGATGAGGGGCATGGGGAGACCTACTGGCACCAGTGGAAGGTTTTAGAAGCAGTTGAGAGCAGCACTGCAAAGCCACTGGACTGTAACAGAGACACAGTACAGTAATTGGCAATAAATCTTGACAGTTTTGGTGGGAAACAGGGCTCTGGTGGAAGGTTTTTTTTAAATTATTATTTTTTTTTTAAAAAAGCTTTTCTGCAGGCATCTAGACCTGGAAATGAATAAAGTGGTGCACAAGATGTAAGGTATGTCTTCAAACATGTTGTTCTCATTACGTATTTATTTTTTGTAGTATAAAGTCACCACTCCCCATTCAGTTCCAGGGGAGGGGTTGCTCTGGGGAATAACCAAGGGAAAAGAAACATCTCTGAGTGTGGCATTTTATATAGCAAAGCGAGCTATCTTAAAAATCATTAAGGAGCATTTTGTTTGTCTCAGTGTCTTTTTTTCTCTCTTTTTTTTCTGGGAGACTGGTGGTTCTAATCAAGTACAAACGGAATGGGAGAGTGAAGTGGTGGGATGACGGGATTGGGGATGGGGGGGGGGGGGGGGGGGGTGGGTTGAGGATGAAAAGCACTGCTTTGGAGCTTCTCAGGTTTGGACGTTTTTTGAAGTTGACAGCTTCTCCTGCCACCAGAAAACCTGCACCAGGTAGTGGGGAGCAAAATATTAGGCATGATAGGGAGAATGTATGTGTGTGTGTGTGTGTGTGTGTTTGTGTGTGTGTGTGTGTGTGTGTGTGTGTGTGTGTGTGTGTGTGTGTGTGTGTGTGTGTGTGTGTGTGTGTGTGTGTGTGTGTGTGTGCGGTTGAACCGAGGCCTTCTACCAGGAAATACGAGACAAAAGCTGAAAGGAGCCATCATCAGAAGGGGGGCGCAAGTCAACCCGCAGATAACAACCAACAGGAAAAAATAATAGGGCTTTATGTAACTACCCTGAGCACAAAATAAAGAAGTTGGACACTTCTTTCTAAAAAAATACCCCTTTTAATGAACAGACTTGAGCTCACTTCTTTGTTGATAAATGAACAGCTGGCAGCAGCAATAAGGAGCATGGAAGAGACAGATGTGTGTGACACAAGCATGACATCTGCGCGGATGTAAATTGTAAGTGCAGGATAGGGACAGGTGAATGTGACCTTATTCTATGGTTGATAGACCAAGATTGTGCCCTTCCATGATGAGAGAATAAAACAATGCCATTGCAACATAATGTTATCTAAAGAAAATTAATAAACAAGATTGAAAACTTGTGGTAACATGCTTATCAATCAGGTAGGCCACAGTTCAGGTCACGACAGAAGCTATTTACAACTATGGTACATTATGTATGCTAACTAGTATTCTGCTGGAAAATCTTGAGCATGTTTAATTCCAAGAGGAGGCTGGACTGCACATTTAAAATGAGAGTAAGCCTGCCTAAAGCATTCGCCTTTACACTCCAAACTAACATTCTCTGTGACAATGTTGGTCTCTGTTGCAATGACATTGTGTTTTTACCGATGCAATTTAGATAGAACAGCACTATTTCAGATTGCTGAGACCAGGCTTTCTGCCTGTCAGTTTTGTTAGATGGATGCTTTTTTCTTTTTTTGACTGATGTATCTCATTGAAAGACACATCAGATTTGTCAAAGTAAGTGTTTGCTGGAGAGTGTCTTCATGTAATCAACACACTTTGGTTTTGGTGAAAAATTTCACTTTTAATGAGAGTCGGCTTTCATGAACGCCTGCATGTGGGTGATACACAGTTCATGCAGATGGTAATGCCACTAAACGAATATACAGTAATGAGCTGGGAGTATTTATAAGCATCTGGATATGGGCGATATCCTAAATATATTCTGGCTTATTTTGTTTATCAGCGTTCATCAGGGAATGTGCGATTTGGCAGCATGCAGCTAAGGGATGATTAGCCAAAGCTAAACAGAATTTACCTCATGTTTTCCTACCCTTCCTCTTTCCCGATTTCCCCTGCCTCACTCTCTGTCTTTTTCACCATTACACACACACACACACACACACACACACACACACACACACACACCCATGGACACACACACACACACACACACATACACACACACACACACACAAGATCCCTTAACAGAATCGCACTCTCCTAGCACCATTCCAGAGCTCCTCCTAGAGTCAACACAGTGAACCAGTCACACACACTCTGCCCCGACCAAATGAAATGGGTGAGGATAAAAACACAGAAACAAAGCCCTCCTCATTCCATCCTCATCAGGGCCAGCATTTCCCCCGCTCTCCATTCATGCCTCTGACCGCTGATCACAGCCAAGTGGAGAGTGGCGTCACAGGAGAACCTGTCGTGCCAACAGCGGCCCAGAGAGGTATTTCCCTCGTTTAGATCATTTGAATATTTGATGGGCACTTGAGCTGTGTGCCCAGTTTGCCCACGGCTGCCGTGTTTGTGTTGGTGGCCTCTGTGTTTGTGTCGGCACGCCAGTGCTTCCTAAGGGTGCCCATGTGCTTTTACACACTGCATTTACAAACACACACACACACACACACACACACACACACACACACACACACACACACACACACACACACACACACACACACACACACACACACAGACACAGACACAGACACAGACACAAACTGTGTGTTTGGGAATATTAGCTTCAGCTAATGAGGCTGGACAAGGCTGTTTTGGGAAGAACCTCTGTGTTTTTGTGTGTGTGTGTGTGTGTGTGTGTGTGTGTGTGTGTGTGTGTGTGTGTGTGTGTGTGTGTGTGTGTGTGTGTGTGTGTGTGTTTGTAAATGCAGTGTGTAAAAGCACATGGGCACCCTTAGGAAGCAACTTTTGTCCAAAGCAACTTAACCAAGCACCAAGAATGGTGCAGAATAATACATACTGTATATCCATTTTTCCATAAGTATGGGTCCTCCCTGGGCATCTAACCCATGACCCTGGTTTTGTTCATACTTTGCTCTTCTAGTTGAACTGCTGGAGCACACCATCATTCCATACATCGCCTTTCAGGGATTCTTTTTCATTATAAAGCTGCTCATTACCAACTCTGCCCGACTTAAGCTATTGGTCACCCCTTGACCTTGTGAAGAAGGTACACTATCAAAAACAGGACAGATTATGGTTGGAAGATAGTGGATGCATTGAACAAACAACAAAGAGAGTGTTTGCACCAGCTGCTGTGTGTAGGCTGTCTCATGACTGACCTCCTGACAGTGTGCTGTGGATCTTTCGCTTTCCTTTTTCATCCCTTTGGTCTAAAGACCCTCAAAAGACTTGCATTAGTAGCTACCATACACACTGTGGCTTATATGAGGTGCTTTATATTATATTATATATTTTTCATTGTGAAGTTTTTTGTCGTATATTGTAAAACTGATGTGGGAAAATTGTGTGTGTGTGTGTGTGTGTGTGTGTGTGTGCGTGTGTGTTTGTGTGTGTGTGTGTGTGTGTGCGTGTGTGTGTGTGTGAGAGAGCAAGAGAGCGCAATAGCTTATACTGTCCCATTGGGACATTTGTCAGTTAAAAAACTACACAGTTTTATCATACACCAGTCTTTCAGAAAATAGTTCTTTTCAAACTATCATGAATTCAAAGACATCAGATGGCATTAGATGGGTGAGGTAGGGGAGTTGTATAGCAATCGGAATGTTGCTGGTTCGATCCCGACTCCTCCTCACCAAGTGTCAAAGTGTCCTTGAGCAAGACACTGAACCCGCAACCGCTACCGATGTGCAGGTTGGCAACTTAGATAGTAGCCTCTGCCATCGGTGTACGAATGGGTAGTTGTCTGAAGCATTCATCTGTAAAGCGCTGTGAGTGCTCTATGAGTAGAAAAAGCACTATATAAATGCAGTCCGTTTTCCATTTACCATTAGAGGCATTAAAAACGTTTAAAAAACTATGAATACATGCTGCATGAAGCTGAGAGGAAATCAAATGCATACAAAATCATTTAAAAGCCTAAATCTAAAATGACTATGGTTGAATCTCCCCTGTGGCATCAAGCACAGCTCTAATCACCTGGGTAACCATTTCTGGGTATCAGGCCATCTGGTGCTCCTGGCCTCCCTATTGCTGCTAAAAGCTTGTTACGTGGCTGCTCTGCGCCATGATGGAGACACACATATGATTGTAAAAGAACGAGAGGCCGAAAGGTCATCCCCACGGTGACCTGCCTCTGGAGTGACTGACACTCGTGATGAGAACAGGAGCCAAAAGGTCATCAATCAATAATGCTCTTGATTGGCCTCAAAACTCTCCCCGCTCCGCTCACTGAACATCACATCCATTTTCATTACCCAAATGATTAATTAAACTGCACACACTCTGCAGAGCCTCTGGGGTCAAACCAATGTGGGGGCGCTTTTACAGTGAAACGTGGCAGATTCCTGCATAAATGTAAAACACAAACACCATGCCGGGGAGACTCACAGAAAAAGTATGCACACAATTTCCTGTACACCTGCAAGATGGTGCAAGTAAACCTGCCTGCAGAAAGTCTGTGCGATTTGATGTATCCTGTAAACAACAAAAGAACAGAGGGGACATCTCTCCACACCCCTCTTCCTTCTCTTCATGGAGCCAGCACGTCCCCTTGTTGTTTGACAGCCTCTTTCTCTTGGAGAGTGGATCCACTCCATGGGTCTGTCCTCATCTCTACCTCCTGCTTTACAGTAATGCTGCTTTAAGGCCACCAAGACATCCCTTTCTATGCGTTGAACACTGCAGTGAAGGCTAGCGCACACATATATCTTCATATCTTCATATCTGAGGAATGGCGAATACTGTTACTGTTACTGTTACTGTTACTGTTACTGTTACTAAAGTTACTGCATGAGTAGGGTTACATACACTGACATCCAGTATGAAGTATCTTAAACCTACCATGCGTTGAGAAACAAGTAGAAAACGAACCCGACCTGATGGTTCTAATCGAATGCACATACAGTACATGTCAGATGCAGTGAAATGCTCCCTACCGTCCCTTAGCTGTCTGTTGTATGTGCCTGCTCAAAATGAAACTCAGGTGTTCACACACAGTCCTATCTCTTAAATGTGTAGCTCAAATATCAGCAACATTTCACCAGAATTGTGGATTGTACTATTAATTCCTGCGAGACTTCTTGGCCAAGGATGTAGGCTTGATGGAACAGGATGCTGCCTTGGATGCTGGAGTTACAGATCATTTCCAAACAGGGCCCAAGAGAACTCACTGACCTGCTGCCTGCACAGCAACCATAGGCAGCGTTCACATTAAGATGCTGCTTTCACCTCCAGGCCCTCTTCGGTGCAACTAGGGAACAACTAGACAGGTTGCAACGTGCTTTGCTTTTATTTGAGTGAGGCACAAGCAGAAAAAGTCACAAGGTTCCACTTTTGTTTGCTTAGCTATTTATCTGTACTATGCCAGGGAGCTAGCTATCTAGCTAAGTATACTGTATCATGGTAACAACACACACACAGCCAATTTCCACCTGCCATTTTTTTAAGGCTCATCTTTTGGAATATTAGCAACACACCTTGCGTACCACCTTAGTGCAGAGATTTTTACAGCAGCCTCTATATTATAATTTACACAAAGAATGAATTAAGTATTAAGCAACTGTATAAGCTTTAAAAAGGGGTTTGTATTTCAGGATTGCATATTTTGCATGTCTTAAAGAGTTTGAATTGTAATACTGCATGGGATCCTGATGATATCAACGATGACATCTTTAATAAGCTATATCTGTAATAATGTCTTAAATGGTCTGCTTTTAGACATGGTATCACAAAGGAAAAGGTCTTTGAAGTTTGGGGCTATGGCCCAATTCCTGGTTTACCAGTATAACGACGTGATGAGAAAGGGATAATGTATAGTCCACCAGTCAGTGTCGGAAAATAGGGGACAAACAGGATCCCACCGCACAGCACAGGTTTCACTTTCATTACTTGCTGACAAAGTTACAATGAATTTCTGTTACATTAAGTGAGCAGACTATTTGCGGAACGATATGAAAGATGTAAATTAGAAGCACAAAACCTGTTGCTAATAGCTGCAGTGATAAAGAAATCAGATAAAGAAATCGTATAGTATAGAATAGTGTATTACACAGCAATCTGCTGGTAGGCTAAGAGGTTTTGTCTCTACATTTAATTACACGTAACTGAGGCATAGGGTGAAGCAAAAAGATAATGACATATATTCACTCTGCCCAAATTTGAACTATTTCATTATTTAATTAAATTATATTATTTGGGATTTATTTGTGTCATGCTGTACAAACAAAGAGAAAGACGGTCAGAAGTTTAAGCATTTTCATGCAACTTTGTGACACTTTACCATAGTTCATATTACACTTGGGAACCTAGGTGCCATTGCCAATTAGACTCAACAAAATTACGAAGGTTTTCCAGGACACTGTTAGCTGAATCAATTTAAACCCTTTCAGACGCTGTCACTTTGACTACTATTTTAAGTCATTAACTCTAGAGAAAGAGATGAGTGTAATGGAGAAAAAGCTAAAAAGGCTAAAAAGGGGGGGGGGGGAGGGGCGGGAAATAGACTGAATGTGTCTGACATGGTGTCCTCCTCTCCAGTTGCTAAGCAGCAGTCAGCCGAGCATAGCGAGACTGTCAGGGCGGGTGCTTCCTGAATATTATCAGGGGTTAAGCGGGAAGTTGGGTTTTAT